>NC_045764.1:39028524-39331554 GCF_008692025.1 Phocoena sinus | reverse complement strand
GTACATATCCAGTATTTAATAAAGTTTCTTTTTTTCTTCCTTCCCCTTTTCTCTAATATTTTATATAGTCTATGTGAGTCTACAATTTAGTCCACAGGCTACAGAGTACCAGTATGATATTATGACAACCAGAGGAGATACGGTCATCACCCAGAAAACCTGAACTTGTATCTAGGTGCAGAAACTAATGAAACTTTGGGTCCTTCCTTTGAGGAAGTACATTTTGATTGTCCAAGTGATAGCTGTATCATTTTAAGCAAGCACAGGTTATTGCTACTATTATGGTTGGAAATGCAAGTATGAAAACATAGCATATATGGATGCTAGGCAGCCAAGGGGTAGATCGTAGTAACATCTGTAATTTTTGAATGCTTCCACATTGTAAAGCCTGCCTTTCTGAGATATAATCCAAAAACTACATTTTCCCAGCTTCCTTTTAAATAAGGTATAGACGTGAGACTAGCTTCCTTTAAGTAGATGCGTCGGCATGAGACTGGCAAAGCAGAAGGGAGAACAGTGAGGGTACGAGCAGGTGTGAGGTCTTAGGTAGTTTTGCAGGAGCAGTAACAGAAGTTCTGGTGCAGTGGAGGTCCCATTTGTTGCTTTTGTAGGGGTTAAGCAGAAGGTCACAACATCTTCAGGATTTCCAGATGATAAAATAATGTCATCGAATGGATAAATATGTGGTCCTTATATATAATGGAATATTATTCAGCCATAAAAAAAGAATAAAATAATGCCATTTGCAGCTACATGGATGGACCTACAAATGATCATACTAAGCAAAGTAAGTCAGACGGAGAAAGACAAGTACCATACGATATCACTTATATGTGGAATCTAAGATATGACACAAATGAAACAGAAACAGACTCACAGATATAGAGAACAGACTTGCAGTTGCCAGGGGTGCGGGGGCAGGGGAGGGATGGGTTGGGAGTTTGGGATTAGCAGATGCAAATGATTATATAAAGAATAAACAACAAGGTCCTATTGTATAGCACAGGATATATATTCAATATCCTGTAATAAACCATAATGGAAAAGAATATGAAAAAGAAGATATATATATATATAACTGAATCACTTTGCTGTACACCTGAAACTAACATAACATTGTAAATCAACTATACATCAATATTTTTTAAATGTCATCGAGATTTTGCTGTCTCCATCCCCAAGCTTTGCTTTCCTCTGCACTGGGTATCCTCAGATGAGATTTCTGAAGCAGGTTCTCCCTCTCACAGTGGCTCCTGGCAGCTCCAAATTGAGTAGGAAGAGAGTTTCACCTTTGAAAAAAAATAAGTCCCTAGACTGAATCTCATTGATCCAGTTCGGGTCAGATGTTCATCATTGAATCAACTGTTATCCAAAGGGATAGAATATGCCAGATCTGGGTGATATGCATACCCCAAACAGGGAGAACAAGATGAAGTCTGAAGGGGAGAATGGCTTTCATCCCATGTATTTCCTCCCATGTATTTCATCACCCAAAAAGCACCTGGCCTTAAAGAACGGAGGAACAAACTATTGAAGTGATGGTACCAGCAGAGAAACAACACCTGGTGAGGCTGAGGGTTGCCAGACAAAATGTAGCATATACTTTAAGTTAGCAACTACTAACCTAATGGTGGTTCTCAAACCAAATTCAGCATGTTACTAAAGGAAAAGAGAATGGATGCTGGGTAAGCAGAAACAACAGCTGTCCACCAGCCAAGAAGCCTGGCTCCTCCCTTTAGCTACAAATGGGACAGAGAGCTAAGACCCTGACTATTTCCACCTTGTGATCCCAGCAGCACTTTCAGTTTGCTGGACTAAAATTCAGAAGGCCTGGTACCCAATTCTGATGTCTGTGAACTTGGGAAACTCCCTTAACTTTTCTGGACCTCCATCCCCTCCTTTGCCAAATGAAGAACTAACAAAGCCTGCCTGGTGAAGATTCAACAAGATAAAACTCAAAATTGTTTCAAAATCTGTGAAGCACTCCATAAATGTAATGGATCATCTTTATTGCTCCAAGGAAACCAGGGGTAACCTCAGCCTAGCTCATCCTATTTGCAAACGGTAGGGAAATTGAGGTGGATGGAAGATGATAAGACAAAATAGAGGGGTTTAGGTTGGAACTACTCTCACATGCCCTTCACCACACAGATAGGACCAATCCACCTCTCTCTGGGATACTGATCAAATTTTTCTGAGCTCTTCCCCTTCCCTGCATAAGAGTGAAAACAGCAGGTGAGCTGGGACCAAAGACTTAAACTGGTAAATATGTTTGACGCAGAATTCCTCACTGAGGACATTTCTTCTAGGAAAGTAATTGGATCGAAAAGCAAAGAGTCCTGCAGAAGGAAATTTATTGCAACAATTATTAAGATAACAAAAGTTTGAAAGTAAATGCCCTGCAATAAAGGATTACATAATTACACAAATGATGGTATTATCTTCTCAGTAGCATACTAGGAGGTCATGAGAAAGGATGACATGGATATTATATAGAAGGATATCCAGGATCTAATAGCTGAAAAGAGCATATAAAGTATGATCCTGTTTTTATCAACCAATCAATCATATAGATGTGTTCATATGCCTAGACGAAGATTGAAAAGATATAAAGTGGAGTCACATCATACATGCATTTAACTTCTCTGAATTCACCTCTATGCACTCCACAGAGGGTGGGGGTGGGAGACAGAGAAAAGCTTAAATAGTGCAGATCTGACCTGCCACTCTACTCATTGAGCCCATGAGTGAGATGGGGACACGAGGCTGCTGAAATTCCCTCTCAATTCCCATTTGCCTTCCAGGACGTGAGCATCCTCCCATGCTGAGTGTAATCTAATGTTTCAGGATGTGCATTTTTCATACTACCTGCCCCCTAAAAGCAACCACTTTTTCTGGGGCTCAATTACCAAACAGGGATCTGGTCCAACCCCAGAGGAAAATGGTTGGGTTGTATAGATTGAGAAGTGGTATGTCCACTCCCAATGTGACACATTCCTGAGGAATTGTCCAGGGTAATACTTCTCCTTATGGACCGACTTTATATCCTGATCCCCAGGGTACCAAACAAAATGTCTACAGCAGGGATCTCTGGGTAAACCTGTTTCTTTTTTCTGCATCTCCAAATTTCCTAAAATGAACATGTATTTATGTAATATATTTTCAAGGGATAGGTAAGACCCCCTGTCCTCATAGGTACTTGAGGTACCCTCTAGGAAGTTCCACGTAGGGATCTCAGCTTTGCCAGCCCGCAGAGGCAGCTTCCTATTGGGGCTCCATAGAGCCGGCTGTCCTTCTGCCGTGGCTTGCAAAGCTGCTCTCTCCCTTTCCCTCAGCCCTTATCAACGAGGATCTCTGTGGGTTATAGCATTAGGCCAGGCTGGGCAGCACTGGGTGGCTGCAGGGCCCAGGGTGCCAGGCAGCTCGGGGCCATCTCAGCCCATCGCTCCCGGGCTCCATCAACCCTTGTTAGTCCTCATTACCAGCCCGAGCCCAGACAGGCTGCCTCCACACTGGGTCCTTGATTTTTCTATTTTGAGAGGGTTACTCGGGCCAAATCATCAAATCAAGTTATGCCCCTGAGGTCTTAGGACTGCAGCACTCTGACAGCTCCCTCCCCCTACCAGTCCCCACAGGCTGGGGTGGTCCTACTGTGATGCCCCAGCAGCATATAAACACACTCTCTCACAAACACACACACACCCATGCTCACGTACACACACACACACCTTCACAGGCTCACAAACACATTCTTTCACCCACACTCACACAAATAAGCATCCTCAATCCCAGAAACATAAACACCCACACTCAGGGGTCCTCAGAAGTCAAGAGAGACCCAGACCACTTGCAGTTTTGAGGCTTCCAGAATATTAAAGAATGAGAAATGGTTATCACCAAGTCCCCGTATTTGTAGCTGTTCTAAATGTTTACATGTAACAAATTATCATCATGTGTCTTAAATGTAATATAATTATCCACAAAATAATGATAGGATTTATGATAGGATTTATGAACTATTAATTCCTAGGGCACTGCAGGCTGTGTGCTTCAGTAATGCTATGTGTTCAGGGCCATGTGATGAATGTCTTCTCCTCTCCATCTTGTCAGCAGATCTTGGACTGCATGTATAACCTCATTTGAGGATAATATCAAGGGCCCCTTTCAGGACAGAGGATTTTCCGTAACCCCCAGATGGTTGGCCACCCTGCCTTGACTCAAGGTCTCTCAGCTCATTCCTGACATGGCAGCCTGGACCAGCTCTAATGAGAAGGAATGCAAAGCCAGCCATCCTGGAACTTCCATGTATCAGCACCCTCGTCCTCTTCCATCAAGCAGCCCTGGGACATGGACCATTGCCACTCCATTCAGGGCTTCTGTTCTGTCCACCTGTGTCTGGGAAAGTTTTGCAAATACACACACGTGCACACTTACTTTCTCACTCACACTCATATATGTACTCATGCTCACACCCATACATGTACACACACACTTTAAAAGACAGTGTGGCATTAGGAGAAGACTGGCCTTTAGAAGCAAACAAGCCACCACTGGAAGCTCTCTTCCACCCCTTACGAGTAGTCATTTAAAGAGTCATTTGTCCTCTCTAAGCCTCAGTTTTCGAGATCTTTAAAGTAGATCCAGAAAAGATCTGCCTCATAAGCCACTGGTAGGTTGTCTCTGAGATATTTGTAAAAGCACCCAGCAAGTGCCTGACACATCACCTCTTTGCTGTATTTGATCTTCTTCTCTATCCATTCCACTGCTTGCAATTGACAGTAAGAAATGACTATCCCTCTTAGGGGGAAAAAACATCCTAAATGCAAAGAAAAACTTGCTTGTCTATACAGTATGGGACAAAGAGTATCAAAATGGGAATCTAATATCTGAATTCTGGCTCCAGTTCTGCCAAAAATGAGTTGTGTGCCATTGGTTTTCCCATCTATGAAAGGGGTACCCTGGAGTAAGTCCCTCGGCTCCTTTTCAGATTCAGTGTCTGGAATTCTCCTCAGAGGCTACTCTATTATCCAAAGTGCACACCAGGGACGTCCCTGGCGGTCCAGTGGTTAAGGCTCCACGTTCCCAATGCAGGGGGCACGGGTTTGATCCCTGATTGGGGAACTAAGATCCCACATGCCACATGGTGTGGCCAAAAATAAAATAGAATGAAGTGAAATAAAATAGTGAATTAAAAAAAAAAAAACCAAAGTACACACCAGCTTTCCCAAACTCAACTGGTGAAATTCATAAATTAGACCTGAGACCAGACATGTTCAATCCTGTCCAAATTTATAGCCCCTCAGGAAGACCATGACTCTGTCATAATACGGGAAGCCTTAACTCTTCCTGTGTCCTGCCCACTGAGCCAAAATGAACCTAGTGGAAGTAAAGGCCATCTAGGCCGCACTGAGGTAGAGGGTTCCAGGAGCCAGGTGGGACAGGTAGCCAGGGGCAGGGTAGTGGGAGGAAGACTCCAAAGGGGAGTTGAGGAAAGAAGGAAGGTTGATTTGCCAAGTCAGAAATAGAAGATCAGAAGCTGGGGCAATCTGGAGCAAGCTGGCATGTGGCATGTGAAGTGCTGAGGGAAAATGGCTCCAGACCAGTTTTAGGTGGTGCCAGCTGTATGGCACAGGGCAAGCCTCAAACCACGGACGGGTAGGCAAACCCTTAGCCAAGGCCCTGGAAATCACTTGGGCCAGTGCTTCCAGAGTGAGGCTAGATGGGGAAGGCAGAGATGAGGAAATGACAGTGATCAAAAGGGTCAGTTCACTTCTCAGCCTTTCCTAAGTTAATGAATCAAAGACACGCACAAGGAAGTATCAATATGGGACTTGACCAAGGAGAAATTCTGTCCCCATCCAGGGAATAAGGTGGCAAACATAGAAGACAAAGAAAAGCTTGCCATTCCTTATAATCCTTTTCTGGCAACCATTTGCACTACAACTTCTAAATAGATTATCTTCCATGACAATGATCCACTGTTAGCTGTAGCTGCAAAAGCTGAATAACAAAGTTTCAAGACCTTGCCCAGCATCCCTCAGCCAGTAAGCAGTGGAACTAGGTCCAGTGTCAGTCTCAGCACACGCTGTTTAGCTCTTAAATCAAAGACGCCATTAATGTCAATTTTCAGGACAACTAGACCCTCAGTAAAAGAGGTAAGTATGGCTTTTGGAGCCAGGTGGGCGTGGGTTCAAATCCCAACTTCACCCTTTACTAGTTGTGTGACTTTGAGAAAATTTTTTAACCTCTTCATTCTCTATTTTATCATCTATAAAATAGAAACAAATAACGCTTACCTCTCAATGTTTGTAAGGTTTTTAAGAGAACCTAGCTTATGTTTGTCACATAAGTACTCAATAAATAGCTATTTTCTTTCCCTCTCCTTTCCTGCCCCCATTTTCTCCATCACATGTCAAAGAGAAATAAATTGTGGTTTTCCTGAGTCTACCTGTGTTTCAGGTGAGCACACCTGAGTATTCATATTCCTTCTGTCTTAGGTTTGGAGCATCATGGGAGAAGGTGTCCTCCAAATGTCAGGATCCCCCCAATTCCCAGGTCCTCTTCCCAGATCAACTGAGCCTCCATCTCCTTGCACAGCTGAGGGCAGAAAGTCATTGGGAGTCATTGGCTCCCAAGCTCACCATTGTGTCTAAGCACACAGCCAGAAGCCACCCTTCAAGGCCATTAATTAGCCACAGCCATTTGGAATGACTTTTTTTTTTTTTGGCATGGTTAGCTGATAAGAGTTTCAGAACTAGTTTCCTTTCCATCCCCAGCTTCAGCTGTTTGTTCCCTCTATGTATATTCAGTGGCACAATCATTTCATCAAGAAACACCTCCTGAGATTACTGGCCAAGCCCTTTGGTCAGAGCTGAGAGGATCCCCTACCCTTTGCTCCTAGAAAGAGAAGTCTTCTGCACTAAGGGTCCCTCCAGGGTCTTCCTGGGCTTTTGGGAAACCCATGGACCAACCACAACCCGGTTCACTCTCACCAAGGATGAGCACCAATTCAAACATCCAAGCAGAAGACATGGTCCACGCCCCATGGGTGACTTGTTATCATCCTCGATCTGGCCAGATACTAAAGAACACATCATATGTTGGGCAAAGTAGAGTCCTGGACTCTGCCAACCTCTCTAGCCGTCCATTTACCTCCACTCCTCCTTATGACCTACGTTCATATCTTGCTGAAACACCTGCAGCTCTCAGCCTTCTGGTGTGTACTGCTTTCTGTATTGCTCTCTCTGATTGGAATGTCTTCCCTGTCATCTCCCAGCTCCTCCAGATCAGGAAAGGCTTCCTGGAGGAGGTGAGCCCATGGATCAGTCTGGAGGGGTGAGCTGTATCACCATTTTCCTGCCTAACTCCTATCCATCCCTCCAAAACAGTGCACATAGCTTCTCCCCAAGAAAACCTGCCTTGATCACCCTCCCCTCAAGCTAGATTGGATGCTGCAGCAGGTAACATACTTCCATGAGTGTTTCTGGTTTGGGGTTGAGATGTGTTTTAGGAAACAGATGGCACACTCAAACTAGGTAATTGAAAAGAGTTTCATAAAGGGGCAGTTTACAAAGGTGTGAGCAGGGTTTAGAGAAAACAAAAGATAGTGCTGCACAGAGACTAGCAACAGAGGGCAACCTTAACCATCCAAGGCCTAAAGGAAACAACAGGAGGAGCTGCTAGCTGAACCAGGAGATAAGGCATGGATGGAGTGGAAGCAGCAGGGCTAGTCATGGTTAATACCGTGTATCAGGATGATATTAGCTTAGTAATGTTTGTATAATGTTAATACTTTAACACTTTTAGTTGATGTTTTGTAATATGTTTATACGTATTTTATATTTGAAGGTATTATGGTTTTAGTTTCACTGATTATTTAAAAATGAATTTCAAATACTTAATTTTTAAACACCAGTATTAATGCTAGTATTTTCACATCACATAAAATAAACAGTAAAATACAGTATTATAATTTTGTCCTGATATTGAAAATCAGTACTCTTATGGTTGTAAGTATAAGAAACCCAACTCAAACTGGCTTAAGCGAAAAGGAAATTTACTACCTCACCATGTCTGAAAATTCCAGGGGGTGGGCTAGCTTCAGGCCTGGCTTGGAGCAAGGGCTTAAACAATGTCACCAGGACTTGCGTGACTCCGTGTTCTAGCCTGACTCTCTTCTCCTTCATGGATTGCCTTCTCAGACAGCCTCTCTCCTCAGGATTGCCAAGGACTGCAGCAGCTCTGGACCTCATACGAACTCAACTTCACATCTAATGGGGAGAGCCTCTTTCCCAAAAATCCACTGAAGTCACACTGCCTCTCATTGGCTCTGGTAGGGGGTTGGGTCCTTTGCTACAGCAATCTCTGTGACCTGGGTTGTGAACTTCAACCACCCTGGAAGTCTGGGGTAGGCCCAGCTTTTCCTGAAACATAAAAGACTGAGAGTAGGAAAGAGGTGATTCCCCCAAAGCATAGGAAAGTACCCCCCAAAAGGGAAAGCTGATGCTGGGTGACCAAAAAACACCTCAGATACACCCACTGGGGTTCCCACAGAATCCTGGACTTCCCTCTAAAATGACTCCATTCACGTTATTCAAAAACAAAGACAGGGGCTTCCCTGGTGGCGCTAGTGGTTGAGAACTTGCCTGCCAATGCAGGGAACATGGGTTCGAGCCCTGGTCTGGGAAGATCCCACATGCCGCGGAGCGACTGGGCCCGTGAGCCACAACTACTGAGCCTGCGCGTCTGGAGCCTGTGCTCCGCAACAAGAGAGGCCGAGACAGTGAAAGGCCCGCGCACCGCGCACCGCGATGAAGAGTGGACCCCACTCGCCGCAACTAGAGAAAGCCCTCGCACAGAAACGACGACCCAACACTGCCAAAAATAAATAAATAAATTTATAAAAAAAAAAAAAAAAAAAAAAACAAAGACAAAAAAACCTCTTAGACAAAATTCCTAACGGACAGGAACTCTCTTGTATCCCCAATCCCTAGGAAGTGTCTAGCATTCTCTAGCTGCTCCATAATTGTTTGTACAGTGAACATATGACTACAAGTTCTTTGTGAGGGTGTCTTGCTGGGGACCCTCTCTCCAACAGGCTGATGGGACAAAGCTTCTTAGTTACCTTCTGAGTTTTGAATATAAACTTGAGTGTGCCTAGGAATTTCTTGGAGAGCTTTTTAAAACACAGATTTCTTGGTCTCAACCTCAGAGATCCTGTTTCAAGAGGTCTGGGGTGGGGCCTGAGATTCTGCATTTTCAGCAAGCTCCCAGGTGATGCTGATGCTGCTAGTTTGGGACCTTTTCTTTGAGTAGCACTGCTCAAGAGAACCTACAAGAGAGGCCCTGAGCAGGAAAAGCATTGTTCTGGTCAAGAGTCAGGCTACCCTTCATGATAAAACAACTACGTATATTCAACACGATACTCCAGTGACTGCTATATTAACTGAGCATTTTCAAATGGCTTTGCTCGATGGGGCTTCGAATGAAAGGACTAGAATTTTCAGAACTATCTGGTAAAAGATTCATTCAATTAAAGCAATTAGATTTTTAAAGGTATTTGTCCCTTCATGAAGGCAAAGCCATGCTTTTCTAATTAAAAGCTAATTACTGGCTAATATGCCAGTCTCACTGCTTTCTGCACAATGAGGCAGAGGGAGCGGGAGGGCCTGGTGGCTGTGCTGGAAACCCCAAGAGTGAAGAGTGAAGAGTGAAGAGTGAAGGGTCCTGCAGAATGAAACTTACATATAGTAGCTTTGTTCATCCAACAAGCATCTTGAGCATTTTAAAAGAGAGATTTTAAAATACCTATGTAAACTGGACTGGGTAACTCCCCTGCTTAAGACCCTTCAAAGGCTCCCAAATGCATGCCTCATCTCGTACCACTTGCTCCCTGACTTGGAGGCCAGTCACAACAGGCTTCTCTCTGTCACTTCCTCTAATGCAAACAAGTCTTCTCCTGTCTCAGGGCCCTTGCACATGCTGTTGTCTCCACCTGAAAGGCCCTGCCAGCCTCGGCTGAAATATCACCTCCTCACATAGACCTTCCCTCCTTCAGTCTATTTTTTACCTTTAGAGAACCCATCGATGAAACAGATTTCAGATTCAAGAAACATAACCAAATACAAGCAAAAATATAGCACATGGTCAATATCACATTTCAAGTCAGTAGAACAAAGGATGCAGTATTCAATAAATGATGTTGGAATAAGCTGTGTCTCTACTAGGAAAAAAAAAAGGTTTAATCTCAACCTTCTTCCTTATACCAAAATAAATTCCTGATGGGAAAAAAAGGTTAAAATGTATAAAATAAAACCACAAAAGTACCAGGAGAACTTTTATATTCTTGGAGTGGGAAAGATATTTTTAAAAGTATAATACAAACCCAGATACTATGATAGAAAAGATTGACTACACCGACGAAAAATACAAGTCTTCTGTGAAAAAAAGAAGAGTTACACAAGAAGAGTAACAAACTCTTGCAACATATTTGTTGCAACAAATATGTATGTAATATGTATTTGCAACATATATCACAGATAAAAGTTTAATTCCCTTAATATATGAAGAGCTTCTACAAATCAATAAGATCAGCAGTCTAATAGGAATATATAGACAAGATAAAATAGTTAACAGTAACTGGAGTAAAATGGATTTTAAACATACAAAACCTATCAGGTTGGATAACTGGACAAAGCTAACTAACAGATTGTTGGCATGCATGTGAAGAAGCCGACATTCTCCTTCTATGCACTTTCAATGCATGTGACCTTTATAGAGGCAATAAACCATAATATTTAAAATGTGTAGAGTCTTCAATATAGCAATTGCAATTCCAGAAGATTATCCTTCGGATATGCTTGCCCATATATGAAATGACATATGTAGAAGAATATTCACTGAGGCATTGTGAAAAATTCAAAAGACTGGAAACAAACTTAATATCCTTCAATATCAGAGACTGGTTAAGTAAATTATGATACAATCCATACCACTGAATATTATACAGCCTTTAAAATGACTGAGGCAGCTCCCATGAATTGACGTGGAGCATTCTCTAAGATGCATTATTATGGGGGAAAGCAAGTTATTGAAGAGGGTGTATACCATGAGAGAATGTGTGTTTAAAAATAAAAGAATATGCATGCATATACTTATATGTGCATTGATTAACTTTGGAAGGAAACTCAAGGGGCTGGTAACCAAGGCTGCCTTCCAGGAAGGGAACTGGGATGGGGGAGAGTTCTCTTTTACTGCATACCCCTCTGTAACATTTGAATTTTGTATGTATTATGTATCAGATTGAATTCTTGATTAAGAATAAATGAATTAAAAGCCATTTCACAGAGGGAAACTACCAAAAGGAAAAAAAGCAGAAACAAAATATTACTAGTGATTGTGTGGTGGTACAAGGAGTGCCTTGTTCTTTGTATTTTTCTATATTTAACCCTGTTTCTTTAATGAGCATGTACTGATTTAAAATGGGAAAAAGAATCATTTTTAAAAAGGACTGGCAAAGTCACTAATCACCATCTTTCCCATTGAGCCGCGTGTGTTCCCAGCTGGATATGGCATGAAATACCCCAGCCATATCTGTTAATCCTGAGCCATTCTTGTAAAGACCCTCTGAGCCTCTGCATGTGGCTTTGGGGAAACAGGTCATCCCAGCTGCTTCTCTGGTCCCACTCCAAGCATGTTGGGGGTGGGACCTGTGCTTAAATGACAGCAGAGCTCTGTCTCCAGAGCCACAGTGGCCCCCTGAAAACTTGGAAAGACCACAAAAACACAGTTAGCATTTGAACAACACTCTGGAGTGTGCCAAAAGTATCTTGTACAACAAATGCCATGAGATGAAGCTCCAATTATTTTCCCCTTTTGAAAGCTAATGGAATTGATGTTGTGAGAAAGTGACTCATCCAAGCTCACACAGTTCCATGCCATAGGGTCAGGAGTTCAATCCCCATCTTCTAACTCCAAACTTGAAGCTTTTGCCACTTAATTAAGTTGTGGAGGTAGACACTAAACGTGCTCACCAAAACTGATCTCTTTTTCCTGGGCACACATCTAGATTATATTTCCCTGCCTTTGTTATAATTGTGTGGTCACTGAATTAAGTATGCCTTTTTATTCTGATGTCCTTACTGACCCTGGGGAAACTGCCTTCCCAGAGTAAGCAGATTTCTAGAGACAGTAAACTCTCCCAAGAGCACACCTCTCATATGCAAACTAACCAGTCCAAACCCAAACCCCCAACCCCTGATTTCTCAGGATCTTATCCTATGGGACACCATCCCTCTGCCCTAATCACCCCAGGGCCAGGTATCAGACAACTAGGGGTTACCCCTACACCCTGAGCCCCCAGAAATTATTCAAACTAGTCAATCCTAAACCTGCTTACCCTGCCACGCCCATTCCTCCCCACTGAAAATACAATAAAGGCTTTTCTGCAGTTCCCCTCTCTCTCCCTCTGCTTCCTAACTGACCCTACTGCTTCCCCATGTGGTCATACATGGCCTAGCATGACCCTTCCTCTTGGGAACTGTGAGTAATAAACTATCTTTTCAGTGGCAGTTGTCTCCTTGGCTGCTAGCCTCACTGATGGAATGTGATCGGAAGTGAAAGATAACACTTCCAGGGCTGACCCATAAAAGCCCCCATACAAGTTTCTTTCTCTCTGTCTCTCTCAGTCTCTGTCTCTGTCTGTCTGTCTCTCTGTCTCTGTCTATCTCTCTCTTTCTCTCTAACTTGGATGTAGAGCATCCCATTAGCAAAGTATTTTGAGGTCCTAGAGGATGGTAGAGCTGCAAAATGGAAGGAGTCTGGGTGCTTGAATTACCACATGGGAGGCCACCTGTCAAACACACACATCTGAGCAAAAAATAAACTTCTATTGTGTTAGGACTTTGCAATCTTGAACTTCTCTGCTGCAGCAGTTGGATGATCCTGATTAATTCAGTTGCCAAAACGTGTCTTTGGTTACATCCACCACCTACCATAGCCCTGTCTTTCTCCCAGACTTCCATTCCCCCTCTCCTCCAGTCCCCCACCAACTTGAAGCTCTACAATCCTAAGTCCCCCTTGACAAGCATCCTATTATATCAGGTATATGCTCCCCAAATTCAATGCCACAAATGTCTCCTGGCACCTACCATGTGCCCGGCCC
This sequence comes from Phocoena sinus, assembly GCF_008692025.1. Lineage (NCBI taxonomy): Eukaryota > Metazoa > Chordata > Mammalia > Artiodactyla > Phocoenidae > Phocoena > Phocoena sinus. Next base: position 39,318,392 of record NC_045764.1, on the reverse strand, counting down.
AGAACAGGTTGCAAGACACAGGTGCCAGCCCTATGAAAGGGCTGGGGAGCAGCTACTGGAGGTCAGGAGCTAGGCTGGGCCCGGGGGACACAGGGCTGAAGCAGAGAATATCTGCCACCTTGGATTACAGACTCTTTGATGGGTAGGTGTGCAGGTTTCAACATCCAAAAAAAAAAAGGAGAAAGAAGAGGAGAGAGAATGAGATTGCAATTAATTGAGACTCAAAGAACTGAGGCAAGATGGATTATGGGTCCCAAGGAAGACCAGGGAGCAATTTGAGAACCTCGGCAAAGGGGAGGCCCAGGGGCTCTAAAAGTGTAGGTAAGAACACTGGAGAGCACAACACCCAAGTCCCCCTTTTTGGGGGGAGTTGCTAGAGCTATTTGCCTTCTGTCCTTGAAACCAAGCCTCCCTTAGGGACATCCCAGAAACACGCAGCGGCTCACCCTCTCCAGTGTCCCCATCCAGTTAAGAAGCTTGTGTCTACAGCCCTGGTCATGGGCCCTGGGCCCGCTGGACAGCTGAACACTCCTCCATCACAGCCGCACAGCCCTCAGCTGCAAACATATTTGCATTCAGCAAACACGTGGGGCTTGCTGTGAGAAGCTGGGGATGCAGCACGTGTGAGACACTGTCCTAATCATTGTTCCTAATCAAGGAACAGAAATGCCTCAGATAAGCTCAACTAGTAGAGGGTGTGATGGAAGGGCTACCAGGGAAACCCAAGGAAATATTGAGCAGGAAGTGAAAGTAACTCTCACAGGAGCTGGAAAATCATCCAGGGCATCTCTCCTCCTCTCTGTCCCCTGTCCCTGGGTGGCATAACCGTGTGTCCAGTCTGCTCCGTAGACTGGCTTCATCTAGGTATTATGTGGGTTCTGGCTCATCCACAATGTAGCTGAGGTTAAGGGGGAGAAGGGTGCCATGGAACAGAGAGTCCCTTCCAGCCACTGGGAGCGCTGTGAGCCGGATAAGTAGATTGTACAAGCAGAGATGCAGATGCACTCACATACCCACTGCTGACTGGCCCCAGCCCTCAAAAAGCTCACCGTCTACTGGGAGAGCTTGCCCTCAAGTATACTCTCCAACAAGGAAATGAGAGCAAGGCATCAGTCCCATTTCCCAGGGTGGAACAGTAAGTTCAAAGAAGAAAGTCCCTATCGCAGGTGAGGAACTTAACTGAGTCCCTATGGGAGTGATCCACCGACACTTCACACAAACCCATCCTGTGTCCCACACTGACCAGCCTGGCATTTGGTTCACCTGAACCTGTAGCCCCACACAACCTCTCCATCCTCAGCCTGCCATCAGAAAGTCCTGTCATACTCTTGCATGAACAGGATGCCAAACCAGAGGTAGCTTTATGACTCAACCAAACAGCACCATCCTTGCTCCCTAGGAGTGTAAATGTCAAGACAGACCACACTGGTCTAAAAGTATCTAGGATGTCCCATGCAAAAATACAGAATGTAAACAAAAACTAGTCACATGGTAGCAGAAGGAGGGTTGGACTTGAAATGCAGAGACCTGATTGCTTGTCCTGAAGTGGAAACCAGCTCATCAAATGAGGGTGGACAAGTCACGTCCTCTCTCTGCATCTAAATGACTTCTACAGTCTGCCCTTCCAGGTTCTTTGGTTGAGGAACATCTTGGGCAGTGTTAGTGGGGTGGGATGTAAAAGAGAAGATGATTCAGGCCTTCCCCTACTTAGTCAGAAAAGATTCCCTGGGCTTCCCTGGTGGCGCAGTGGTTGAGAGTCCGCCTGCCGATGCAGGGGACATGGGTTCGTGCCCCGGTCTGGGAAGATCCCACATGCCGTGGAGCGGCTCGGCCCGTGAGCCATGGCCACTGAGCCTGCGCATCCGGAGCCTGTGCTCCGCAACGGGAGAGGCCACAACAGTGAGAGGCCCGCGAACCGCCAAAAAAAAAAAAAAAAAAAAAGAAAAGAGTCCCTGCATGACATCAGGTCCCAGCATTGGTTAAAAGAGGGCAGGGAGAGGGCAGTAAACGACATCGAGAAAGAGTTTTCAGGCCTGGTGCCACTGGGGAGAAGGCGAGTCGTTGTCACAGGACAGGTACATCTGGCTGAACAGCAGACCAGTATCCTGTTGAAAGGTTTGCTCAGCCATTACAAAAAAGAAGAAAATCTTGCCAGTTGCAACACCATGGATGGACTTTGAGGGCCTTATGCTAAGTGAAATAAGTCAAAGACAAATACTGCATAATCTCACTTACATGTGGAATCTAAAAAAGCTGAACTCGGGACTTCCCTGGTGGTCCAGTTGTTAAGACTCCATGCTTCCTCTGCAGGGGGCACGGGTTCAATCCCTGGTCAAGGGACTAAGATCCTGCATGCCATAAATTAAAAAAATTAAAAATTTAAAAAATAAATAAAAAAGCTAAATTCATAGAAACAGAGAGTAGATTGGTGGTTGCAGGGGGCTGGAAGGTGGGGGAAATCGGGCGGTACTGGTCAAAGTGGACAAACTCCCAATTACAAGATGAATAAGTTCTGGGATCTATTGTAAAGCATGGTGACTATAGTTAACAATACTGTATTGTATACTTAAAAGTTGAAAGAATAGATTTTAAATGTTCTCACCACAGCAATAACAAAAAATGGTAACTATGTGAGGTGACGGATGTGTTAACTAGGCTTATTGCGGTAATCATTTTGCAATATACACCTGTATCAAATCATCACATTGTACACAATTTTCTATGTCAATTTTTCCTCAGTAAAACTGGGGAAAAAATGATCTGGGTCCTGATGCTGCTTCATGGTCTTCAGTAGGTGAGGGTATGTATATGAAAGAGCCATAATAGTAGGGGGCAACCATGAAGTGAAATACTTGGCTTGTGTGGTCTTCTCCAAAGAACCTATTGAAGGATTCTTCAAGGCATCCTGTTGTGAGTCAGGAGGCACAAAAAAACCCATCCAAATTGTTCTAAGTCAGGAATTTCCTGGCAGTCCAGAGGTTAGGACTCCATACTTCCACTGCCGAGGGTGTGGGTTCTATCCCTATCAGGGAACTTAGGACTTCTCAGCCTAAAGTATGGGCTCCTTCCTCTCCACTGTGTGGTCACCCAGGGGAACAAGGAGAGGACATCAGCACCATGGTTTGGGTCCCTGCTGCCCCAGCCCAGCTAGATTCAGACACAATAAACCACTGCCCACCCAGTAAACTGGCCAGCAGGGTCTCTATCCCTACACATCTGGAGATAGTCTTGCTGCTAGGTCATGTGGCCTGGGGACTAAGCCCTGGGGACAGGAATGAATGCTGAGCTGAGAACTGTGGTGCCAGGCAACCTAATGGATTCTCTGTTAGTGCCCCCACCTCCTGCCACCCTTCAGGTCTCTACTGAGGCTGGAGCAAGGCAGGGCTGAGTTATGAACCTAATTTATTGACGTATAAAATCCAAAGGCTTATTTCCCCAAGATTCCACTGATCATGCATTTTTAAAATAATAACTACAGCCACTGAAAACATGCCTATCCATTTGGTGACTGCCTTTGAAAGAATTGATATGCTTCTGAGCATTTGTTTACCTAATATTTCCAAATTAAATTTAGAATATTTACATATTGATATTAAATGTGTCACCTATTTTGAACTGTATATAAAAGTGTTTATAAAAACGATATACATTTCCAAGTATTTACTTAATCTTCTAAATTAACCTTTGAATTTCTACAAAGTGCCACGTTAAGCATGTCACTTATTTTTCTCTTAATGCAGTACATAAAAATATTCACAAAAATTGCATTGTTTTGGGCTTCCCTGGTGGCGCAGTGGTTGAGAGTCCACCTGCCGATGCAGGGGACACGGGTTCGTGCCCCGGTCCGGGAAGATCCCACATGCCATGGAGCGGCTAGGCCCATGAGCCATGGCCGCTAAGCCTGCACGTCCGGAGCCTGTGCTCTGCAATGGGAGAGGCCACAACAGTGAGAAGCCCACGTACCGCAAAAAAAAAAAAAAAAAAAAAAAAATTGCATTGTTTGGATCATTTATCTGCTTAATCAAAAGCAGAAAAATCTGTATGTGTTTGTGCATTTATTTAATTAATTAAAGGTTTTAAATTTTCAAGAAGGGAAAAGATGGCCAACCAAGTATAAGAACTCCGAGAAACCACAAAGGAACTACTTATACAACTTTAGAGATGCAATGAAATAAACTGTCATGCTGAAATGAAACAGTCACAATGAAGATGTGCAGGAAAGACTACAAATTGGAGGAAAGAAAATGTTGCAGAACTGACTAGAGAAAGAGATGGTGTGATATAAATCATCAATAAGTACCATGGACTGCATGTTTATGTCTCCCAAAATTCATGTGTTGGAGCCCTAACCCCCAATGTGATGGTGTTAGGAGATGGGGTCTTTGGGAGGTAATTAGGTTTAGAAGAGATATTAAGGATGGAGCCCCCATGATGGGCTAAGTGCCCTTATTAGAAAAGGAAGAGACACCAGAGTTTCTTCGGTCCCCCTTATGAGGACAAAGTGAGAAGGCAGCCATCTGCAAGCCAGGAAGAGAGCCCTCACCAAGAACTGAATCTGCCAGCACCTTGATCTTGGAGTTCCCAGATTCCAGAACCATGAGAAATATATATCTGCTGTAGCCACCCAGTCTTTGGTATTTTGTTATAGCAACCTGAGCTATGATCAACATGGTTGGGGCCCAAGATCGGAAATATGTAACAAATATGAACATCACAATGAACTCAGACACTATTCACCTCTCACTCCCGCTGTTCCCCTCCATATTCAAAAGAACAGGTTCCTGATTTTTCAGTGATCACCTACCTATAAGCCCCCAGGTAAAAACTTTTGGCAAAACTTCAAATACTGGAGAAGGATATGCTCTGTCAAGAGTTTTATCATAGAGCTCATTAAGGGTTATATTTGAGAAGAGTCAGATTAACTTTTCACAATGAGATAGATAAAAATATATATATATGATTTTATTATCACAATGAGATCTGCTGAAATGAAGTGTGTTAGTTACATTGGATATGGCTCATTTCCCGGCCTCTGCCCCTGGGGCTGTTCTCTATCTTTTGGATCCTTCTGACAGAATTCCTGATCCATGCCTCAGGCTCTCACTAGACTTAAAAGAGCAGCCTTGCATTCTGTCCAGGTCTTTAAGATTATACACTATACTGGACTTGACAATTTGGACTACCAGTTAGCCCTATGCAGCTAATTATTTTCCCTAAGTGCTCCCCATCCCCCAACGCTGCACACACACACACACACACACACACGCACACACACACACACACAAACCCTAGCAATGTCAGTTCTTTCTCTTCCCCCCACAAAGAGATCCCATCCTATTTGCATTCAAGGTAGGGCTTGCTGTGATCCAAGGACTTAAGTGGTTGAAAGACTGCTGACCATGGGCACAAATGGCTTTAACAAGCAGATTCTTAACATTTTCCCTATCATAACACTTGTGAAATATGTGAAGAACATAAGCATGATAGACTCTCTAAGTACAGGCAGATTTTAACAAAAATCTCAAACCATTTTTGAGAGAAGTAAGATACTACAATAATTCACAGTTATCTCATCAATAATGGTGAATTATTTTATTTATTTTTTAAACATCTTTATTGGAGTATAATTGCTTTACAATGGTGTGTTAGTTTCTGCTTTATAACAAAGTGAATCATTTATACATATACATATGTCCCCATATCTCTTCCCTCTTGCATCTCCCTCCCCCCCACCCTCCGTATCCCACCCCTCTAGGTGGTCACAAAGCACCGAGCTGATCTCCCTGTGCTATGTGACTGCTTCCCACTAGCTATCTACTTTACGTCTGGTAGTGTATATATGTCCATGCCACTCTCTCACTTTGTCCCAGCTTACCCTTCCCCCTCCCCATATCCTCAAGTCCATTCTCTAGTAGGTCTGTGTCTTTATTCCTGTCTTGACCCTAGGTTCTTCATGACCGTTTTTTTTTTTTAGATTCCATACATATGTGTTAGCATACAGTATTTGTTTTTCTCTTTCTGACTTACTTCACTCTGTATGACAGACTCTAGGTCCATCCACCTCACTACAAATACCTCAATTTCGTTTCTTTTTATGGCTGAGTAATATTCCATTGTATATATGTGCCGCATCTTCTTTATCCATTCATCTGTCGATGGACACTTAGGTTGCTTCCATGTCCTGGCTATTGTTAATAGAACTGCAATGAACATTTTGGTACATGACTCTTTTTGAATTATGGTTTTCTCAGGGTATATGCCCAGTAGTGGGATTGCTGGGTCATATGGTAGTTCTATTTGTAGTTTTTTAAGGAACCTCCATACTGTTCTCCATAGTGGCTGTATCAATTTCCATTCCCACCAACAGTGCAAGAGGGCTCCCTTTTCTCCACACCCTCTCCAGCATTTATTGTTTGTAGATTTTTTGATGATGGCCATTCTGACCAGTGTGAGATGATATCTCATTGTAGTTTTGATTTGCATTTCTCTAATGGTTAATGATGTTGAGCATTCTTTCATGTTTGTTGGCAATCTGTATATCTTCTTTGGAGAAATGCCTATTTAGATCTTCTGCCCATTTTTGGATTGGGTTGTTTGTTTTTTTGATATTGAGCTGCATGAGCTGCTTGTAAATTTTGGAGGGTGAATTATTTTAGATCAGGAGATGCAAACATATGGCCTATGGCCTAAAGCAATCTAGCCCACAAAAGCATTTCCTTCATCCTACATAACATTTTTTAAATATTGGAATTTTTTGCTACCCTGAAAATGAGATGATTTCACACTAAAAGAACAATCATCTGGGTTTCCAATTAATAGAGCAGGTCATAAAAGACAGTCACTCTTACCATAACAATGAGAAAACATCAGATAAACCATAAAATCATATTTTGTAAACCCAGCAAAGAGTTAACGATGGAGAGAGATCTAAATGAACTAAATTCTAGACAGAGACAAGCCTTTCATAAATGAATAGAGACCAGTGGCTGTTTTAATTCTTGGGAACATGGGCAGGCAGAGAAGCAAACTCGTAATAGATAGGGGTATTTTGCTGAATTAAAAGGAAACCAGATTAACTCATAATGACCATAAGGGCTGGCATAATGAATTGGGTTCCGATTGAGCCCTCAGGTAGAGATGGCAGTCACTACCTGCCAATCCTCCCCCATAGGATGTTTATCAACTATGCAGCAGCATGTGGACTTGGGCTGGAAAGAGAGCAAGAAGTCTCCCATAGAATGAAAATATGACAGCAGGAAAGGAAATCAGAGAGAGATATTAAAATCATTTAATATTTAGATCCCAGAGAAGAGGCCTGATCCCATCCTCAAGGCATTTGAAACCAATGATGATGAAACCACTATTTTACTGCTGAGAGAAAAAAGGACATCACCTTTCTGGGGATAAATATTACCTACTTCAGTTTCTACTGTTCTCTTCTACAAAACATCTAGCTTTTGATACAAAATGACAATAAATGCAAAGAAGGATGACAACTCTAATCAAGAAAAAAATGGTCAATAGAAGCAGACCTACAGATGACCTAGATAATGAATTAACAGACAAGGACTTTGAAATGACAATTATAAATATTTTAAGAAATAAGTAGAAAGTATAAACATGATGGGTAAAATGATGGAGAATTTCATCAGAGACAGAAACTCTAAAGAAGAATCAAATGGAAATTTCAGACCTAAAAAAAATCTGAAATAAAGAAGCAACTCAATAATGGACTGAATAAAGCAGAAGAAAGGACCAGTAAATGAAAAAATAAAACAAAACAAAACAAAAAGATCAAGAAGAAAATAACGAAACTGAAGCACGAAGAGAAAAAAAGAACTAAAGTTTGAATAAATTGGTCCTTGGAGAATTAAAAAAAAAAAAGAACTTAAAAAAAATGTAGCATCAGAGTGTTGTGGGAAGAAAATCAAACAGTGTATACAAATACAGCCGGAGTCCAAGAAGAGGAAAGAGAAAATTAAGGCAAAAGAAATATTTGAAGGGAAGATGACCAGGATTTTCAAAAGTTTATGAAACATATCAATCCACAGACTCAAGTTTAGCAAATTTCAAGTTGGATAAATACAAAGAACATCACATCTGATGACATAATAGTCAAAACACTGATAACCAAAGATGAAGAGAAAATTAAGCAGCCAAAGAAAGGAGGGACATTAAATTTAGAGTAATAACCATATGATTTACAGAAAACTTCTCAGTAATATAAACATTGTTTACAGCAAACAATAGAATGACATTGTTTAGGTGCTGCAAGAAAAAACAGACAACCTACAATTCTATATGCTGTGAAAACATTATTCAAAAATGAAAGCAAACTAAAGACATTTTCTGGGACTTCCCTGGTGGTCCAGTGGTTAAGACTCTGCACTTCCACTGCAGGGGGCACAGGTTTGATACCAGCTCAGGGAACTAAGATCCTGTGTGCCACACAGTGTGGCCTAAAAAAAAGACATTTTCAGAGAAATGAAAGAAGAGAATATTCAGCACTAGTAGACTGCACCAAAAGAAATACTATAAGAAGCTCTTCTGGCTGAGGAACAGATGGGGATCCAGATCTTCAGGAAGGAATGAAGAGTAAAGGGAAAGGGTAAATATTGGTGTATGTAAAATATCTGAAAAAATAACACAAATGGTGGGAGAGGAAGTAAAAGGAATCATACTTTCCAAGATTCTTACATTATTAAATGGACTAATACTAATTACACAATTTGTTAAATGTGAAAAAGTTAAGCATACATATTATAATTTCTGTAATAGACATTTAAATTTAAAATAATATAAGAAAGTACAGTTTAAAAGTCAACAGAGGAATAAAAAGGAATAATTGAAAATACTTGATTAATTCAAAAGAAGGCTGAAAATAAGAAACAAATATATAAGAAAGGGATTGAGATTGGACACAAAGTAAAAGGGCAAACTTAAAGCCAGCCATAATTATACTAAATGTAAATACACCAGACACTTCAATTTTAAAAAAAATAGTCTGGATAAAGAACTGAGCTCAAATTTGAGCTCAAATTATGCTATTTTCAAGAGACACTTTAAATATAAAGATATGGTTTGAAAGTAAAGGGTGAAAAGAGATACACCATATAAATGTTAATCAGAAGAAAGCTGATGTAAAAAAAAGAAGTAAGCTGGTGTAGCTACATTTATATCAGACAAATAGACTTCTAGACAAGGAATATTACTAGAAATAAAGGGAACATGTTATAACGATGAGTCAATTCATCAGGAAGACCCAACAATCATAAATGCATATACACCTAACAACAGAGCTTCAATATACATGAAGCAAAAACATAAGTAAAGGGCTTCCCTGGTGGCGCAGTGGTTGAGAGTCTGCCTGCCAGTGCAAGGGACATGGGTTCATGCCCTGGTCTGGGAAGATCACACATGCCACAGAGCGGCTAGGCCCGTGAGCCATGGCCGCTAAGCCTGCGCGTCTGGAGCCTGTGCTCCGCAACGGGAGAGGCCACAACAGTGAGAGGCCCGCGTACCACAAATAAATAAATAAATAAATAACGGGAGAAATAAACAAATCTACAATCATAAATGAATATTTTTAATTAACAGAACAATTAGTCAAAAAACCAAGAGGTGTATAGAAGGTCTGAACATTATCAACTACCTAGATTTAATTAATATTCATAGAAAACAATATTCAACAACTGCAGAACATAACTTTTGTTAAATCTACTTGGAACAGTCACCAAAATAATCCATATGCTGAGACATAAAGCAAGTCTTGATAAATCTAAAAGGGTTAAAATCATATAGAGTATGTTCTCTGACCACAATGGATTAAAATAGAAATCATCAACAAAACAAAACCTAAAAGTCTCTAAATATGTAGGAATTAAGTAGCACCCTTAAAAAAAAAAAAAAAACAACATAACTCCAAGCATCAAGGAAGAAATCCCAGGGAAATGAGAAAATATTTTGAAGTGAACAAAGAGCATACTAAAATCTGTGGGATGCAGCTAAAGCAATGCTTACAGGGAAATTTATAAATTATAAATTTATAGAGGGTATTATAAATTATAAATTTATAGAGGGTATCTATTAGAAAAGAATAAGGTATAAAATCAATGGTCAAAGATTCTACCTCAAGAAGCTAAGAAAAGAAGAACAAATTTAACCCAAAGTAGAAGAAAGAAAATTAAAATATAAGAGCAAAAAATCAATGAAATAGATAAAAGTAATAGAGAAATCCAAAAAGCGAAAATTGTGTTATTTAAGATTAATAAAATTGGCTAATGTCTAGTAAGAATAGCCAAGACAAAAGGAGATTAGACATAATACTAATATTAAGAATAAGAAGGAGGATGTTATTATACATCATATAGACATTAAAAAGACAATAGGGGATATTATGAAGCACTTTATGTTAATAAACAACTTAGAGGAAATGAAAAATATCCCTTGAAAACACCACTGAAACTGAAACAAGAAAAAGGAAATCCTATTTTTGTTAATTTAATCTGTAGTTAAAAACCTTATATAAATTAAACTTCAGACCCAGATGGCTTCACTGATGGATTCTACCAAACATTTAAGGAAAAAAATAACAGCACCACCAAGAAAGTGAAAAGGCAAGCCACAGACTGGGAGAAAATATTCACAGCACACATATCTGACAAAGGACTTGTGTTCAGAATACATAAAAAACAGAGAATATATATACGTATATATATATATTATATATATATGTATTACATAAATAAGGCACCCCAATTTTTAAAAGAGGGCAAGGAATTGAAAAAGAACACCACAAAAGAAAATACTGAATGGGCAATAGATATATGTAAAGGTGCTCAGTATCATTATTCATTGGGATATACAAATTGAAACCACAATGAGATACCACTACACACCCACTAGAATGGTTGAAAGTGCTGGTGAGGATATAGAGCCACTAGAGCTCTCACACATTGCTGGTGAGAATGTAAACTGACATAACCTCTATGGAAAACTGTCCATGTCTAATAAAGTTTCAAAGACTTATACCATGGCCCAGCAATACTACTCCAATGTGTGTATATAGTATATAGTATATATGCTATATATATCCCCAAGATAAATGAGTGCGTATGTCCAGGAAAAAAGACTTACACATGAAGGCTCATAACACCTGTACTCACAACAGCCAAGAAGTAAAAACAATCCAAATATCCCTCAAAGGGAGCATGGGTAAACAAATTGTGGTATTTGGTAGTACTCAGCAATAAAAAGGAATGAACTACTGATAACATGCCAGATGGCAAATCTCAAGAGTACTGTACTGAACAAAAGAAGCCAAACTCAAAAGAATACATACTGTAAGATGTTAATCATAAGAAGTTCAAGATCAGACATAGCTCACTTATGGATATAGAGGTCAGTGGTTACCTTTGGGGAGGGAGGGGTAGCTACTGACTTAGAAAGAAGCACAACAGAACTTTCTGAGAGATGGAAATGTTCCATATCTCTATATGGATGGTGGTTACGTATGTAAAATGTATACATATGTAAAAAATCATTAGGATTTATATATTTTATTGTATTTAAATTATGCCTCAAAAATACAACTCCACATATACCCTCTTTCTTTTGAAAAAATGAGAAAATTTGGCAACACAGGGCCCACATTTGGCCACATTTGGCTGGGGGAATGCACGTGCCACTTCACCACAGACGCCACCACTCTCTATGTTCACCTACATACAACTCATCACACTCATTTCTGCTACCTGCCTGGCTCCAACCAGATCCAACCACCTTGGCACATGGGTCAAGCTGGGAGTCCTGAGTGAGGGCGCCACAGCAGCCACCCACCAAGACAGCCAGGGAGTGGACTAGTCAGACTCTAGTTGTCTTTCTGCCTGGCATTTGGAAGTAGGTCTTCTCCTTCATACTTAGCCAACGATTCAAGGGGCAGGAAGCCTCAAAAGAGAGACCATGATCTTCCGAATAATAAAGATTGTTCAAGCAATCAACTGAAGGAATAAAAGAAATGTGATGGTATTTGCATTCCAAGCTGGCGAAGCAGGTCATATTGATTACATTTTTTAAATCACTGAAGCAAATCATGTGCAAACTCTACATTAACAGAGATGTACACTATTGCCCCTGTTCAACCTCCAGATAGATGCAGGGCTCCATCTTTGTCTTATGGCTGTGCTGGGGAACACTCTGGGGATGGGGCCTCCCAAGGTAGCCAACAGTGGTGGGCCAGGCATCATGTCCACAAGCCATGGTCACTCAGCTTACTGGCCTGATACTTCTAGTCTATAGACCTGTGATACCCAAATAATTTATCTACTGGTCTGGCACATCAGAACTGATACTGGCCAAATCACAGGGGCAGGGTCCTCATAACTCTTTTAGTTAAAGGACCAGTGGGAGCTCTGGGAGGATCATGAGGGGAGGCCAGGGTCAACGGAACAGTAGGAGAACTCTTGAGGCAGTGGCTATTTACCAACCAGTACGAAAATTTTTAATATTTATTAAGCAGCCTTATCACACCAGTAGTAATGGACCAGAACTGTGCTGAAACCAGATCACACCAACTCCTGAGAGCCAACTATGAGCACCTCTTCCCTATCCCTCATTTAGTGGCACCACAGTAGTGGCTCAAAACCAGCCATGGTGGGAGTGTTAACACCATGGAAATTGGCAAATGCTACAAAACAGCACTCTCTCCCCACTGCCCACCACCTCCAAGAACCTGTTCACCAGCACACTGCTGGCACCGACTAAATATCAGCCACAACCCCACACACAGGACAGTCTCTGGACTCGGGACCCTGGTGCCAGGCAATCTTCTAAGTGCTTTAATATACACACTCATTTGATCCTCACAGCTACCCCACAAGGTATGTTCCATGTGTATCCCCATTTTGCAGATGAGGCACAGAGAGGTCAAATGACTTGCCCAAGATCACACAGCTACCAGGGGGCAGAGCTGAGTTCAAACTTGGCCATCTGGAGCCAGAGTCCACATGCTTCTCCCCTACATGACACTGTCCTGCCTCTTGTCTTCCTCCCTCAAATGTTTCAGTGGGCTATGGGCTTTCTGTCAGCCATGAAAGCAGAGCCCAAATTACTAGCTACAGAAAACCTGACTTCCCATTCCTTAGAGGCAGGAAAGGCCTGGGCTTCAAAAGCACACTCTACCTCTTCGGCTAGACTTCTTATGGAGGATGGGAGATCTTTGCATCTAATCTTGAGAAAAATTCTCCTCCCACCATCCCAACCCCAGAAATGTGCCTAATGAGACCTTCTAAAATGCAAGTTTGAGTTTTCATTACAAGAGCAGGTGGACTGTCCATATGTAGTAGCATTGGTAAGGAATGGGTTTCCACATCCCTGCTTGAGCTACAGCTGCCCTGCCCTGCCTTCCTCTCTCTGGTACTGGGGGTAGAAACCCTTCCAGGACCCTTGGAAAATCCTGGCCTGGCCCCAGGCACAACAAGCACATCCAGCCCTGGCCCCAGCCCTGCTCAGGGTCTGAGAAGACCTCTGGGAGGTCCTGGCTAGCAGTGCCGAGACCAGATAGCAAGGGAGATTACTACAATTTGATTTCCACATAACCCATAACTTGGATGAGTGAATGTTCCTTCACATGCATTATCCTGTAATCCCAGGGAAAGTCTTGCGAAGAGCCCAGCTCTCCCTACCTCCACAGACCCTGGTATGCTGAGTAATCCCTGCTCTACTGGGTGCGGGTTATGAGGGCCAAGGAGCCCTGCCAGGGGCCCGAGGAGAGGCTCTCCCCAGGGCCGTGCTGGCTCCTCAGAGCCTGGTGTTTGTGAGCTGGAGCAGAGTTCCTGAGGCTTCCAGAAGGCACCAGCTCTCACACTGGAGCCAGGCAGCCTGCACAGGGCATCTGGGAAAAAGCCTGGGGGTGGGAGTCAGGACTCCCTGGGTCTCCTACCTTTGCCTCTGGTTCCGTATAAGGCCTGAGATAAGAGACCCTCCATCTCTAGGCCTCGTTACCCCAAACGTAAAGAGAGGAAGTAGAAGCACAGGTGATTTGAGGGGCTCACCCATTTCACCTGCTGCCATGTGTGACCTGGTCAGCACCGTCTCCCTGTCGCAGCTGACAGAATCACCCAAACCACCCTGAGGCGGGTGCCCACCCTACTGACTGTTTCAAGTACCCAGGGGTATCCTTCATGGCTCATGGGGACACTGATCTAAGTCCCAGCTCTGCCGCTTACTCGGTGTGTGGCAAGGGCCATGCCACTCCGCTTCCCCAGCTCCTGGTTCCCTGCACCTGTCAATTAGGGATACCTACCTACCTATAGTGTGCTGCTTTCCTCGAGCACACTATAAAAATCACATAAATTTAGGACACTGGACTACAGGGAGAATATAGCGTATCAGTCAGCTCGAAGTAAAGCTACATTAAACTGAATCAAGTATGTGTGAAAACGCTTGGATGTTGGTGTTAATACTTTTTCTCTCCTGGCTTTGTCTTCCCTTTCAAATTTTACCTGTCCTGAGTGCCCACACCCTCTTCATGCTTCTGTTTAATCCTATGAGCTATAGTAATCCTAATGTGTTAATGACTTGGTGACTTCTGCCTCACCCTATCCTTCCATATTTGCAGTCATCTCCAATGCTTTAACTCAGTTTGTAACAGGCAGGGGGCCACTCAGAGGCACTGGCATGCAGGGAGGCTCTGGGGAAGAGGAACGTGGGCTTTCTGACTCCGTGGGCCGCACAGCTTTTGGACTGGGGTGTCTGGGGCTGTGTATGTCTTTGTGTGTGGCGCCTCCCTGTGGACGATTTATGTACTGCTTAGGACCCACCCTGACCACCAATCACCAACCCAAGGCAACGCCCACCAGCATTGCGAAGCCAACTTCCTAAGGCTGCAGATGAGAAAACCGAGGCCCACATGGGGGCATATTACTTGTTCAAGACCAAATAGTTCCTTAGACATTTTATAAACGTGAATAAGTGATGGGTCATGGTCCCTCATGATTCTATAAGCAAGAACTGAGATAAGGAACAGCTTGCCCAAGTCAGTTTCACAACTAGGAATTTAGATTTGGGGGCATTGCTCAGACAACAGGTGCACCCAAGTCGTGAGGGACAGACACTCCCATTCTTCCCTATTTATCTCCGGCGCTGAGAGTCCCCTTGCTTCTGAAACCACGTCTGGCCCCGTGATGCAAAATCGTGAGGCTCCACGAAAGCTCCCACGACTCAGCTGAAGGCCATTTACCCTCCGTTCTCCAAATGGGCTCTGTCTGAGATGGCCTGGACCCTCATGAGGCTGCGCTCACTGTCATCATTTGTGGTCCATCTAGAGAGGATGTGCCCCTGAGCCATCTAATCCCGGGGTCCAGCAAGCTCTGTCCCAGAAAAATCCTGGCACAGGGAAGGAGGCACTGTACTCACGCTTCCAACAAGTACTGAACACCTACTCTGCACCAGGATTCCATCCAACAAAGACCTTAGCACCGCTGGAGGAAGTGTCGGTCAGGGATGGGAATATTTTAAAGGGTGGGTGTTAGAGAAGCAGAAGTCAGGGTCCGGTTAGGGAAAAGTCACCCATTCCAGGTAGTTCAGAAGAGGGAATTTAATACAGAAAAACAGTTACAGAAGTGTTGGAAAGTATGGAAAACAAAAACAGAGGATGATGAAGCAACGCAGAGATTAGCAAGAGTAGAAGCCACCACCACCCCTAGAGCTGGAGGGACAGAGCAAAGAGGTGGTGTTGCCTGGACCCTTGCCATCTTGCAAGAACTGGAATCATGAATAAGTCTGCTAGCGGGAGACGGGACCACAGAGGGATGCTGGGAAGGCCACTCAAGCAAAGAAGGAGGAGAAATACCTGGCTTCTCCCTTCACCCTCCCACCTTTCACTGGTAACTCTTATTGGCCAAACCCAACTGGAATCCAGTGGCAAGAAAGCTTGGAAAATGTCATTTTCAGGGGTCAGCACCCCCCTCAACACACAGACACACACACACACACACACACACAAACAAACACACACACTGCAGAGCAGGGGAAGGGCAGGGGATAAATCTGAGAGCAACAGGCAAATGACCTGCACAGCGAACAGCACGTGAGGTGAATCTTCAAGTGTCTGTGTGTGATGTGAACGTGCAAGAATCTGCATGTGTATTCTGCTATCAGTTTCAAAGGCGTGTGCTTGCAGAATGTGCAGTGTGTGTTTCAGTGTGACTGTTCAAGGGTACATATGTATCAGATGGATTTCAGGGCTTTGTATAAGAGTGTGATGGGAGCAAGCATCCAAGCGTTTGTGCGTGATGTGAACATTCAAAGGTATGTGTATATGTGATGAAAATATTTAAAGCTCTTGGGGGGGGTGTGTGTATCCTGTGAATGTTCAAGGAGGTGGATGTGTGCTGTGCATGCTCAAAGCTGTGTGATGTGAATGTTCACAGGCGTGTGACATGATGTGTAAGGATGTGTGTGAGAGACTAGTGAGAAGTGGGGATGGGAGAACGGAAGTGCACAGAGATGTTCTCTATGGACATGGGAGACGATGGGGCCACGTGTCTTCGTTGGGGACAGATATGTAATCAAAACTTTTCATTCTCGCCTATAGACACAAAATGGCTATGAGGATGATGTTCAGAGAAGGTTGTATATGAGGTGTGACTAAAAGAAACGTACTTCTTTAGCAAACATACTTTTCCATCCAAATGAGTGTCACCTGCTTCAAAGCAGTCATCTTAAAAAATAATACTCTTAAAAAAAAAGAAAAGAAAAAAAGTTAAATTCTTATTTTATTGACGCAGCCACAGTGCAATGAAGTTTCAGGACCTGCCTTCAGTTGGTTTGTATGCCATACATAAAATCTACACTCACCACTACAATCATCACTTATTCTTATTGGCTGAGGCTAGAATTACCCAACTTTAATCACTTAATCACTCTCATCACTAGCTTGACTTGGAACGTTCCTAAAATGCAAATCTCTCACCTTATAAAAAATGTTAATTTGTCACCTTTGAGGCCAAGCCTCCTTTGGGTATATTGGTTATTTGGGTATAAGCTTCATTGTTTGATAATTAGCTCCTGCCGATGGGAGTATACTGGGAGCTACAGAAACAACTGGGAACCAAATGAATCCATAGAATCCCATCATACTCTTATGAACTCAAACTATTATACTGCAACTTTTAAAGGGGAGACCAATAATCTGCCAATAGTGCAGGCATTTCCATCCACTGTTGATGAGCTTACTGCTCCCAGGGCTCCTGCTCTGGAACGAGCCTGAGATGCGTGAGGCAACTCCACTGTGTCCCGAATGCCTACCTTTGTGTGAGCATCTCATAATGCTGAGTGTGATTCTGAATCTCCTTCAAGTTCAACATCTTCAATCTCTTTAGTCTCCATTGTTCTCCACTCCAAATCCTCTTCATGTTCTCCCAAATTGCCCCCGTTCAGGCCTTTCCAGGGGTCCATGGGCCTGCAATAGGTTGCCCCTTGATAACAGGTGTGGGAATTCTGACACAAAGGTAATTGTCCAGGTAGCACCGGGCAGTGGTGGCTTTAGAATCACACAGCTCTGGGTTCAAATCCTGGCTCCACTGCACGCTGGCTATGGGACCTTCACAGAGTCCCCTCACCTCCCCAAGCTTGTCGGCTGATCAAAACACGGCGAAAGTAAAAGCTGCCACACAGGACTAACACGAGAATCAAGAGAAGCAGGGTATGCGAACACCCCCGGCATCTGTCCTGGCCAGTGCATGTCTCACCCCAGAGGACAGGGCACCGATGGCTCTGCGGAGCCTGGGAAAAGAAGCTTCTCCAAGGCAGCGGCCTAAGGCCAGGCCTGGTGAGGCTGCAGGAGACAAAGTGGTTGTCAGGTAAATCCTGCCACCTCGTGGTGCCCGTGCATAAGAGACCATCTTACCCGTCCTGAAGCCCCGCCTTACCCCCTCCGCCTCCAGCGTTCTTCTTATTCTGTGGGCGTCCCCTCCCCTCTTCTCAGCTCTGCCACCCCAAGGCTTCCTTACGTGTCCTCCCAAGGCCCCTAGTCCCGGGGTGTTCTCAACTTTAACTACTAGTCCTGTCATCCTCAAAGAGCCCTACACTCAGTGGTCCTCATGTAACTGTATTAGGGCCATTTTCTCCCTCCTGGGCCCAAAGAGAACCTGGGGCTCTTTCCCCGCCCCCATCTCCGTCTCTTCTTCAGCCACTCAGCAGCTAGCTGAACAAAACACGTTGCTGGCTCCCCTGGCGCATTGGAGGATGGCTTGGGGCAGGGAGAGAGGGAGAGAGGGAGAGAGGGAGGGAGGGAGGGAGGGAGAGAGAGAGACAGAGTGTGTGTGTGTGTGTGTGTGTGTGTGTGTGTGTGTGTGTGTGTGTGTGTTCCTTGCTGTGGGCTAGCAATGGCCTCCCCTCCCAGTGCCAGCCCCTCAGCTGCAGCAGTGACTCACTGTCTGGACCCATCCCTGAGTCTTTACAGAGGCACCTATTCTAGATACTTCTGGAAGCAAGGACAAGAACAGTTTCCTCCTTCATGTCCTGTGGTTTAAGCACTGACATTCCAAGGCAGGTGGGAAGTGACTGATGGCCTGAAGTGACTGGCTATAATCCAGGCTTCTAGGAAATAAAGCAGAGAAGGGCTGGGGGCCGAGGCTGCCCTAAGGTTGCAGGCAAACAGGCTTTAACTTGCTGTGTGTGCTTGCAGCTTAGCGACCTGTGAGCTCTTAATAATTGGGTTGCTGACCCTTCCACTGTGCTCCTTTTCCCCCTGCTGGGGTAACGGAATGGGTCAGCCAGTCCATTCTGGTTTTAGTGCCCCCAAGCCTGTGCCTAACAGTAGCTCTGGATTTCCTGGCCCAGGGTGGGAATCATGCCCAGCCAGATGGATGTGGTTATGGGACTGACCTGCCATCCACTCACTCTGAGATGGGCTGACTGGAATCCATCAATGTCCAAATTACCCATGTTCCTCTCCAAATGGGTCAGAAATGCTTGGCTGTCACATGTATAACCTGAAAAAGGTGAGAATGGGAGTTGCAAAAGCTAAAGATGATACAGCTGAACTCCGGAGAATTTAGCAGCCTAAATATGTCAGAAGGAGGGAAACATTTACTGAGTGTTTATAATAAGCCATGCATGGTGCTAAGTACTCTTACATAAATTATCACATTACCTGAGAAACAGTTTCATCTTCATCTTACAGATGACAAAAATTAAGAAAGGTTAAGGGCTAGTTTTATACACAGATCTGGGTTCAAATTACTAGAGAGTAACCCTAAGCAAGTTAACTAACCTCTTTGAGTTTATTTTCTCATCTATAAAACAGGAATAACAATGTTTGCCCTGCTGTTTTAAATAGAAATGTACATTGTAGGTACAGGCTCCAGCCCCAGTACCTGGCACTCAGGGGTCATTCCACTGTTGTAAATAGTGACAGTAGGTGTAATTTGCCTAAGGTCATAAAACAAATTCAAACCCAGGTTTTCTGATTTCCAAGTTCAGCGCTTACAGGGAAAGAAGCTGATTCACTTGAATATGTCTGTGTATTGCTATGAGGCAGGCCCTGCCCTAGGATTTGGAAGTTCAGTTAGGTGTGGGAGCCAGACCATTGTCCTATCAAGTGCTATGTGTAGAGACATGTTCAAGGTGCAGAAATGGCCTAGCAGGAGGTGACTCTTGAGGATCTGTTATCAGGAAAACAAGTTTATAAAAGTGATATTTTCTCCATAGTCCCCGCAAAGGGGAAAAACTTGTGACTGGAAATCATTGGGGAAGAAAATGACCAGGTGAGGGCTAAACTTCTGGAGGAGACTTCTAGTGAGAAGGTCTGTTTTTCAGGTTACACACACACACACATATACACACACACACACGCAGCAGCAGCAGCAGCATTTCTCTTCTTAGAGCACACAAACACACCTCAAATTGCAACTCCTAACACCCACATCACACACAATATTCCTTCCTCCTCTCACTGTTTTCTTTAAGGACATCCCTTAAAATACAGAGATCATCACCTTTTACTTTGTTCCATGGCAATCCTTCCTCCAAGGACACACTAGAAATCGTTTTTTGGTTATGCTTGGCAGCCAATGGACAATTCAGGTTGGCACTCAGCATATGCGGTCATTTCTACTATAATGCCAAAAAACACGTGCATTCTGCAAAATCACACTCCGCAAATAACAGGGCTTCTGGATAAAGGGGATTGGGGCAGACCACTCAAAACCTCCAGAATTTTGCAACCAGGGTGCTAACAAAACAGAATCCAGCCCCATATGATGCTAACACAGTTAAACCTCCACTGGCATGTACACTGGTCCCTTACAGCCTGAAATCCTAGGGTTCTTTTCTTCCTGAGATGTAGGGTCTTTGAGATGCAGGTCCTAGCAGAGACTAGTTCCATCAAAATCAAAAATGTGATCCAGGACAGAGCCTTCATCAGTTCTGTAAAACAAAGCAGGATTGCGGGGGTGGGCCGTGGTCTTCCTTTCCACTCAGTTTCCCCAGACAGCCTAACATAGTGGAAAAGCTAGTGGTGAGTCTTGAAGCTACCAAACTAGCCACTACTTGCAATAAAGAAAGTCACTTCTACGCAATTTTCAGCTTTTTTCTTAAGGTATTCTATCCTTCTTTCCCTGATCTCTTCAAAATATTAAAGTCTGGGGAAAACCTCACAGGAAGGAACCTAATTCCAAGTTATCCCGACACCATTTCTCTACTTACCAATTTTATATATGCTATTTCCCTTTAAAGAAACAACCCTGCAACAAAACAGACCATCTTATGAATGGCCATTAAGATTCTGGTATCAACTCCACACCAAGCAATTCTGTGACACCAGCTAGATGTCCTACAATTCAACTCAATTTTGACACTATCTACCTGAAGAAAGCATTGGCTCCCACAGGTTAAGGGCTCCATCCTACCAGACTCCTCCTCTCCCCGCTTAGGTGTCAACCACAAGTCCAAGTGGTCACTTGTGCTTCTGAGCAACTGGTTATAAATCAGAGGTTCCAAGGACTCCCTCTTGTGTGCAATTAATTTGCTAGAGGCCAGACTGTTTAACCCAGAAGAAGTTCTGAGGGGAAACCAGGAAGTTTGATAGGATCCAGGACTGCAGTCTTGCTACTGGAACCACTATTCTGGGCAGAAAGAAGCATGCCTGAGACCCTCCCTCCCTTTCCCTCATTTTAGCAAATGCTCACTGAGTGCCCTCCATTGTGCCAGGCACCGGGCCCAGCGGTGACCCAAGCAACCTGGTGAGGGGTCAAAAGCCCCGACCCAGAGGCAAGAGATCAGCAGTCTCCTCCTGCACCATCAGTGACCTGCAGTAAGACTCTCAACCAATCACACCTGGCCACGACACCCACTCACCTTTCCTAAAATGGGAGATAACAGGCTGACCCTGCTTATTTCACATGACTGTTTCAAAACATGTAAGAAGTGATTATATTCTGTTTAAATATAAAATGCTTTAAAAAAAAAGAATGAATGAAAATAGGAAGGGAGAGAAGGAGGGAGGAAGGGAAGGGAAGGGAAGGGAAGGAAAGGAAAGCAAAGCAAAGGAAACAAGGAAGGAATCATTTCCTAGGCTAGATTGATACATTCTCATATCAAGTAGAAAGGGAGAGAAATACAAAACAGAAAATGGAAACTACATAGCAGTAGGTTTTTTTTTTTCAGGGGCCTAGAAGCTTTCACAGAACTCAAGGCTTTTAGAAGGCTGATTCACTTCCTTCCATTCTTTCTTCCTGGGTCCATGAAGCCAGATGATTCACTACAAAGTAATACAATCCTACTCAATTATGAGCATGGGAAAAAAAGGGAAAGGCACCCTAAAAGACAGTTCTCTCTTGACAGAAAGAAGACAGTAGTCCTCAAAGAACAAATCAACAGAGACCCACACAATGATAAACTTGTTTATTTCTCAGAATTTAGTTTGCTGCTTGATATTCCCTACAGAGAAGAGGCAACCCAACGTCCTGAGGCCCGATTGCAGACCTGTCTGGGCATTGTCCATCAGAGGTCCAAGAGAAACCTCCTAACCTGGGCCAGGTATTTTGGTTTCAAATAGTCACCCAGCTCCTCCTTACTGACCCACACATGATGGCCCTTCTTCCCAGCCTCGAGAAAGTCTCCAGTTAGCAGCAGTGCTTTGAAGAAGAATATTTTGGCCCCAAGGCTGCTCTCTTTCCGCATTGCCTGGGGGAACTTGAACTTGTAGTGGCCACAGGGTGCATTTCCCAGGAACTTGGCTTCCATGTTGTTCTCTGAGAAGGGGGGAACAAAATCGGAAGATCAGGATACACCCACCTGTTTACTATGGCGCCCGAAATCATTGGGGGTCTCTGCGAGAGCCACTTCCAGCCTGAGGTAAAAGCAATCCCTGAGAGTGAGAACTAGGGTCATTCCTGAAGACACTTGTCTCCTCTCAATCCAAAGGTTCCTGGCCCATAGGCTCCAGATTCACTGAGTCCATTCCTCGTGCCAAGCTACTGCTCTCAGACTGAAGTCAGCAATGCAGCCCAAATATCACTACCTGGGAGTCAGAGCACCGAGCTTCTAGACTCAGCCCTGTCACCATCTGTTGATAAAGGACCAAGACACTTGGTATCTGTAAAGCAAAGTTCGTCAGGCTTTTTTTTTTTTTTAACATCTTTATTGGAGTATAATTGCTTTACAATGGTGTGTTAGTTTCTGCTTTACAACAAAATGAATCAGTTATATATATACATATGTTCCCATATCTCTTCCCTCTTGCGTCTCCCTCCCTCCCACCCTCCCTATCCCACCCCTCCAGGCAGTCACGAAGCACCAAGCTGATCTCCCTGTGCTATGCGGCTGCTTCCCACTAGCTATCTACCTTACTGTTTGGTAGTGTATATATGCCCATGCCTCTCTCTTGTCAGGCTTTTAAACGCAATGTCATGTGGAAAGTAGAAAAAGGACCCAATTTGACTGCTGCAGGGTGAAAACCAAAGGTAAAAGGCAAAGACAGATGGACAGACAACATCTGCAATCTACAACAATGGGTTAATAACCCCAACCCAGCATTTCAAAGGATGGGAAAATGATGGATTAATTACTAAATGGCATTGGGAGAATGGGCTAGCTAAAAGGAAAAAATAAAGCTGGATCCCAACCTCACTCCTCACATTAAAATTGACACCATATAGGTCAAAGATTTAACAGTAAGTTAAAATTTTCATGAATGGTTTGTTCATTCTGGATTGATGGTTTCATAGAGGTTTAATATTTTCTGAATTTTTCTGTATTTAAAAATTTTTCACAAAAAAAAAAGAAACCATAAGAGTACCATAAAAAAAAAATATGGGATATTTTCTGTATCATTTTTGAGAGGGGAATTCCTAACCAAGACACAAAATTCAAAAATCCAAAACAGAAAAAACATTTATCTACATAAAAATTAAAATCTTTCTGCAAGGAAAAACGAAGCATACAAAAGTCACAGACAAAATGACAAACTAGGAAAAATATTTTCAACACATTCAACAAAGGAATATCTTAAGGTATAAGTAGTACTTAGAAATCAATGAGGAAAAAAACAACTCTAAAAGAAAAATGAACCATGCATATGAACAAGAAGGTCACATGAAAATAGCTATCAATGAACTATAAACTCATTAAAAGATGCTCAGTCTTAATAATTCAAGAAATACAAATTTATTTTCCATTTGATGTGTAAAACACATCATTATTACCGAAGTTCAAAAACTTTGAGCTGCAACATCACTAATAATTAGAGAAATGCAAATCAAAACTACAATGAGGTATCACCTCACACAGGTTAGAATGCCCATCATGAAAAAATCTACAAACAATAAATGCCGGAGAGGGTGTGGAGAAAAGGGAAGCCTCTTGCACTGCTGGTGGGAATGTAAATTGATATAGCCACTACAGAAAACAGTATGGAGGTTCCTTAAAAAACTAAAAACAGAATTACCATATGACCCAGCAATCCCACTACTGGGCATATACCCAGAGAAAACCACAATACCAAAAGACACATGCACCCCAATGTTCACTGCAGCACTATTTATAATAGCCAGGTCATGGAAGCAACCTAAATGTCCACTGACAGGCGAATGGATAAAGAAGATGTGGTACATATATACAATGGAATATTACTCAGCCATTAAAAGTAACGAAATTGGGTCATTTGTAGAGACGTGGATGGACCTAGAGACTGTCATACAGAGTGAAATAAGCCAGAAAGAGAAAAACAAATATCATATATTAACACATATATGTGGAATCTAGAAAAATGGTACAGATGAACCAGTTTACAAGGCAGAGATAGAGACACAGATGTAGAGAACAGACGTATGGACACCGAGGGGAGAAAGGAGGAGTGGGATGTATTGGGAGATTGGGACTGACATATATATACACTAATATGTATAAAATAGACAACTAATGAGAATCTTCTGTGTAGCACAGGGAACTCCAATTCGCTGTACAGCAGAAACTAACACAACACTGTAAAACAACTATACCCCAATAAAAAAATAAGTAAATTAATTTAATTAAAAAAAAAACTTTGAGCTGTACACTGCTTGTCAAGGATAAGGGAAAACTGGGATCTCTCAAACATACTGTGGGAGTGTAGTACAAGTGCTATATTTGGCAAGAGATACCAATTTTAATTATACAAACCCTTTGATTTAGCAACTCTGCTTCTAGAATTCATCCTCCTGGATATAGTTATTTGCCCATGTGAGCACAGAGGAGTGTACACAGATGTTCACCGCAGCTTTGCTTGTAAAAGCAATACACTGGTTAAACAAACTGCAGTACATACATGTATGAAGTATTACACTGGCGTTGAAAGTGTAAAGATATGTCTTCACCTGCTGATATAGAGATATGCTTAAAAGCTGTGTATAAGAAGAGACAGGAAGGTATGTAACCATGTATATCCCACTGTGTGGAAAAAAGGAACAGATAAAATATGTATGTGCTTGCAGTTTCTAAAAGGATACACAAAGTGTTCATGGTGATTGCCTCTAAGATGGGAAAATTACTTATTACTTCTTATACTACATTTAGCAGACACTGTTTGATAGTTTTTCACCATATACAATGAACTGCTTTTCTCAATATTACGAACAATAACAACAGCATCAGCATTAGATGAGGAATTCACATATTATGTGAAATTACCTATGATACAAAATGTCAGCAGTGGGGATCTGTGGGTGGTGGAATAATGCTGGCATGTTTCTTTATACTTTTCTGTATTTTCCACTTAATTCAATGAATACATATTACTTTTCTATAATCTGGGGAAATGGATTAAACGTAATTAAATCAAAAAGAAAAAAAAACAGTTCATTACAAACATGAGCAAAGAATCTGAACAGGCGGTTCATAGAAGAAGAAATACAAATAGCCATATGAAACATATGAATATATGAAAAGATGATCAATTATCAATCAGGAAACTGCTAATCCAAAAGAGAGCATTTTTTTTTTTTACTGATTGGACAGGCAAAAATTTTAAAGAGAGACTATTTCACATGTTGGTGAGGTCTAGACAAACAGGCACTCCTATACCCAACTCCTGAAAATGTCACATGCTGTGTACATTCTGAAGGACACTTGGGTGGCACCTATCAAAAACGTAAATGTGTCCATCCTTGACCATTAATTCCACCTCTAGGAATTCCACCTTGCAGAACTACTCGGGAAGTGCACCAAAGGGGAGGAAAAGAATAGACTTTGACTGTTTTATATTTATACTTTTATACTGCTTGAGCTTTTCTTTGCCATTTTAATTATTTTATTTACGATTTTAATGAATTTGAAATAAATCAACATATTTTATATGCACCTATAAAATACTAGTATATCCTTTCACACTTATTTATGGCAACGGGAATGTTCAAAGGAGGAAAGCGTGGTGCCAAGGGGAGCCCCTTTCCACGTGGTGCACAGCAGGTGGAGCTGAGCACCAGTCGTGAACATGAATGACTGACCGAGGGAAGCTAAGCATCTGAGTCCAATGATCCTGGCAAGAAACCCAGCTGCCAACTCTTGTGTGATGGCTAAGGAAACCGAGAACGCAGCAAAAGCCCCTCCCATTCCATTCTGTCTTGCTCCCTCTCCTGCAGGCCACACAGGTCACTCTCAGGAAAGGATCAAGGGGGTGCACACTGGCTGCTGACATTTCATTAGCAGGTACTTACGCTGGTGGCAGAGCCAGAAAAGTGGCTGTGCACTTATACAACCAGATCATTTACTCAATAAACATTCAGCAAGTACCTACTATGTGCCAGATACTTTGCTGAGAGTTGGGATGACTGAGAGGGATAGACAGTATCCATATTTTCAAGGGAGTCAGAATTCTGGCTGGGGAGGGACAACGTGTTAATAAACAATTAAACGGCAATGGAATACGTGAAGAGCGTCTTCTCCACTAGGACATAAGCTCCCAGGAAGCATGGGTAGTGTTCTGTTCATCACTGTGACCCCACTGCCTGGAGAGCGTCCAGCAAATGGTAGGCAGAGAGTAAATGTTTGCTGCATAAACTGAGTAAGGGCACACACAAGTGCTATGAGAGCCTACAGGGAGGAGTAGCTCTCTCTACCCAGAAGGTTCCACCACAGAAGGTAGAATGTACTGAGCAGTCAGACTAGGGAGGAGTAAAGCATTCCAGTCAGGGACCAGCAGGTCCCAAAACAGGGACGTATGAAAAATCACATTATTCATGGGATGCAAAAGGTTTGCTAGGTTAGAACTTGGAATATACATTAATGAGTGGCAAGATGGAATACTGATGAGCTCAGGACAAGAGCAAAAAGGATTTGTAGGCCCTGCTTGAAAGTCTGCTTTTATGGGGAATCTTTCAAGAATTTGAGGCAGAGAAGTGACAAGGGATTTGTGTTTTAGAAGGCTCATTCTGGCAGCACTGAAGAGGACAACACAAAAGCAAGGGGGAACTCACTTGGCATCTACCTCAATAGTCCAGTGTAGCGGTTCTCAACCACTGTAATTCCACTCCCCACGTAATGTCTGGCAGTGTCGAGAGACATTTTTGGTTGTCACACTAGTGGGAGTGTGGATGGGTTAGTGCTACTGGCATCTAGCAGGTAGAGGCCAGAGATGTTGCTAAACAGCCTACAAGGCACAGAAGCCCCCACAAAGAATTATCCCTCCTCAAATTTCAATAATGCCAAGGTTGAGAAAATCTGGACTAGTGAGAAGTGAAAAGGCTCCCAGAAAAGCTGCAGGAATAAAGAGGGGACTATTTAGAACAGACTAGATAGGACTCAAGAACTTATGGATATTGCAATGAGGTCAAGGATAACTCTGAGGGTTCTAGTTGGGTGAATGGGTAAGTGGTGATGCCAATAAGCAAGCCTGCAAGGACAAAAAGAGAAGCAGGCTGAGAGACTGGCAGGAACATCAATTTTGAATGTAATAAATTTTAAAATCTCTGTGGGGGTGAGGGAGAGCACAGGGACGGCATCTGCCAGCCTCTGTCCCCACAGGATATTTCCACAGGCCCCCAGATGTGTGCTGAATTGGATGCCTGCTCCCCCAGACCGATGCTTTATGTTAAACAAACAAGCCTCTTTCATAGAAAGTCGGGGTGTTTTTCAGTTGGCTGCCTCTGCACTGGGCTCTGGGGTAGAACCTAAATCACAGGTCTGTCAGGGATAACACAGATTGTCAAATACTGAACAAAATGGAGCAAAAGATGATAACCAACCAAGGTATCTTCCTCAAGATGATACCAGATGGCCAAGAAATGAAAAATCGCATTTTCAAAGAGACCCAAAATTCAAAGTCAATTTTAGAAGGCAGTGGGTTACCTAGAAACAGGTTCTGCAAAACTGAGTACTTCTTCAGGATCTGAAGTATGAGCTGAGGAGAAAATCAAGTGTGGATAGACCATATTCTAGATGCGACAGAACTAAAGAAATTCCATATCCTCTAAGTTCTTAGCACAACAATGCTGCTTTAAAAAAAAAAAGGGGGGGGGAGGGGGAGTAACTGTACAAAGCAAAAGATTCATACTACGCAGAGGCACAAAAAAAAAAATCCACTTCCCGAAGAATCCATAAATTATAAGAATCAAAAATGTAGGAAAAGAGAAAACCAGGGACTTCCCTGGTGGCATAGTGGTTAAGAATCCGCCTGCCAATGCAGGGCACACAGGTTCAAGCCCTGGTCCAGGAAGATTCCACATGCCGCAGAGCAACTAAGCCCGTGTGCCACAACTACTGAGCCCGCATGCCACAACTACTGAGCACACGTGCCTAGAGCCCGTGCTCCACAACAAGAGAAGCCACCACAATGAGAAGCCCGCACACCACAACGAAGAGTAGCCCCCGCTCACCGCAACTAGAGAAAGCCCACACACAGCAACGAAGACCCAACATAGCCAAAAAATTAATTAATTAATTTTTTTAAAAAGAGAGAAAACCAAACAGCTAATCCTGATCATTTTTACGACAAGAAACCATGAAAAATAAATAATGAAGCTTTCAGTGTCATAAGAACTGAAGCACCTTTTAATGTAAGTATTGATTACCAGAATCCCACTGGAACGCATAGTATCACTGGTGTTGAGTGGAGAGACAGAAATGCCTGAAGGGAAGGCGAGTAGGATCTATTAAGCCAACAGGACCCCTCATAGCTACACCCTATAATGACAAAATATTTTACAATACTAGGCCCCAAAGAAGATCTGGGCCAATTAAACAAAAAAAAAGTCCTAGAATCACCTACTCCTATGGAGAATGCGAAACTGTAGAAACCAGAAGGTGAATGTTTTGCACTCTGTTGGGAAGACAAGTTTTAGTGATTAGAAGCGGAAACTCTCCATCCTTCAGGTATGACAGCAGTTGTTAATTCATTGAGTACAGGAACTATGAAGAAGCCGCTACTAAACAACATCAGGCCCATTCAAATAGGGAGATGGGAGGAAGACAGTATCTACAGCCAAACTCTTGAGCCTCGTAGAGGAGATGATGGCCAGCCAAGACGATCCACTCAGCCAACCCAGCAGCTTTACCAACCTCCCCGGGCTCAGAACGAGTACGACAAGAGTCTTTGTTTAGAAACAAGCCAGTGACTAGACCTCCTACTTTCCCTTTAGAATAAAATGCAGCCACTGTGGATATTATTATTTGGAGAATGAAAAACAGATTTTAGGGGAAAAAAAAAAAATCAACCCACACAAAGAATGGGAAAAAATATGGAGCCAGATAAAGCAACTACCTTTTACAAGTGAAAGAATTTTTTCTTCTGCCATCAATAAAACCAATATGTTATTTTAAAAAAAAGAAAAGAAAATAGTTTAAAAGAAATAAAATAAAATTTAAAAATCTCAGTGCCAGGACTTCGCTGGTGGTCCAATGGGTAAGACTCCCTGCTCCCAAGGCAGGGGGCCTGGGTTTGATCCCTGGCCAGGGAGCTAGGTCCCACATGCGTGCTGCAACTAAGAAGTCTGCATGCCGCAACTAAGAAGCCCTCATGCCACAACTAAAGATCCCGCGTGCCACAACTGAGACCCGGCGCAGCCAAAATAAATAAATATTTAAGAAAAAAAAAATCTCAGTGGCACAAAGACTCTCACTTGATCTAAGATTTTTTTCTAGCTGAAATTTTATAAATATCAAAGTTTCCATTAACCTTCCAACCTCCTACCCTTAAAGCCAGGCCCACAGCCAGCCTGCAAATCCTCAGGCTGAATCTGAAGTGTGTCTTGTGGGGTTTAGAGGGAGGCAGAGAACTCACCTGAGAGCGTGGCCAGGGTTCGTTCAGCTGTTCGGCGGAGGGTCTCCCCGGGCTGCCACTCTGCCTGGGGCAGCATCCAAACGTCCTGGTCTCCAAGCTTCTCTCTGACCAACAGAATGAGGTTCCTGTCTAGCTTCCGGTGCAATGAGGTTCGGTCATTCTTTACATCGGCTTCTGTGAAGAAAAGAGGGGGTCACAGGAGACAAGAGGACTGTGTTCTGCCAGAACCAAGAAGATTAGAGTTTTAGAGTCCTCCTTTAAGGTAGAGCCACAACCTCTGCCCTCAAAGAACTTATAATCAAATTAGAAGCCTGACCCGTCTCTCTAACTCTGACCTCTCTCAGGACACAGTCTCACAATCCTGAGGAAACTAAAATTTAACAAGAAGAAACCAAAAGCTGAACTCCTTTGAAGAGCCAAACACAAAGTACTTTGAGCCTCTGGAAAAGAAGCAATACCCGGACACTACTATTTCATCGGTCTTGACACTGTTACTGACTTAACCAGCCCCTACTTTCTCTGTTCTTCAGTCTTCATCGTGAAATAAGAATAAAAGAACTCAATGCCCTGCTTTGGGAGGGATTTCAGATAAAATACAGGAAACTAGTGGGGAACACTTAATTTACCCCACTCTTAGTCCCAAACTAGGAGTTAAACCCAGATAACATTCCTGAGGCTTAACTGAAACAGATAAGGCTATCCCAATACCCTTACAGCCCACTCAAAAATAACAGACCTTGAAAAAATTATATTAGGGTGGATGTGAGGAACAGGGAAAAGAATTTCTTTTTCTCCCACGTGAAAGAAGTTCTATCATTTGAAATTATTTGTTACTTAAAACACAAGCAGGGGTTAAGCAAGAATCCTTTGTCTGGGAACCAGAATACCCCCCTTTTCTACCTCTAACTGGCCTGAAAAGACCACAAACCTGTTATTCGAGCTCCAGGTTTGAACTGTAGGAATTTCTGCTCCCACATGTCTTCCAAATCCTGCAACAGCAATATATTCTGCTCGTCTTCTTCTTCACCATAAAGGTCGCTTTTCTTCTTTGCCAGTTTCTGGGCTTCATCCAAAGCACGAAGCTCATGGTCTGAATACAGGCTTCTCTCTATCTCGATCTGGGAAAATTAAAAGAGCAAAAATCTACCCCAAACTGGGAAAATTAAAAGGACAAAAAATAAAAATAAAACAGAGCTACTTGACAGACTTGACAGTGCACTTGACAGACTCAGAAGTTTACCACCCAACAGACATACAACCAAAACACCACAGAGAAAACAGAGAAAAAAAGATCAGCTGCACTTTGGGCTTGAGTTATATTTACTAAAACATTAGAATGTGTTTGGAGATCAAGACTGCCACAAAGAACAGAGGACTAGGACAGGCATTGCCTGCCCACTTACCTCCCTCCAGTCAGGCCAGTGTTTGATTAGAATCTCACTCACCATGAACGTTCCTGCTTCAGGGAGTTTACAGATGCCATTCCTTCTCCCTAGAATGTTTTCCCTCATGCTCTCCTGGGAGATCCCTACTCATCCTTCAAATCTCAATTTAAATATCACTTTTTTTTAAAATATCACTTTCTTAAGAAAGATATTCTATGACACCTCCCATTAAAATCAAATTAATGTCCCTGTTAAACACTATTACAGTACCCTGTGTTTTCCTTTACAACACTTACCAAAGACTTCAATTCCATCATCATGTGGTTATTTGGTTATTGACTGATGCCCCCTCCACCAAATTGAAGTGCTCTGAGAAGCACAGCTATGTCTGTCTCATTCACCACTGCATCCCTAGCACTTAGCAGTGTCTGTACAAAGTGGGTCCTAAATGATTATCTATAAGGCGATTAATAAAATGCTTGCAGAGTAAATTAATAAGCCAAGTAAAAAGGACAGAAGTGAAGTTTTTATCTCTCAGTAGCCAAGACAAAAACGTCTCAGGTTCTGGGGGAACATAATATCCTTTAATCACTATGGGGATTTAAGATCCTCATAGCCACTACACCGCTTTTGCCCATGTCTCTTCACTTGACCCTCACACAAAAGACTTTATCACAGACATCTTACGGATGTGCCCGTTGCCTTTTCCTTACGCTCATCACATAACAAAGACTTTCTCCTCTCTAAACTGTCAACTACCTATGATAAGGGCTGAATCCGTCTTGTTCACCATCGCATACCCAGTATATTGACTGAAAAAGGAGAGCATCTCCAAAGAGTTGCCGACGATAACAACAGAAAAGCTCAATGAAAACGAAGTACCTTTTATTGAACGCGTACTACGTACCACACCAAACCAGTAAGGTAGGCACCATTTTGCAGGTAAGTATACTGAAGCTCAGAGAAGTGAAGTAAATTGCCCAAAGTCACACAAACTAATCGGTGGAGGAATCGGGATCAAACGCAAGTCAGCGTGCCTCTACTACTTCCCCAACTGCACCCAGAAGCGACGACCCGCACCTCAATCCCACCTGCTGTAGCAGAGCCTCCATCTCTTCCTGCAATGGGGTCAGCAGCTTCGAGACCAGCGGTGGCCGCTGCAGGCACAACGCGCCCAGCAAGCGCCATGGAGACGCGCTGCTCGAGGGTGCGGCCGCAAGGGCCAAGCTGCGAGAACCCAGACTATGGGTCCAGGGGCCCTCGAACTGCCGCCAGCCCCTCGCCACCCCTAATACAGTCAGCCTTACAGCCCCCGCCATCTGTCAACCTTCCCACAATGTACCGCGGCTCCCAGCGAGGTCCTGGGCCAATCCTATATTCCCACAAGGCAGTGCGGGCACAGCATGACGGGAAAAGCTAGGTTCCCCGGAACTAGTAGAACGAACCATTCCAATATGGAGGGGTGGGCGAAGATCTCATGTTAGAAAACTAGGAAAAGGGAGGCGGATTCCCAGTTGCCACTCTCAACGATAGTTATTATGGAGCATTTAAATGGGAATAAAAATCTTTAATGTACGTTATAAAAAGGAATCAGGTGACTTTTCCTCTGCAACGCCCCCACAAGTGCTCGTGGTGCTGGCTCCGCTCCAGCCCCGCCAAGCTCCGCGGTCGCCGCGGACGGGAGCTGAGTGGGTCAACTCACGTCATGCAGGTTGTAAGAAACGCGCGGTTTTGGCTCTTGCGTTTATGGGCTTGGCCACCGACGACCAGGTAAAAATGATTATCCCCTCCGAGCCTACGGCCACCCGCGGGAATTCGCTCCTGCCCGTGTCCCTGGAGACACCTGGACTCCAGTTAGGATTCGGTTAGGCCTGGACCTCACCGAGCTTTCCTTCTCCACAGGGTCGCCGTGGCCGGAGTGCCGGCCCCCACCATCCACACTAGCGCCCAGCAGATGCAAGACGCAGGGGCCAAGCCGGAAGTTGAGAAGGAGAAGGCTCCGGCGCCAGCTCCGAGGCGCAGCATTTTCAGGTGAGGGCCGCTTAGGTCCAGCCCTCGGGAGACTGGCACCACCCTCCAGAGTCAGAGAACCAGTGAATTCCCAACTCTTTGTCACTTGCCATCTGCGGGACCTTATGCAGATTAATATTTGAGCCTCAGCTTTTTCGTCTGAAAGTGGAGATAACGCCGGAAGAGGTTGTGAGGATCAAATGAGATGAGCTTTGGCACAAAATGAATGCTCATGAACATTTGATGAATGAATGAGTGAACGTCGAAGTTGTATAGTAAATATCACCTTTGTTTCCCTCTGGGATCACGTCAGACTAACAACCTTCCCTGGGTCTCGGACACAAAAGCGGGCGGGGATGGGTGGCTACACTAGGGTGTATGTTATGCACTTTTTTGAGTTGGTCTAAGGTCCAGGGTGGTTTCTGTGCTTAGCCCCAGCGACTTGGTAACTTGCTTTCCACAGTGCCACTACCTCTTTGTGCTACTTATACTTCACTATATTTAACAAACCTTTTCTAAGAACCTGCTTGGTGCCAGGCACCGTGCTAGGTGCTGGCTGGGGATACAAATGCAGAGGATCATTCCTCCCCACAAGCAGTTCATAGTCTACCAGGGAAGACAGACATACAAATGTTTTCACCATAATCTGACCAGTGGTATATTGGAGGTAAGAGATGGTTGTTTTGCAGTATGAAAGAGTGAGTGTCTGACTCTGGAGGAAATCAGGCAAGAGTGCCAAGAAAATAATGTGAAGCTAAGAACTGAATTGAATGGGAGTTCAGCTGGAAAAGATGAAAAATCATTTTAGGCAAACTAACAGTCTGTGTAACGCATGCATTGTGAAAGAATGCAGTGTATTTAGGTGTATGTGTGATGGCAGATGAGGCCAGCAGGGTGAGAAGGAATCCGAATGCTGAGGGTCTTATCTGTAACACTGGGGCTTTTACGCAGTCCCCACTGTAGGCAGTGGGGAGCTGCCAAAGGAATTTAAGCCAAGATTCTTTTATAGTCACTCAGCAATGTCAGGCACTGTTCAAGATGTTGGGTATGCATCGGTGACCAAACACACAAAAGTCCTTGCCCCCGTAGAAGTTAAATTCGAGTGGATAGGGGACAGTATATAGAAAACAAGAAAAACAAATACGACAGATTGTAGGAGTGTGTCTAGTGTTTGAGAGCAGCAGCAAGAAGGCCAACGTGGAGTGATGAGTAAAAACAGGAGGTGGGGGCAAGAGGACAAAGGGGTGCAGCAGGCACGCAGGGCTACATCCTGTCGGCCTTGTGGGCCATCATGAGGACTTCAGCTTATTCTCTGAGTGAAGTGGGAAGTCACTGGAGAATTCTGAACAGAGGATTGACATGATCCTGCTTACATCTTAAAGGGTCCCTTTGGCCACTGTGTTGATATTGAACTGTAGGGAAGCGAGGGTGGAAGATGGGAGAAGTCTCCTAAGCAGCCAAAAAACTACTGAAGTAATCTAGGTAAGAAATGATGCTGGCCTGGACCAGAGTAGCAGCTGTGGAGGTAGTATAAATGGTCAGACTGATACATTTAGAAGATGACCAACAGGGTTTGTAAATGTAAGACGTAAGAAAAGGAGAGGACTGAAGGAGCACTCTAAAATTTTTGGCCTAAACAGCTGGAAAGATAGAGTTGTCATTAAGACAGGGGAGACTGCAGGAGCTTGGATTTGGGTGGTTAAGTTTGAGATG
This sequence comes from Phocoena sinus, assembly GCF_008692025.1. Lineage (NCBI taxonomy): Eukaryota > Metazoa > Chordata > Mammalia > Artiodactyla > Phocoenidae > Phocoena > Phocoena sinus. Next base: position 39,283,529 of record NC_045764.1, on the reverse strand, counting down.
CTTCGTTAACATCCAAGTGGAGATACAATATTGACTATTAGAAATGGAGTTCAGGGCTTCCCTGGTGGTGCAGTGGTTGAGAGTCCGCCTGCCGATGCAGGGGACACAGGTTCGTGCCCCAGTCCGGCAGGATCCCACATGCCGCGGAGCGGCTGGGCCCATGAGCCATGGCTGCTGAGCCTGCGTGTCCGGAGCTTGTGCTCCACAATGGGAGAGGCCACAACAGTGAGAGGCCAACATACTGCAAAAAAAAAAAAGAAAGAAAGAAATGGAGTTCAGGGGACAGATCTGGGCTAGAGGTATACATTTGGAAGACTCATCATATAGATGATTTGGGTTTTTTTTTTTTTTTGCCATGAGGCTTATGGGATTTTAGTTCCCCGACCAGGGATCAAACCCAGGGCCCCCTGGCAGTGAGAGCAGCGAGTCCTAACCACTGGACCACCGGGGAAGTCCCTAGATGATATTTAAAACTCTAAGATACAAGATCATCAAGAGAGAAAGGGTAAACAAAGAGAAGAAGAGGTCCAAGGACAGCACCCTGGAGCCTCTGGCATTTAGAGATTTGGGAGATGAGGAAAAATCAGCAAAAGAAAAAGAAGAAATCTCCAGAGAAGTACTAAGAAAACCTGGAGGGTTTTGTGGGTTTTTTTTTTAATGTGGTTGAAGGGCAGAGAGATTAGCTATATCAAATGCTACTGATATGATAGGTCCATAGACTTGACGACAGAATTGCTCATTGGACTTAACATTGTGAGTTGGTCGGTGACCTTGACTAGAGCATTTTCAGTGGAGGTATGAGGGGCTAAGGTCTCAGTGGCGTGGGTTCAAGGAGAATAGAAGACAGGAAGACAGGTCATTTCTTTGAGCGGGAATATAGAAATGGGCAGGTGCTAAAGGAGGCTTTAGGATCAAGAGGTTTTTGTTTGTTTTTAGGTTGGGGAAATGACCACATGTTTTGCTGATGGGAATGATGCAGTAGAGAGGGGAAAGAATGAGGATGCCGGACTGCTGTCCTTGAGGGGCTGACACACAAGTGGAGCTTCATAACAGGAGAGAAGGCAGAGATTGTGGGCACAGATGTTTGGTAGTGGGAGCTGGAAGAACTTCTGATTGCTTCTATTTCTCTGTGAAGGTCATCAGCGGGCAGTGAGGAAGCAGGAAGGAGTTGGAGGTCTGAGGGGACAAAAGAAGGTACAAAATAGTCATCCAGGACAGTGAAAGGGTAATTGAACTGTGGATGCGCTGTATGATTGCCAGCAATGAGGGCCCACTGGATGTTAGAAGTCATTAAAGTAAAGCAGCGGTCCTCAGCCTGGGGCGGCTGTGCCTCCAAGGGGACTTTTAGCGATGTTTGAAGACATTTTTGGTTGTCACAACTTGAGGAACAATGTCTAGTTGGGTAGAGGCCAGGGATGTTGCTAAATACCCCACAGTGTGCAGGACAGCCCCCCTTCAGAGAATTCTCTTGCCCAAAATGTCAGTAGTACTGAGGTCAAGAAACTGTGATAGAGAGAGAGAGAGAGAGAGAGAGAGACAGTAGGTACTACTGCACTAACTGTGTATTTTTCTCTACCCAACTGTGCAGGCTATTTTCAGTCCTTGTCAGCCATTTGCAAGAGATGCCGTGTGTGCGGGCCTGGTTTGAGGATGGGTATGAAGAGGCAGCAGAACAGCGGCAGAAAGCTTTGTCTTTCCTGTTTCTGGGCTGCCTCGCGGTGAACCACTTGTTCGTTTGTACATTGGACCTGGGAGGCTTAAAAGCTTGATCTTGTCTGTGCCTTCAGTTAAATGGTTCAAGCTCCAAATCCTTCCTAGTTCAAAAATCTTGCCCTATATAAAAGGCATTATGCTGGTATATTCAGACTTTAGAAGGCTTAAGTTTTTGGCCCACAAGTCAATAGGGGAAATTATCAATGGGGAAATGATAATGTTTTAAATATTAATGTCATCTCAGAGCCTCGTCCACATTCCACCTCAGTGTAGGCTGATAAGCTGGCAACCTGCTGAGATGCTAAATCATCTCTAAGATCAGGCCAAGCAGGAAAGAATACACTTGTAACTCTTGAATACCACTGTGTTTACTGTTTTGTTTTTTTTAAATCTCTCTAGGGAAGCCAGTCAGGAGGATAATGCTCAGCTAACAGTGCATTCTCTAAATCAGAACCCGTTGTAGTTCAGGTGGCTGAGGGGATACAAACACTGATCTGATCTCTACGTGTAAGCAGGGTGCAGCAGCAGGTTTGCTCGAGTCTAAAATAAAAAATAGCGCAGGTGGTGAGCAGAGCTCTGGACCAAGGTAGAGCCCCTCGACCCAAGGCCTGGCTTCCCTTGTTAACCCTGTTCCCCTATTTGTACTCAGTTTCTCCACCTGAAAATGAAGTCCTGACCGAGAGACAGCCAGAGGACAGATCGGACTGAGATAGAGAGGGGTCTTGAACTCAACATGATGTCTAGGCCAGTGTGCTAAACCCTGAGTTCACATTCTGACTCACTTGGGCTACTTCAGAAATGGATTCTCAGGCCCCATCCGGAAGTCTGGGGTGGAGTGTAAGCATCAGAATCACGTGATCCTGCTGTTCAGCCAGCATGGACAACCGCTGGTCTAGGATAGGGGTTGGCAAGTTGGCCCCTACCTAGATCTGGCCAGTTTCCTGTTTCTTATTGGACAGTAGTCACACCTATTAACTTACTGTTGTCTGTAGCTGTTTTTGCACCACAGTGGCAAAGTTGAGTAGTTGCAACAGAAATTTTACGGCCAGCAAAACCTAAAATATTTACTATCTGGCCCTTTACAGAAAAAGTTTGCTGACCTCTATTCCAGGGATTTTCTTTTAATAATAATGATTTTTATAAGTATTAGTAAGATAATTTTGTCTTTTTTATTAAGATAATTTTGTCTTATCAATATGATATGAAAAATCATATTGTTTGTACAAACAGACAACAATATAGTCAAGATATCTGTGGTTGATAAAACAAGAAATAGAGATTCGACTTTATTTTTTTTAATGCAGAAAGAGTAGCTTATAGAGGACTGGAGAGTGATCTGATTACACTAGAAGGAACAGGGGAAGATGGGGAGCATGGATTAAATTCTCTTTCCTCCCAGCAGAAAGTCACTAGCTTTGTCTAGAGTCAGCAACTCAGGAAATGGCTGCTGAAGCACCGTGCTGAAGCACTCGCTTTGGGCCACAGATGTGGCAGCAGCGCCAGAAGGGTCGGGGGCAGTGACCTCAGGAGCAGGTTGAGGCAGAGAGCTGCTGTTTCTTATTATGAGTTTGTACTGGTGGCTTTTTTTAAACCTTGTAATTTTTTTTAATTAAAAAAAAAATCAGAACAACTTTACCTAAAATTTTTCTTCTAATTGCAGCATTTACCCTCCAATTCCAGGACAAGAGAGTTCTCTGAGGTGGGCAGGAAAGAAATTTGAGGAGATCCCAATCGCACACATCAAAGCATCATACAACAAGTAAGCAGGGAAGGGAGCACCTGGTAGGGCTAGAGTGGGCTTCTTTCCCCTTCAGAGGGAGCGGACGAGTCAGGCTGCCACGTTCTGCACGCAGATGCTGATGCAGAGGTTCCCCCAGGCTCCCTCCTGGTTTGGGGAGACCACCTCTCTCTTTATATAGTTTGTTCAGATTTCATGAAAATGTGAACTAGGTTAGGCATATCCCATTCATAAGATTTCATTGCTGTCCTTGGGAATTGTATTTCCTGGTTCTGCTCAAGAGTTGGAGAAGAGTATATTTTAGGGCCTGAAAGTCCCTCTGTGAAAGTATTTGTTAAGTGTTAGTACTGGGGATGGGTGATTAATAAATGAGAGAGATTATTTCAGAATATATGATTTACTAACTAAGCAAAATGGAAACCACCAAATAAGGGTCGCTTTAAAGTACTCGCTTTGGGCCACCGTGCACCGACCTCTGCCTTTGTAGGGCTGCACAAGGTTGGAAGACTAGCGTTCTGTGTGGCTTTCAGACAGTGCTGGGTAAGTTCCCAACTGTGTGTTGGCAACAGAAACCTTGCTGACATCAGTAACATCTTTGCACACCAGCCCCCACTTGGAGATGGGATTGGTGTTTGGTCAACAGTCGCCTATGAAGCAATTTAGAGAACAATACAAGAGACTGTTGGTAGTCAGGGCTAGAGGGTGAGCACAGGCGAGGTGCCATAGGATGCATTTCAGCTTTCATCTGGTAAGCTCAGAATGAGAGCCTCTGGATTTTCCTCTCTTCTCAGGTTGCTAAGGACATAGGTAAGCTCTCTTTGTTCGTTTGCTTTTTTAAGGGTCTGTGGCCCACTCTGTAGATTTTTATTGAGGTTGTCTCAGGGACAAGCCATTCTCTTGTCTATTTCTACTCTGTTCAGTGTAGAAAACCCAAGAAGCCGTGGTAGGGAAATGGCAGCCGTAGCCAGGCCAACAGCAGGTGGCCTGAGCCCAGGGCCAGCTCCAGCAGGTCTCCCCATAACCACTCTCTACTTCCCTCTGTGGTGAGTTCTCAGGGAGCTCTTCAGACCAGGAAACTGGGCAGTGATCAAGAGGGAAATGGAAAGCGTATCTAAGGATTTCTTGAAGTTATTCTTAATTTTAATTTAACTTGTTAAAGAGTCCTTATCTTTTAGACATATATACTGAAATATTTACAGATGAAATGATGGGTCTAAGATTTGCTTCAAAATAATCCATTAGTTAGGGGATAGAGGGGTGTAGAAACAGGGTTTATAGGTGAAACCAAATTGGATATGAGTTAGTAATTGTTGAAGCTGAATGGTGAGTCCATGGGAGTTCAGACATTATTCTATCCACTTTTGTGTATATTTGAAACTTTACCAATGAAAAATCATTAAAAATTACCTGATGTGAAAATCTAATTTCTTAGGGGAAAAAAAAAAAGAAGAAGCCAGAAAGGACCCTGAATCTAATTAAACACTGGCTACAGGGAAGATACTAGGAGGAAAATATGCCACCTTTCCTCTGGATGACACTTAGCACCCTCAGATTATGGAGCTTCTGTTAGTCAGCTCAGGCCACTATAACAAAATACCACAAACTGGGTGGCTTAAACGGCATTTATTTCTCACAGTTCTGAGACTGGAAGTCAGAAATCAGTGTGCCAGCAGGATCGGGTTCTAGTGACAGCTCTTCCAAGTTGCAGATGGCTGGCTTCTCGTTGTGTCCTCACATGCTGGAAGAGGCAAGGGAGCTCTCTGGGGTCCCTTTTATAAGGCACTAATCCAGTTTATAAGGGCTCCACCCTCATGACCTAATCATCTCCCAATGGCCCCACCCCCCAATACCTTCACATTAAGGGTTAGAATTTCAACATGAATTTAGGGGGCGGAGCCCAAACCTTCCATGCATAACGGCTCTCTTTAGATTATATGACTTGTCAGTTTTTAATGAGGTTTAGGGGTTGATTCTGACCTTTCCTGGCACCTCCTACAGGATAAGCTCAGAGTGAAAGCAGCTAACGGTCTTTTTCTTTCACACTCGGGCTTGTCTGGGCATGGGTTAGCGCTCCCTTACTCCCTTGAAGAGCCATTATATTCTGTACCCCTCCCCTCCTTTCCCAGCACACAGATCCAGGTAGTCTCTGCTGCTCACCAGCCCCTTGCCCGCGCTTCCTGTGGCACGGAGGGGTTTCAGAATGCCAAGAAGGGCACAGGCATTGCAGCGCAAACAGCAGGCATAGCTGCCGCGGCGGTAAGTGTGTGTTCTTTCCGGCTCCCTCTGTGCTGGGCTCCACTTTTTGCATGGCTGATCACTGGCAGGAAAATTGTCCTTGAGGCAGCTCTTCAGAAGCAAGAGTATTGGCCAACTCCTGTTGGCTACCCTAACATGGGGGGTGGTTTGAAGAGGTGTGTGAACACGCTTCTCTTTTCTCTTTCTCTCAGCTTCAGTGGAAGTGAAATACTCGGTTCATTCTAGAAGAGGCAGGAGCCAGGTGCTGAAGGCTCACCAAAGCCTCCTGGATTTAAAGACCAGTGCGGTGGGTGGGGTATGGTTGTGGTAATGGTCCATCTGGAGAAGGTGTGGCATGTGAGGACTCTCCTGCAGTATCAGAGGGAGCGTGAACTGTTGCAGACCTTCCTAGAAGCAAGGTGGCAGTGAACTGCAGTTGGTGTATTTATTCAGTATCTACTATATGCCAGACACTTTACATTCATTATCTTGAATCCTCAGAAGACCCTTGGTATTACCCATGTTTTTAAGAGTCATTTGGGATTCAGAGTGTGTGGCTTGCTCAGAGCCATGCAGCCAGTCCAGTTCTCTGAACTGACCCTGCCAGGTCTGGGACCAGAGCCTGGGCACTGTCTGCTACAACACAGGCCTCACTGCCAAACCGGGAGTATCTCTGGAAGGAAAACCTTGACCTTCAGACAAAGCTCGATGCCCCAAAATACTGATTGCTATGTATTAGTGATCATCAAAACACACTAAATGGCCACCAGTGGGCAGGTTTATACACTTAAAATAAATATGTCAGTGTTAACGGTGGCTTCTGCATGGTGGATTGAGTGGCCTGTGTGTTTTCCAGATTTTCTGCAATAAACTGCCTTTATAAACAAGAAAGAAATTTTTTTTTTTTTTTTTTTTTTTTTTTTTTTTTGCGGTACGCGGGCCTCTCACTGCTGTGGCCTCTCCCGCTGCGGAGCACAGGCTCCGGACGCGCAGGCCCAGCCGCCATGGCTCACGGGCCCAGCCGCTCCGCGGCATGCAGGATCCTCCCGGTTCGGGCATGAACCTGTGTCCCCTCCATCGGCAGGCAGACTCCCAACCACTGCGCCACCAGGGAAGCCCAAGAAAGAAAATTTTAACTGTAACTAAAGATTAAAATGATAAGATAACACTTTCTAAGAGGGTACTGAGGCTTAGCCTTGGAGTCCAGGGCACCTTATGTTCTGAAATTCTGCCTTTATCCACCTGGGAAAACTCTGAGCAATATTTAGAAGTATCCACTAGGTGGCAGTGCTGTCCTGGGCAGAAAGAGATCCCAGCTGACTGGTGGTGTCTGTCCTGCACCTCGGCCATCTGCTCTTTGCTTCCTTCCCTGTCTTCTGCCAGTTTACATGTGTGGGTGCTTGTTCCATGGAGCTCATAACCCTGTTGCTCCAGGTGGCAGTAGCAAGGGGTTTGGATGTCACACTTCTCTCTCAGAGCACTAACCACTTGCTGCTCCTCTTCAGAAAGCTACGGGGAAGGGTGTGACCCACGTCCGAGTTGTGGTTAAAGGCCTGGGGCCAGGGCGCTTGGTAAGTGACCTCGCTTCTTCACAGCCCAGCATGTGTGCTTGCTTCTTCAGTTAGTGAGAGAAACGGGAGAGCAGAGGAGGGAGAGTGGACCCTGTAGTGGATTCCCCTAACAGCTTGAAGTTTCTTTCCATTGCGTCTGATCTCCTAAGCTTCTCAAAGCAAGCCCTGATCACTTAGTTTCAATTCATCAGACACTTACAGAGTGCCTGCTGTGTGCCAGGCACTGGGAACAGAAAGGTGGCCTCTGGGGGACTGTCACAAATGGGTCCCTCAGTACAGACTAGTGAGTGCAGTGGTAAAGCTTGTGCCCAGGGTGCTGGGAGCCTGTTGGGTGTGATCAGGAAAGTGTCCCCAAAGAGGTGACATCTCTACTGATTTTTTGAGAATGACGAGGGACTAACCAGGTATGCGTATGGGATTGGGGGAGGGGGGATCATTCCAGGCAGAGGAAACTACAAAAGCATAATGCTTAAGATGCATTGAGATTTACAACAGTCTTTGTTCTTAGATTGTAAAGCGCAAGGTGGGACGTGGCAGGTGGGATTGGAGATGTGGGCGACGTTGAGGGCTTGGTGAAGGAGTTGGTAGGGAGAGCTCTGTGAGAGCATCAGGTTGGGACTGTAGATATCAGAGCCAGTGAGCTTTCTCATCCCTACGCTGCACCCCCCTCACCCCCGACCGGTTCCTCTCTGAGCCCTGTCTGGACACACTGGGGCATCGTTTCTGGGACCGTGCCATCCTGCTATTCCTTCTCTTTCCAGTCTGCCATCAAGGGACTGACCATGGGGGGCCTGGAAGTGATCTCAATCACAGACAACACCCCCATCCCGCACAACGGCTGCCGCCCCAGGAAGGCTCGGAGGCTGTGATGGGCAGGAAGCCTGCACCTGAACCTGACCTCAAGTCCCACCTCCAGCTGGATGTCATGGAAAGCACACTGTCAGAGCTCTCTCCAGGGAGGGCTTGTTAGAGACCCTTCAGACAGTAAGGGAGAGCTCTGCCTCCTTATGGGATGGCCTTTGCTTGTTCCTTCGACTGGAGACCAGTATGCCCAGAAGTGCCTCTCCTGGACAGGAAGGGAGCTACAGGAGCAGCTGTGGCCCAGATGCCAACCAGTAAATGCTGCAGCTGCTCTGAAAAAATAAAAATATCTCCACCATCTGTAGTAATTTGTGGGTTTTTTGCTTCCAGCATTGCAAACAGTAACCCTCCACTTCCTCCTGAAAACGAGATTGTGAATTGAGGTGAGACCCTCAATGGAAGGATTAAGATGTAAATGTGGGCCGCTAAGTACCAGGCACCTTCCTCTTTGGTTTCACATATTTCCTTTTTAGCCCCTTAACTAAGGGTTCCAGAGCTCATTAGGAACTTTTCTTACTAACTTGTAATTTGGCCCCAAATTGAGAGCTTTGTGCCTCCTACCTCTGGAGTATTCTGATAGCAGGTTTCACTGTTAGCAGGCGTGTCTAAAGTTAGTTAGCCCTAACAGTACGGGAGAGTGGTCCTGGAACCATCAGAGATTCCCCACAGTCAAGGCTGCGTTACACACTCCGTGGGCATCAGCATGATGCCGAGACTGCATGACCCTAAAGGAGGGAGGGTAGAGTGGTATAAAACAGGGTTCTCTAGAAATTAGGGGAGGTGGAGGGATGGGCGAGAGCAGAGCCCAAATTGAGACGTGCAGGAAAGCGAGTCCGGGTGGTGCTGACACAGCGGGCTCAGCCAGGCTCCCAGGCAGCACTGACTGCTCAGTCGGGACTCTGGGGTCCCTGGATGCCACACACAAGCCAAAGGTGGGGCCTCTGGGGACCCAGCAGGAGAGATCCCCCGTCTTCCTTGGACAGAGGACCAAGGATGAGAGCATTACCAGATGAAAAGATGCATGTCTGTCGGAGGGGAGTCTGCAGGAAGGGCCTGCCGACCACCGAGGGGCTCCACGCCTGCACAGCCAGCCGAGCATTGCGATTTGCCTGAACCCCGTGTAGTAAATGCACAAATGCCCTCTTATGTAGGGAAGCTGCTGCGTTACACAGGTTAGAGAAGGGGAAGGGACCAAGACCCGAATGTGAATTTAGAAGGAAAATGTCTCTCTACTGCCTTCTCTTCCATCCTTAGCAGGACCTATGAAGGTTAACTTGTGACCAATGACTAAAGGAACCCAACTGGAGGCTTCTTGTGTCGAAACCACCGATGGAAGGAGTTACACTTTAAAACTATATATAAACACGTTGCATAAAAAACATGGGGCTCGTGAGAAACCGCTCTGTGATGTGATATGGTTTGGCCTTTATTCGGGTGGACAGAGGGCCTGGAGCAATTAGTTTAACAGAGCAAGAAACAGGCGGTTCAAAAGAGAAGCTTAAAGAAAGTCCTTTAGAGAGGCATGGGCAGGGTCGGGATAAAAAGGCTGCAGCACTCAAGGACTAGCAGGAGCCGGGGAGGGACAAGCCCCCAGAACCTGGCGGCGTTCTAGTCACAGGGATGCGGCCTCTGCCAAAGCCGTGGCCCGCAGAGGGAGAGGACAGAAACACGCTGATGGCTCCAGCCTCTGGCTACCTGACGTGCCCAGTGGCTGAGCCCAACAAGAACCAGAGCAGGGGAGCAGGGTGGTGCCATCCCTGGAGGGCCAGCCTCGCAGGCAGCAGAATGGATCTGGAGGGGCACGTGGAGAAGAGGAAGCACAGGCGGTCTCCATCATTCCAGAAGTGAAATCTTCCATACGCTGTCGTTTTAGAAAGTGTTATTTTATTCCCAAGAGAGCATCGAAAAGGAAGGTACTGCCTGAGAGGGCCTACAAGTGGACAGGACACAGGGGACCCTAAAGGATCAATGGTCTTAGGGCCAGAAATGGAAGCCTGGCACCACCGCCGGGAGCCAGGTGGGGGGAGCACCGTCGACAGGGCGCCCAGGGGGAACGCACACAGCTTTGCTGCTGGGAGCCTCAGTGCCCTGCTGCGTCCAGGCTCTAAGAGGCCAGTGAACTTGTGCTCTCTTAGATTCTATCACCTCTTAATCGTGGGGTCTTGGCCTCAGAGACTGGCCCCTCCTCAGGGCAGGACCTTCACTGACCACTTAAGGCAGTTATCGTTCATCTAAATGCCAGGCTGCCCTTTCCCCTGCTGCCACAAGCCCTTCTCTGAAGCCAGCCTCTCGGTCCCGAGACACAGGTGACCGTGTGCTTGCACTTCCCCCTGGCAGAGAAGATGCAGAGCCTGGCACTGGGTCCTGAGTATTTGCACAAGCAGAGTGTTGGCATCAACTTGTGTGACAACACACTTCCTTGTTTCCTGGCAGCAGGGCCTTGTGTTATTGCTATGAGTACATCAAAGCACAAAGCTGGTGGCCCAGGACTAGCTGCATAAGGAAAGCCTCTCCTCCCCTCTCCCCTCTCTTCTCTCGTCTGCAGGCAAAAAGGCAAATATAATTTTTCTCCTTTCAGCATAGATGCAATGTTTTCCCTTCTTTTGGCCAAGGTCATCACCCGACACCAAGCTATACCTTCACCACCAAAATAAACCTGTTTAACAGTAGAGTACCTGGATGCTGGCAGAATATAACTCAGCAGTTTAGGAGAAACCATTTTGCAATCGCCTCTGCCTGCAACCTGACTCTCATATGTCCATTTTTTTTAATGCATATTAAATTAAAAGGCATTTAATGCATATATGCCTTCCCCCGGACTCCTTTATTCTTTCTTTCTAGTCATTTTTTCCTACCCTGGATAGATACATTGCTTTTTAAATCTGAGTATTATCAGCCCACAGTGATGGAGTGGTCACTACCAAAGCAGAAAAGTCTATTCAACCAAAGTGAACAAACATGGGCTATTGCACAAACACAGGCTGAGCACAGGGAGAACAGATATGGCACTGTCATCCCTGTCTTGGAGTTCACAGACCAAGAAAGTGGGACAGGCACATGGCTGAATTAGTCAGAAGGAAGTTCCATACGAGGCATGAATGTTATTGGTGTTTGAGTGAAAGGACGATCCCCTCAGTTCATCCCAGCAGGATCACCAGGTATCTTTAGGATTGGAAACTGGCAAAGCAGCATTGCCCCAGGTTACCGGATATGGCTTAGTTGGTGTGGTGGGTCATGATAGGAAGACGAATGGGGGTAAAATCTTACCAAAGGATTGGGAGAAAAGGAAGGAGGCAAAAAACATGTGGCCACACAAGATGTGATGGAGAAAGGGAGGTGGGCGTGTAGAAGGCTGCAGTCAAGCTCATTTGCAGGCGATGAAGGTAGGTGTGTAGGCATCTAAAATAGAGTAGAAAGAGTCACTGAGGTTTAAGTCAAGAAACTATGAGATGTGGACAAAGAAAGCTGTCAATCTTGATGCTGAAATCCCAAAGTGGACATCAGGGCAGGGGACAGAAAAGTCTGGGAGAATCAAAGTCCCCAAACAACACAGAGCGGCCAGAGTACAGGAAGCAGTATATGGGTTTAGGAAGAGGGGAGTAACAGCACGAACTTCAGAAGAGAAGGACTGTTGGGAGGAGGTAGCAGAACGATGTCCCAGAAGGGAGATGAGGCACTGGCCACATGCTGACCCGCATCCCTGGGCACTGGGGTGAGATGTGCAGAGTTGGGGAGGAATGGGGAGGAGTGTGGTGATGAGAGACTGTCTCTTCTCAGTGGAATCAAGCTCTGGGGACCACATAAGAAGGAGCGGGGTGATGAGAGTCCTGGAGAAGAATGCAGGCTGTGGGCTGGGTTGGGGGTGTCCGGCGTGGTGACTTTGCAGATGCTGAGAGGATGTGGAGAGAGATGAGGCCGGGGAGGGCCTGGAGGGGGCAAGGACAGGGACCTGCCATGGCTGTGGTCTGGACTGGAACCTGTGTCCAGTGTCCGCTCTGCTTCTAAGCCGCTTTCATAAAGAATACAGATGGCCAGAAGCCATGAAAAGATGACCCTTCTTATAAGTAATCAAGGAAATGGGAATTAAAATGCATGACCATGGGCTTCCCTGGTGGCGCAGTGGTTGGGAGTCGCCTGCCGATGCAGGGGACACGGGTTCGTGCCCTGGTCCGGGAAGATCCCACGTGCCGCGGAGTGGCTGGGCCCGTGAGCCATGGCCGCTGAGCCTGTGCGTCCGGAGTCTGTGCTCCGCAACGGGAGAGGCCGCAACAGTGAGAGGCCCGTGTACCGCAAAAAAAAAAAAAAAGCTTGACCATCACTCCCTAAATGATGCTAATCCAAGCCACAGTGGGGATGAGCTCTCCCAGGAAAAAAGCAGAGAATGAGGAAAATAAGACGACCCAGTGTTAAATGCTGCAAGGAGGGCAAGGCTGCAAAAAGGCAGGGATGCAGCAATCAGAGAGACAGCAGGTGTGGCGTCTCAGAAGCCAAAGGGCCAAGCACTTCAGAAGAAGGGAACAGTTGGGGTGCACGGTGTGGCTGAGAGGTCAGCTGGCAGGTCAAGCAAGGTGAGGACTGGGCAATGGCCATGGATTTGGCAATGTGGAGGTCCCCGTTCACCGAAGGGAAGGAGGGTGGAAGAGAGTCAGGATGCCTACTCTTCCGTAGAGGCTGTGTCATGGCAACAGGGGTGGATGAGGAGATGGGCTGTCTCCCTTGAGACATGGCAGCTGTGAGTCGGGGTGTGGAGGACCCTGGACCTAAAGGAGGCGGGAGGGAAGAGGCCTCAGCAAGGCAGCTGGAGGCCAGGCCTCAGGGGGAGACAGCCAGAGTGGGGCTCCAGTGACAGGCGGGAACAGCAGCGTCCAACTCCAGCAACGTGGCATTGACAACGGAAACAGAACGTCCTTGCAGTTGGTACACGGGGAACCTTTTTTTCCCAATATTCCATAAATTGTTCTGAAAGAAAAGTGCTCTCAAATGTAAATAGCTAGAGCCTCTTCAGAGGGAGATCTGGCAATATCGTTCACCACTTGCGATGTACAGACCTTCACAGTTCCCTTCTAGGAATTTCCCACATGGAGCAGCGCTGTCCCTGCTCATGGATGTGCCCTGGAGCTGCATGGTCAGCACAGCAGCCACCAGCCCCGCGGGAGTCTCCAGCACTTGAGATGTGGCGAGCAGGACCATGACTGAGGAATTGGCAGTTCGGTTTTATCTAGTTCAAATTCACTGAAATGTAAGTACAGCATGTGGCTGGTGGCTACTGTATCGGACAGCGCAGCGGAGATAGGCTCTCATGGGGGTGGGAGTAGGCAGAGGTATATACTCACTGAGGCACGGCGAGTAACGGAAGAAGATTGGAACCTAAATGTCCATCAACAGGGCGCTAGCCAAGGAAATTACAGCCCATCCGGATAATGGAATGTTAGCCCTGAAACAAGCCAAGATATATTGCTAAGTGAAAAACGGGGGTTGGGGGCGGGACAGGCAAGACAGTGCAGAGTAGTCATGAACTGCTGTAGAAAAGGACAGGATATGTGTACATAAATGTGGATGCACTGACTATCTGGAAAGACATACCCCAAATGGGAGCATTCCCTCCAGGGAGAGAAACTCAGTGACTGGGTAACAGGCAGAAAGAAGATTTTTTACCTTTTCCACCTTCAGAAGAGGGTGCCATGTACAGCTGACCCTTGAACAACGCCAGGGTTAGGGGCGCCCACCCTGCATGCAGTGCAAATCCATGTATAACTTCACAGTGACCCTCCGTATCCATGGTTCCGCATCCACGGATTCAACCTTGGGTGTCGTAGTACTGAACGGATTTAGTGGAAAAAATCCACATAGAAGTGGACCCTCGCAAATCAAGCCTGTGTTGTTCAAGGGTCAGTTGTCCATGCTGTTGCTTATTCAGGTTAATTAATGAATCAATTAAAATAAAAATAGAAATAAAAAACTGGTTTATAAGAAATGCGTAGAAGCTGCAGAGTCAGGCACTATGTAAATTATCTCAAGTGGGCAGATCACATTTTTTCAATAGACATTTTGACACACACAGATCTGTAACACCCCCCAACGCTGCAGCTGGCCCAGTATTTGGGGGAGGACTTCTGACTTGGCTCTGAAATTTGTTCTGGTAATCAATCTGGCTTCTCCCCTCTGCCCGCCCAGGTTCAAATTAAATTGTACACATGCTCTGCGATTCAGCCTAACAAGTCTGGCCAGAAAAGTTGGCCTCAGTGTCATTGTTGCTTGGCTGGAAGGAAGGGGCAGACAGAGCACAGCGCCCCATTTCCATAGTGCCCTGTGGCAGCTTAACCACCTTGGATTTGCATAATCCCCTTGAACGGAAAGGAAATGTCAATTGAGGGGCAGTGTGGTGTCACAGGAGGCCCTTGCTGGCAGGACACCTGTTGTCTCAACCCAGCTTGAGCACAGACTCAGCAGCCTGTCAGCCACACTCCCGTTCCCCAGATGGACCTCAGTTTCCCCCTCAGGACCAAGAGGCGGTTGAGTGGGCTGTAGCTCTGGCACCCAGGAACCCACAGCTCCTTTGTGGCTGGGAGGACAGCGCGGGTTCGGATGCACTAGCCCACACTGGGGGAGACCCTCAGGGCTGCGGCACAGGCCTGACTGGATGCCGCGGAAATGCCCTTCATTCTTCTCCCTGTGTGCTCTCCCCAGGGCTCCATTCCCCCTGCCTGCTTGCAGTGGGGAGGGCCGGGGCTTTGGAGACACCCAGCCCAGGTTGGGACCCCGGCTCGGCGTCAGTCTGACGCTCAGCTACTCCACCTCCACGGGACTGTTAGGAGCATTCGCCCAGACAGTAGTGTACCCGCTTGTACACAGCTGATGCTCATGAAGGACGCCTCTGCGCTCTCCCCACACTGCTCCCTCGGGCTCCAGTCTGTGGGGTTCTGGCTGAGAACGGTGGTGGATGCAGATGCAAGCCCATTTTGCTGCCATTATTATTATTACTATTCCCAAAGCTTTCTTTCCTGTGATTTTAATCAGAGAAGGTTCTGATGGAGCCAACCACCCATCCTCCTACTCCCTTAAACCCACTCAATTGTAGATTAAGCCAGATTGTTACAAATTTGCAGCCAAAAATTAAATTAAATTTAAAAGCCAAATGATTCCAGAATCTATCCTTCAAGAGCCTTTCTTCCATCCCTCCTTCCTCGAAAATCTATCCATACTCAGATAAAATATGTCTAGAACCTGGTAGCTGCCCTCAGCAGCTTCGAGGCTGGTGGGGGAGACAAATTCAGAAAAAATCCATTGTAATCCCGCAGGTGCTACCACAGAACAGGGGTGTGTGTGATGAGAAGAGGTATCAAGGAACACTTCCTGGAAGAGGTGACCTGAGCTCAAAATAAGAGTAAGCATTAGGAGGCAAATGCGGGGGATGAGGGGTGAGGGGGGTAGTTTCCAGCAGAGAGGATGCACGCATGGACAAAGGGCAGGGGGCAAAAATGACAGTCTGTGCCGTAAACTACCAGCAGTTTAGAACATAATGTGAGGGAGGAAGGGAGGCTGTAGCAGGCTGAATAACAGCCCCCAGAGATAACAGATCCTAACCCTGGAATCTGTATGTGTCACTTTATTTGGAAACAGGGTCTTTGCAGATGTGATCAAGTTAAGGATATAAAAATGGGGAGATTATCCTGGATTACCTGGGTGGACCCTAAATGAGATCACATGTACCCTTAAGAAATGGAGGCAGCAGGAGATGTAACTGCACAGAGGAGGAGAAGGCCATGTGACCACGTCGGCAGAGACGAGTGATGCAGCCACAAGCCAAAGACCTACCGGAGCCACCAGAAGCTGGTAGAGGCAAGGAACAGGTTCTCCCCTGGAGATGAGATGAGAGATGAGAGTCTGACAGAGAACAGACAGTCAGGACTGCTGCGCAGGGCCCATTCAAGAGCGGTTTATGAGACAAAATTGCTCTCTGGGTTAAAGGGGGCCGAGAAACCCCAGAGCTGCCACAGGGCGTGTCTAACAAAAGGGACTGGTAGGGCTGCGGCAGTTCCCACTTCACACGGACACCCTGGGCCGGTGGCCCTGCCTCTGAGGGACCGACAGGGGTCCCTTCCTGGGCCTTGCACCCAGGCCTCTGAAGGGAGGGATGAGCCTCAGCCATCGTTAGGACCCCTCTCTAGCCCCTCAGGTGTGTGAGCGGAGCGCAAGCTGCCTCTGGGAGAGGACAGTTGGGATCCTGACGACACATCCCTAGGAGCCGGCATAGCACAGGTTTTTGTCCTGTTGGGACCAAGATAATTGGGGCATTAATGGAAATGCATTTCTTACCTATTTTTTGTCTGATTGAAAAGTACTTTGCAGTCATTTAGGGCCCTCACACCCCTATAATCAGAGCACATGTCGCTCAGACAAGGCAGAAAACTGGGTCACCACACAGGCTCCAGAGCCTCTTGGATGCAATAAGCAAAGAGTGCAGGCCCACCCCCTTCCTGTGCCCCACCAAGGACATCGCCAGCTCTGTGCAGCCCCTCAGTGATGGCCAAATTCAGCAAACAGGCTGAATTTGGACTATCAGGGTACAACTTTATTTTTCTCCCATCTCTGCCTCGCATCAACTATGTCAGAGCTCCTTTTCTGTACCCCTGAACTGCCATCTCAGGAAGAGTCCATGGCCTTCTTTTAGTTTGAAGAATAAGTCTCATTTTGATAGTTCAACTCCCTTCCAGGGATCTAAAAGTCCAGTCAAATCTATTAGAAAACTCTGATCTCGGACCTTTCGCAGCTTCTCCCCTCGCCCCTCTGTAGACCCCGTCTTCACTCCTCCAGGAACGGGATGAGGGAGGATGGAATGAGGGGGGAAGTGCAAAGTCGTCCTGCTCTCTGTGGGGCTCTCTTGGCCAACACCGGCCGTCACACCTTCGTCTTGACAGGCTGGCTCTCGTGTGGGCCCGTGGTGGGATCTCTGGAACCAGTCCCCACCCCACCACCCACGCAGAGACCTCTGCCCCGGGCCTTCTGTGGTGGACATGGAGATGGCTGCCCAGACACCCCCCCCAAAGGAAGGGCCTGTTGCCCAGCTGCTGTCAGCCCCAGGGACAGTCACAGAGAGCTGTCATCCTTCCAACGGCAGGTCCACCGATGGCTGATGGCGGCCCGGGCATAGGGCCTGGCCAGCTCTGACAGGCACCTTTGGGTCTGTTTAGGCCTGCAGCACAGCTCGGCTTCCCTCTGCCCACCCTGCCTCCTCCCCTCCCTTTCATAGTGCTGCTCCTGGGCCACTCCCTAATAAACAACCCCACACAAGTGTCTCAAGTCTGCTCCCCGGAGAACCCGCACGTGACCCCTTTAGCAAGAAGCACATGCACTCGGACTGACGCCTCCCCACCCATCTCAGCTCCTGGCCCTGTGGCCCACCCCACCCAGGGTGCTGCTGCGGGGAGCCCTGAGCCCCGTTAGGTGAGTGGGGTACCGGCAATGCTGGCTCAAGGCCAGCTCCCTGCACAGTCCCCCCTGAGCCACAGGGACCTTGGGGACGCCCCACTTATCCCTGCCCCACCTAACGCCAGCAGCATGGCCTACCCAGCTGCTGACCCATCTCCCTTTGCCCCACTCTGCCAGCCTCCCCGCTCCAGGCTTCTCCCGGCTGGAAGCAGGCACCACCCTCCGTCTTCATGTATATGCCCTCCCCACTACCTGTAAGATACCATCCATGTTTTGCTCCCAAGAACTCTCTTGAACCCTGCCTTAGAGGTGGCATGGAGCAGGTTCTGGTTTTCTGCAACTCAGTACGCTCCCAGCCAGGGCATGAGACACCACCCTCCCCTTCTGGTAGGGGCCCCAAACTCTGCAAGCTCTTCCCCCATCACTTGACTTCAAAGCAGGGCCAAAGCAGTCCTGCGAATTAGCTGTGCTTGCACTAGATTTGGGAGGAAGAAGAGAGGCAGAGACCATGGCCTCCCCGCTGCTTTGGCTGGGGAGATGTTGGGTTTTTCGTCAGTGTGGAGAGGTGGTGGCGGCAGTGGCCGCGGCGGCGTCCCCATCTCTGGGTCAAAGAGAGGCAGTGGTCTGGGGTCGCCCACGGCCTCAATCACTCCTGAAGCCCTGCCTTCCTGATGGGGCAGAGGCAGCAGCTCTCTAGAGGGTCTGCAGGGGTGTTCTGGGCCCTTCCAACAGTGTTGTAAACACTGAATTTCCAGTAACAAATCCTCTTCTACCTAAAACAGCCAAAGTGGTTTCTGTTTCCTGCAACTGTGAACCTGACTGGCACCGGACACCTTTTCAAATTCCGAATCTCTTCCCTCGCCTGGATGGGGTGGCGATTGTTGGATTCGTCTTGCCATCTTTTAAGTCCCGCATGGATATGACTAGCCCTTCTCTTTATCAGCCCTTCTCATCCTCAACTGAGCACGTGAAATCCTTGGGGATCCTTGTTAAAATACAGGTTCTGATTCGGTGGGTCTTGGGTGAGGCCTGAGAGTCTGCATTTCTGACAAGTTCCAGGTAATGCCCTTGCAGTATTCCCACCCCAGACGTGCTGAAGAGCACAGCTTTAGTTTGTGAGGGTACTGAGCATCTGTGCTCCTCAGCTGGGCCATTAGTGGAAGTTCCAGGGCAGCAGGAAGAAGCCCCTTTACCGTAAATCCTGCATAAGCAGGGCCTGGGCCAGGTGCGTGGGAGGTGCAAAGATGAGTCAGACACACTCGGGGCCTCCAGGATCAGTGAGCCATCTCCTACTGGGCACAGAGCCCGGTGGGCCGTGGGGACACAGCCTCCCGCCTTCTCCATGCCTGGTGACTAAAGGATTTGTCCCGCTCCCCGGGCACAAGCCAGCAGTGCTTCCTGCTTGGATAAGGGTTTCTGCTCCTCAACAGACGAGCACTTTAGGAGCACAGTGGGGCAAGGCGCTCATCCCAGAAGTGGACTAAGGAAGGAAGGCGCAGGGGGCTGCAGCTGCCGAGCTGGGCCTCTGCCCCAGTGACAGGGTGAGGGCATCATGGGTGGGCGAGGAGCAGTGGAACCACTGCTGGAAGGCCAGGCTGGGTGGCATGCTCTGTAAACAGCCCTCCTGAGCCATGCGAGGGTCATCATGGGCAGAGTGGGGGCAGGGTCGGGCTTGGAATGCTGAGGGAAAGGACTGACAAGGGGCTGAAGCCAGACTGGGAAGGCCCTGCAAGGGAATTTGGGGTGCCCCTAAGGATCCTGAGCAGGGCTCTAATCAGAGGCATGACAGCATCGGGAGGAGATGGAGGTGGTGGCCCGAGGAGCAGAGACACAGGATAAAAGGGTTCCAAGGGCTTCCCTGGTGGCAAAGTGGTTGAGAGTCCGCCTGCCGATGCAGGGGACACGGGTTTGTGCCCTGGTCTGGGAAGATCCCACATGCCGCGGAGCGGCTGGGCCCGTGGGCCGTGGCCGCTGAGCCTGCGCGTCCAGAGCCTGTGCTCCGCAAAGGGAGAGGCCGCAACAGTGAGAGGTCCGCGTACCGCAAAATAAAAAAAAAAAAAAAAAGGGTTCCAAGTTCACATGTCCTCCCACCAGCCCCGGATTATAGGAGCCCAGCTCCGGGGGCCTTATTAGCTATCTTTTATAAACAGACCCATTCACTCAGCTGGCTTTCATGTTTCTTCAAAAGCAGAACACTAAATGGAACACCAGAAAAGAACATGTTGTCCATTTAGATCACACCAAAAGCATGTGCTTTTGAGGGGCAAATGGAAAATAGCCAGTAGAGCACTCAATAAATATGTGTTGAATGTGTCAAATGCATGAATGAATGTATAAGCCTAGAGCAAGCTGCCTTGGGCGGGGGCGGGGGGGGGGGGGTTCCAGGGGAGTCCAGGTCTGCCCTGATCACAGGCAGTGCGGCACTGGGCAGCCTGTTCCTTGGGACCATCCCTCTGCTCCAGCACACCCGGTCCAGATTCACTGAAGTGCTGACTGATCACTAGAAGTTTACAGATCTCTTTACTGACATGACATCTTGATTTAGTATGGCCAAAATAAAACTCTTGATTCTTATCCCCTCCCCAGAAACCCTTTCCCTCTCCCAGTCTAACGTAAGGTAGCTAATGAAACCACTTACCCAGTTCCAAAAAACTTTGGATGCATCCTGGATTCCTTTGTCTTATCTCTACGGGGAACTCATTAGCTGGTCCAGCTGGCCCTACCTCCAAAATATGTCCCCGTCTGACCACCTCTCACCATGTCTACTGCTACACATGTCTACTGTCTTGTCTGGCTTGTTGCCTTGGCCTCCTAAGTGACCTCCCTGTTTCCTACCACCCCTTCCACTGAGCACAGCCCATTTTCCACATAGCAGCCAGAGGGATCTTTTTAAAATATAAACCAGATAATGTCACTTGTTTATCAGTTTCCTAGTTTATGTTCTGTCTACTAGAATGGAACTCCATGAAGGCAGGGACTTGTGGATTTGCAGTGCCCAGGGCCTAAGAAAGTGCTCAGTAAACACCTGTAAATCTCACCGAATGAAGGAGCCTAAGCCAGTGGCTGGAGTGAGGACCTCATCTCCAATATCAGTCACCCAGGCTGCCCTGACTGGCCCATACTGCAGGGAAGCCGATACCCAGCTGCAAACTCAGCCATGTTCCAGATAATGCCATGAGAATGTTGACGAGCATTAGAAAATGTAATTTTTTAAAAATGGTTTTCTAGAACATTCCTGGAGAAATGGTCAAAACGATAAGGAGAAGACTCTGGATTACCAACAAGACGAACAACTAAAATGATATATAGGAGTGGATTCTGGAGTGTTATCTAGAATTCAAAACATTAGCCAGTGTCTGATTCTGAAAGGACACCATACTGATGTCCCCAGAATGTGACAAAAGAATTTAGAAATGAAAACAGTGGGGATGTTTTTCTTCTTCTTTTTTTAAATAGGTACTTAATAGGGCTTCCCTGGTGGTGCAGTGGTTGGGAGTCCGCCTGCCGGGGTGGGGGATGCGGAGCGGCTGGGCCCGTGAGCCATGGCCGCTGGGTCTGCACGTCCGGAGCCTGTGCTCCGCAACGGGAGAGGCCACAACAGTGAGAGGCCCGCGTACCGCAAAAAAAAAAAAAATAGGTACTTAATAAATATTTATTGAATGAATCAACTGCCTATGTAAATGAAAAAGAAAATATTCCCAAAATATCATTCTAAGTTTTAAAGTATAAGACAGATTAGAATGGTTCCAGAAGCAATATTCTGGAAAGGGGTCACTAAGGAATCACAGCATTCCATACACTCCTCCAGTGGCTTACCCATGTAGTCCTCTGGCCCCAAGCTACTCAAATATATATTTCATTGTCCTATTACTTTCAATGTATTTTTGAGAGCTGCTTCAAATCCTTTGTGAAATGAGGCAAGAAACAAGACAGAAGGGCAGACAAAACCAATGAAACCAGCAGGCCCAAATCAAAGCAGATACAGAGGACTTGGACAAGAGGCGGACTGAGTAGGACAGGAGAGATACCACTCACCAGTTACAGACAGACACTGGGCCCATCATCTTAGTTTTACATCTCACTTTCTAGAAGGGAGGAGGTTCTCTGAACCTTTGGAAAAGTTCCCTGGCCATCAAGAGGTGGAAGATTCCACGGCCTTAGGGATGGCCCTGTCACCTCCTGCTGCCATGGGGACAGAGATTAGCAAGCACTAAGCTCCCCGGGCTCGGAGGTGCTGGAAGGGGCAGCCGAAAGGGCCCACTGTGCATCTCCACCCGGTGGTCACTGAGGTTGCTGGGCACACCTAATCCAGCTGTCACCACGCACTTGCCCTCCTCTGCAAACAACAGCTGGTCGGGGCTGGGCTCCACGGCTGCCCATCTGCCACCCGCCCTCCCTGGCCAGAGATGCTCAGGTGTCCTCAAGACGGCCCTTATCCCTCACAGCACCACCCCTCCCGTCCCCCTGGCTTGGTTCTGTGGCTCGGATGGGGATTTTCCACCCTTCCCACGAGGCCGGACTGCCAGCAGTGAGTCCCAGATATGCCATCTGCCCTCAACTATCCCACGCCCTTCCCCAGGGCCCCTTACCACATGCGGAGGGTGCAGGGGGCTGAGCTGCAGACTCTGAAGTCCATTTGAATTCTGGCTCCAGCTTTGCGACCTTTGGCAAGTTACTTAGTCTCTCTGTGCCTGAATCCTTATCTATAAGATGAGGACAAAGCATTTCAGAGAGCTGAGCTGAGTCAGTAAGTCAACATAGATAAAGAATTTTACACAGTGCCTGACTCAGGTGCCCGAGAAACGTTAGCTCTTTATTTTATTTTTTTTATATTTATTTACTTATTTGGTTGTGCTGGGTCTTAGTTGTGGCATGCATGTGGGATCTAGTTCCCTGACCAGGGATCGAACCCAGGCCCCTTGCATTGGGAGCTCGGAATCTAAACCACTGCATCACCAGGGAAGTCCCAACTAGCTCTTTTTAGACCCCTGCATTCCCTCGGACCCTCCAGAAGGCACCCCGACAGCAGACCTCTCCTTTAACTCAAACAGAGCCTTCAACTCCATCTGTCTGCACTCGATAAGGAAAGCTAAAGAAGCACCTTTATAACCCTCTTCGGAAAGCATCCTGAAATCTATGAGGACCTTCAGAATCTAGTGGAAAGGCCTGCACGCTAATTCTGGCTCTGTCAGTGACTCCCTTATTCTTGTTCTCTAGTTGGTTGCCTAGTCCATAACCTGGTAATCATGCCGCCTAATCCTCATTACTCCAGCGGCAGAACCCCACTAATTGTATGCTGTTTCCAGATGTGAACTGGATTTAGAAAACACAGTTTTATACTAAAATATCAGTATTTGGGGGCCACTGCCCTAGGAAAGGGTCTTTCCATGTACCCCTCCTGTCCAGCAGAGTAGGAAGTCTGCCATGGGTGGGCCAACTGGCAGAGCCTCAGCTGTGAGGCCCCTGTAGTGGGAGCTGGTCTTTGCTCCCTATTAGAACTCAGAAAATATAGAATCCCACAGACCCAGAAAGAGGTTCCAATGCTGGGGGAAGCAAACAAATGACAATGGCGCTCAATGGTCTGAAAAGCAGAACTGCGGGGGACAGCCCACGAAAGGCAATGTAAGGGTGAATGGAGGCCTCGAACCTGAAACTGTTGGGCGTTTCTGAATTGCATGGCCTCTGACTCGGTGATGCCTCACCGCGGTGATGCTGCAGCGCACGACTGCCTTCCGTCCTGGGATCCCTGCAGCACCGGGTGGCCCGAGCCCAGGCTCTCTGCTCTATTTTCTAGAGAAGGTGTGCAGAGGACATGCTCTTCCCCGGCCTTCCTCCACACCCACCCGAACAGGCGTCCTGCTGTGTTGTGCCTCGCACAAAAGAAAACACATACCTGGTAGGTGTCTGCAGGCTGAGACGAGCTGGCCTTTGCCTGCGCAGTGGGGGAACTGGGAGGGGGTGGCTTCCTATTTTCACTTCCTCCATAAGCAGCAGCTGGAAGGGAAGCCAGAACTGAGGGCTGCCATCCCCCACGGCCTCTCTAGAAACGGAAAAGCTAGTCCTTTCTCACCACAGGTAGAATGATTTGAAAATGCCAGATTAACCCTTCAAACACTCACTTGCGCCCACCCAAACCTGGGGAGAGGGTGTGTGCTCCCTGGGAGAGGGGCTGCCTAGCCTGGCACTTGACGAGCGCTTTCTGCCATGGGTACTGGGCACCAACTACACAGCAAAGGGGGCCCAGATGTGCAGTCTCTAATTTCATCCTCACAGCAACCCTTGCAAGTCAGTATTATCATGCCTTTTTATATGTGAGAAAACGGGCTCAGAGAGGTGATGCTCTAGCGTCATAGACTGAGGAGGTATGGAATGAGAATTCTAGAGACCGAAGTCCCAGCCACTCACTGGACTCCCTCCCGCAGGGAGTGGTCAATGCCTCTGGCTGGGGTCCACTTCTCTTCCATTTCCCCTCCTCTCCCCTCTTCTCACCAGGCTAACCCCTCTCATCCTTCAGAATTCAGCTTAGGCCACAGCTCTGCCAGAAGCCTTCCTGGACCCCACCAGCCTAGGTCAGGTGCCCAGGTGTCTGCTCCCCTGGCTCCTATGCACCCATCTCTCACCTGTTCTCAGTGAATCCTCACCTGCTCTCAGAGCTTCTTTCTCTGCCTCCCCATCTGGTCTGTCAACTCAGGTCTGCAAAGACCATGGCTTACTGTCCTTTCAGCCCGGTGCCTAGCTCAGGCTGCGATGCTCAGAAGCTCAAGAAATGTTTGTGAAAAGAATTAATGAGTAAATACAAGAGGACCCCTGCAGAAGCAGCCTCCCTCACACTGCTGAGGATACAGAAGGGTGCAGGGGTCACACAGCAAACAGGCCAATGGATCGGTGAGGTGGGTTATGCAAGCCGGAGGCACACACGCCCAGTCTAAGACGGCCCCAACCGTGGGACCGCGGGCCTCCTGACAGCAATGTGAAAATGCAGGATATTTTATACACCTTCAAATCTGTAAAAACACCACATACACCTAAAAGGCATGTCACTGAGCAGCATCTCATCTCAAAGCGTCCAGTTTGCAGCCTCTGCAGAAGCATTTGGGAAGAACTGGGGCCCAGAGTCTGGTTCCTGAGCAGCCGTCTCTCACACCCCTTAAGGAGTGGCAAGTTCAGATTCGGGGCTGTGGCTGCTGCTGACATCTCTGTCCCCACTCCCCTTTCCAAAGCCCCTGGAAACCCAGAGCAGTTGGAGCCACCAGGAATGAGGCTTTCCTTTTCCCCTTGCCTGGGACAGGGTGCCCCCAGGGCCTCCAACACCCACAAAGTCCTTCCTGAAAGGTAGGCTCCGCCTACTGTGGGGCAAGATCTCTCTCTTCCCCTGAAGTCTCCCAGCTGCACTTCACAATCCCAGCAGACTTTTTTGGACCATGTTGCTCTGTCTGTATTATAGCTGGTGACATTCTTTCTGCTCTCATCATGAACTTGAAGGAGTGGGGTGGAGTAGGCAGGTAAGGAGCTTTAGCACCATATCTGGCTTTGCAGGAATAACAGGTTCAGATCACTCACTTCCCCTGGAGAGCCAGCCCTAGACCCAGGGACCACCCCCGCTCACCCCCACCCCAGGCTGTGACAGCAGGTGGGCCGGCCACCCACCTTGTCTGGAGAGAAGCAATCAGATGTGAGTGCTGCATGTTGCTAGGGAGCAACTGGTAACAGCTGGCTGAGAAATAAGTCGTGTCCCTCGGAAAGCATGTTCTTGGCCTCTAATTAAATGCTGCTGCAGCGTCTCTTCCTTCAGGGAGCTATAGAAATGTGCCGAATCAATGCAGGCAGGAGCAGGCTGGGAGCAGCAGGTTCACAAGCCTGTTAAGGCCCCTCCTGTCTGTGTAGACGAAAGGCTCAGGGGACAGGAGTGAAATTGCTAAACCTCCAGGAGGTTGGTAAAGTAAAGAAAATCCTGGCCTCAGACTACTCAGCTCAACTAAGCCCACAGAGTGGCTACCTAATACCACTTCTGCTGTTACAGGTGAATTCATTGGTTAAACACTTTTTTAAAAGCTTATTAAATCCTACTTCTGGGTATATATCCAAAAGAATTGAAAGCAAGATCTCAAAGAGATATTTGCGCACTTACATTCACAGAAGCATGATTCACAGCTCCAGCAATGATGGATGAATGGATAAACAAAATGTATAATACTATATACATATAATGGAATATTATCCAGCCTTTATAAAGGAAGGAAATTCTGACACATGCCACAGCATGGATGAACCTTGAGGACATTGTGCTAAGTGAAATAAGCCAGACACAAAAAAACAAATACTGTATAATTCTACTTATACGAGGTAACTAAAGTAATCAAATTCATAGAGACAGAAGGTAGAATGGTGGTTACCAGGAGCTGGGGTGAGGGGGAAATGGGGAATTATTGTTTAATGGGTATAGAAGTTTCAGTTTTGCAAGTTGAAAAAGTTGTAGAGTTTCAGTTTTGCAAAATGAAAATGTGTAGTGGGCTTCCCTGGTGGTGCAGTGGTTAAGAATCTGCCTGCCAATGCAGGGGACACGGGTTTGAGCCCCGGTCCGGGAAGATTCCACATGCCGCGGAGCAACTAAGCCCGTGCCCCACAACTACTGAGCCTGCACTCTAGAGCCCGCGAGCCACAACTACTGAGCCTGCGTGCCACAACTACTGAAGCCTGCGCGCCTAGAGCCCGTGCTCCACAAGAGAAGCCATCGCAATGAGAAGCCCGCACACCGCAACAAAGATTAGCCCCCGCTCGCCACAACTAGAGAAATCCCATGCACAGCAACAAAGACCCAGTGCAGCCAAAAATAAATAATAAATTTTTTTAAATGTTGTAGAGATAAGCTGTACAACAATGTGAATGTACTTAACACTACTCGACTGTACACTCAGAAATAGCTAAGATGGTAAATTTCATGTCACGTGTTTTTTACCAGTTACAAATTAGGAAAAAACTCTTTTAAAAAATTTTAAATAATACATGTTTACAGTAAAAGGATCACAAAGATAAAGGGGATAAGGTAAAAATTAAATATCCACCTTCCCTCACCCCCAGGCCCACTCTCCACAGAGAACCATCGTTAACAACGTCTTCTGTGGGCCTTCAAAAATGTTTTACGGCTCTAAGAGCATGTATGTATTTATGTCTTTATTGATTTCAATTTCATTTCAGATTTTAGTCGTTTTTCTTTTTTATAAAAAATAGCATGACACTAAACACACTTGTTCAATTAATATGTCTCAGAGAGCTTTCCACATCAATATGTATGGATCTGTTTCATTATTTTTGACAGGTGTATCAGACCCCATTTTAGGGACATTTCATAATTTATTTAGTCTATCTCTACTGATGCACATTTAGTAGTTTCCACTTTTTCATAATAAAAAATCGCAATGAAAAGCCTTAGGCATATACCTTGGTCACATATGCACACGTTTTGGCTTACTAACACAGAATTTAACTGGGCTAAAAGATATGCACATTTATTAAGACACTACTCTTTGTCTTTCAAGAAATCTCAATCAACTTTCTCTCCCACTAACAGTGGGTGAGAGCACCCTACCTTCTTGACAATACTGGGTCATCAAACATTTTTAACCTTTGCTAATCTGATGGGTGAAAAATAAATATTATAAGCATTTTTCATAGTTGTTGACCACGTGTATTTATTTTTCCTGTGAACACCCTGATAATAATATTCTGTGCCCATCTTTTCTTTGGGATTGTTCATCTTTTTATTATATATTTTTTAAATGTTTTAAGCTAAGGAAATTAATCCTTTGATAAATGGATTGTCATTTGCCATTTGATTTTGTTTTGATATTTTTTGCCAAGTTTTCATTTGTATGTATTCAATTTTATGGAGGTTTTTTTTTTCCCCTTCTTAAAAGGGGCTTACTCACTGCAAAATATAAACAGAAATCTAGAAGACAATGGCACCTCAGCAATTACAGGCCCATTTTGTGTCCCTTATCTTTCTCCGACCTTGGCACTTACTGCCTGCCCCTCCCTGAATCTTCTCTTCAGGAGACTCATAGAAATGTTCCTTCTCCAACTTTCTCCATTAAGTCTTTTTTATGAAACTTGCCATCTTTCTAACAAAATGTTTTCCAGTCTTCCAAAAGTCATCTCCCTACTTGATAACCAGGAAAATCCCCTCTCCCTCTAGGATTTTGAGTGGATGTATTCCAGTTATGAATCCCTGTGTCTTCTGCTTAACCTCATCAGATAAGGTTTTTTTTTTAATGTCTCCGCAGTTTGTAATGTGAAAACATATGCATTTTTTCATTTTCTCAATAAAAATGATACAGACTTGTCTTTTCAAAAGGAATCTCCATCAAGATTCTAGCATGCCCACTACAACTTTTACCCTAACTTACACTGTTGAGAACTTTTCAGATAAACTTTATTTTTAAAAAAACATAAATGGAATGACATTTAAAGTTTAAAATATTGACTTGGAAAAACAATCTAGAAGCAATTTATTTTGAGTAACACATTCCTCCATAAGGACATATTTCAAACCTCATAACGCCCAACAAAAGCTGTTGAGGGAAGCCTGAAAATTACCCTTTACTTCTTTGTTCCTCGGTTCAGAATATTTCCATCCTTCCATCCTTTTTTTTTCTTTTCTTTTAGTAGAAATATAGACCCCTCTCTATTCTCTCAACAATTTACTAAGGATAAGAGACAGCCTCTTCTTCTAATCTTGGAAAGTTAAATACTAAGCTTGGAAGAGAAAGGGTAGTTGAAGACCAGGCAATCTCCAGTCTCAGGAAGCCGAACGGGACCAGCCAGGAAACCCGCTTCTGCTATTAGAGTTACCGTGTACTACTTACTGCCAGGCGGCAGTTTCAACAGCTCTCCTGGGGCACTGTAACGCTGCCTGCAGGGGACAGAACTTCATCATCAGAGAGTTAATGAAACAAGGAGAAACAGTGGACTCCCACAAAAAAGCAGTCCACCACTCAGTTTTTCCATCCTAACTCCACACACTCAAAGACTGGTTACCTGGTCACTTTACTGATGGTGGGGTGGGTGAGCCGGGAAGAGGGCAAGACACCTTCTTTCTTTCAAAGAGAAGGAGATCGGTATCCGAAGACATTACCAGACTAGAAACTCAAAGGTTGGGACTATGACTTACACAATCTTATATTCCTAGTTCCTGGCATTTAGTAGGTCCTCCATAAGTGTTTAATAAATGAATGAAATAAGCCAACCAGGGTTTTCCATGAGGCTGCAGTCACCTGTAGGCTTGACTGGGGTTGGAGGATCTGCTTCTAAAAAGTCACACGCACATTTTGAGTGAGGAAGAAGCCTCATTTCCTTGCCAAGTGGGCCTCTCCAGGAGGTTATCTGCATGTCCTCATGATATGGCAGCTGGTTCCCCCAGAGCGAGTGATTCAAGAGGGGCAAGGTAGATGCAAAAGCCAAGCCTTGAAATGTCTTTTGTAACAGAGCCTTGAAAGTGACACACCACCACTTCTGCTGTGTTTACTGCTCACACAGACCAATCCAAATACAATGTTGGGAGGGGACTACACACGAGCATGAATCTAGGAGATAAGATCACTGTGGGCCATCTTGGAGGCTGGTTACCACAATGTATCACTAACAAAAAGAACCCAGATAATTCAACCATGGCAATGCTTTTTATTACTTGCAATTACTATTTTGTACAGTATGAACCATGCCTTTTATTTTCTGATGTTTTGACATCTTGGGGCCTTGCTGACCCTGTAGGGAATGCCCCTCCCAGGGTTAGCTAATTCCTAGGGTTAGCAAACAACCTGCCTGGGAGTGTGCCTTTCATTACACACCAATCCAGAGTCAGTACCTAACCAGCTCCTTTGGCATTATCCAGCTGCCCTAATCACCCAGGGCCTGATATGAGACAACTAGTGACAGCCCTTTGTCCCAGAGCCCACCAAAATTATTCAAATTAGCCAATCCCAAGCCTATTCACTCTGACTTGCCTGTTCCTTCTTGTAAAAACCACCCTAGAGGCTCTTGCACACATTTTCCCCTCACTCTCTCTGACTCCTGATTGACCCGGGTGCTTCCCTATGCCATGCTTCCTATTTCTAGTGACTTCTGAGTATAACAAACTTCCCTCATGACAGTCATCTCCATGTCTGTGTGTCTTACCATAACTGATTAAAACAAATCTCAATACTCTTAAAATGTACACCTATTCAAAGAGCATTTTAGGCCTTTTTTAGATTGGAGGCATCCAAGCCATGATGAAGAATACCTAGCTTCATCAGTGCTTCCTATTTGACCTCATGTCTAATTTCATTTTCTTCCTATATTGAATCACATATCCCTAGAAGCTAATCAGCTTCTGCTCAAAGTCAGCATGAAGTTTCTGACAAGTTGGTTCACACCTTAATGATTAGTCCTGTGATCTGCATGAAACGGTCACACTAGACCTCTCACTACGTTAAGAAATTCTTCCATTTATTCCAAAGGATGGAACAGTTTCCCCTTCATTCATTTACCTTGCTTGGTGTTTGATAGGCAAACCTTTCACACCAATCTCAGCATGTCAGTAAAATTTCAATTACTAGTGTGGATCTTTCTTTCTTTAGTTCTAAGCAGCACTTAGTTGCTGCTTTGCAAAAAATACAGCCTCACGTTCATTCCTCCAATGGCAAAACTTTGCTTCACTAATACTGAAATGAACCCCACTGCTCTGCTTCTGTACCTTTCTGAGTACAAAATAACCTTTCATTGTAATATCAAACCACAGTGCATTCTTTTGGAAGACATCTTACACAGCACATACATTTAACATATGTGGCATCAATAATGCATATTACTTGACAGAAGTGATGACAATATGAAGAGCATGCTCAACGTGCACATGCACAGGTGGTGACAGCAGTGACGTCACAACTGCTGCCTGACTGACACTCACAAGATGCCAATTAGATACACTCCGATTTTGAAAAATGCATCCCAGAACTGATGCAGTGAGGTAAATACCTTCCCATGTAAGGTGCTTAGCAGAGCTTCTGGTCCATGGTAAGCCCTTACTAAATGCGAACGATCAAAAACAACAACAGGGCTTCCCTGGTGGCGCAGTGGTTGAGAATCGCCTACCAATGTAGGGGACATGGGTTTGTGCCCTGGTCCGGGAGGATCCCACACGCCGCGGAGCGGCTAGGCCCGTGAGCCATGGCCACTGGGCCTGCGCGTCCAGAGCCTGTGCTCCGCAATGGGAGAGGCCACAACAGTGAGAGGCCTGCGTACTGCAAAAAACAACAGCAACAACAACAAACTCGTGGCAAATGAAGCTCCCTCTGTCCAATGTGTCTGGCTGCAAAGAGGGTTAGGGATGTTCTGATCTTCTCAGACCTGGGTAAGTGGGGACAGAGGTAATGCCACCAGTCTCCTGTGGGTGATCAGGGCTGGACCTGGAGAAGGGCAAGCTCTTGTTGCTTGGTCACCGAGGAAAGGAGGAGTGTTTAGTTAATGCTCATTTAGTGCTCGCATCAACCCTGCAAATGAGAAATTATCCCCATTTTAGAGGAGGATAAACTGAGACTTCGGTCAAGTTCTTATTATCAACCCTAGGGCTACAAAGCTAGTAGCACAGACCTCATTTGCAAGCCCGATCTGTTCTCATAATTCTATCAGAGCATGCTCTGTAAAGAATCTGAGTCTGGGACTTCCCTGGTGGTCTAGTGGTTAAGACTTCGCCTTCCAACGCAGGGGGTGCAGGTTCGATCCCTGGTCTGGGAACTAAGATTCCCACATGCCCCGTGGCCAAAAAACCAAAACATAAAACAGAGGCAATATTGTAACAAATTCAATAAAGACTAAAAATGGTCCACATCAAAAAAATCTTAAAAAAAAAAAAAAAAAAAGAATCTGAGTCCTACTATGCATCTCTCTGCTTCCTACATTGTTTCTGCCTCTGATAATCAAATGCTGTACGATGGAGAGAGCCTTCAGAATTTTTTTTTTTTTTAAACAACAGAGGGTTATAGCTATAAAGGGTATACACTGAGCAGATTAATGTTGTAAACAAAATTACCCCCAGAACATCAAAACCACTTAATACGCTCCATTGCTTTGGAAGCACACACTGCAGAGAACCATTATGCTGATTACCAATAATTATAATCTACTCATTAAGGAAAGTCCCTAAGGGCTTCTACAAAGGAACACTTCATGGCTGACATGGAGTTACTCTGTGTACTTGAAAATAATGAAGCTACCGTTCTTTTAAAAATTATCTAATTTAGGCTTTTCACTGATATATGTGCTTCTCTGTAAGGACTCTAAATGAAAGAGGTTCTGCTAAATTTAAATGGAAGTTTTCTCTCAAAGGTCCAGAGCAGCTTCAAACTGACTGTTGACATGCCAGCTCCCTGCCGAGTAGGGCTGAGAGGACAGAGGTATTTAATCTGAAAGGTATATCCCCTGAAGTCTCTGCTTTTCTTAAACATTTTGGTTTCAAAGAACTTGTTTCTCCAAAGATTCTCGAGATTTATTGGATGAACATTTGTGGAGAGAAGACACTAGGATTTACTTAAAGCAGCTTTAAATCCTTTAGAAACAAAGTTAATATAAACACATAGGGGTTGAGAACAAATTATGGGTCAAGTACTCAGTGGGCTGAGTGCTTTACCTCCCATTTTAACTATAATCCTTTTAGGTACAAGAAACAGCCAGGCCAGCTCAGGGATGCCTGCACAGGAGAGCCAGAAATCTTACAGAAATCCACTAGGAATCATAATTGGGCCTCACGGACACTGGAACTGAATCTAAGAAGGTCCCCAGACAGCAGGAATTTCATGACTCTTTCCACAGGCGACCTGCCTTTCTCTTTGCATCTATTAATTTGCTTTCAACTGCAAGAAACAGAAAATCTAATTCAAAGTGGCCTAAATAGTAAGGAAATTTACTGCCTCACCGAACTGGAAATCCAGATGTAGGGTGGGTTTCAGGGTTGGGTCGGAATCAGCCAACTGTGTCATCTATGATTCAGGTTCTTTCCTCTTCATTTTCCCATCCAGAAGCCCAGCTTCATCCTAAGGCTGATTCTTACTGAATATGATCATAGGGTGTTGCATGGTAAGAATATGGGCTACATGTTTCCTCACTAACATATTCTAAAGAGAAATGTTTCCCCAGAAGCCCCAGAAACCTTTATCTCATGGTATCATTGACCTGAACTAAGTCACATGATATTCCTAAACTAACCCCTTATACTGACTGGTCTTAGTCTAGTTCTAGTCACTATCAAGGAGTATAGGACTACCATGATTGGTTTAGACTGCTCAGGGCACACCCCTAGAGTGAAGTCATATATGTGGGGGATGGAAAAAAGAAAAACTGAGAATAATTCCTAAGTTTTTGCCTCTAGTAAATGGGTAGACACTGAAGTCATTTGGGAAATCTTGGAGGAAAAACAGGTTGGAGGTGGAGGTGAGAATCAAGAGCATTGCTCTGAATATGCTAGTTCTGAAATGCCTGTTAGATCTCCAAATGAAGAGGCCACATAAGCCATGGGATATATGAATTTGGTGTTCAAGGAAGGGGTCAGGGCCAGAATTATCATTTCGAGAATCATCAGCTTATACCTAGAATTTAAAACCATGGAATGGATGAAATCAACTTAAGAAAGAATATATAGAGAAAAAGAGGTGAGGATCCAAAGCCAAGGGCTGGGCACTGCAACATCTAAAGATAGAGCAGAGAAGCAGCCTGCAAGCAGGACCAAGAAGCAACAATTAAGGACTTCCCTGGTGGTGCAGTGGTTAAGAATCCACCTGCCAGTGCAAGGGACATGGGTTCGAGCCCTGGTCCGGGAAGATCCCACATGCCACAGAGCAACTAAGCCCGTGCACCACAACTACTGAGCCCGCAAGCCACAACTACTGAAGCCCACGTGCCTAGAGCCCATGCTCTGCAACAAGAGAAACCACCACAATGAGAAACCTGCCACACTACAACAAAGAGTAGCCCCTGCTCACCGCAACTAGAGAAAGCCCACGCATAGCAACAAAGACCCAATGCAACCAAAAATAAATAAAAATTTAAAAAACAAAAAAAAGAAGCAACAATTAGTAAGACAGGAAGAAAACCAAAAATACGTACTATCCTAGAAACCAAGTGTTTCTTGATATACAGAGAAATCAATTATGCCTAATGTCAGGAGCCTTCCTAAGAGAGGGACAAGAGGTGAGCACTGTATTAGCAACATGGAATCACTGGTGACTCAGACAAGGGCAGCTTCAGTGGAGTAATGGGGACAGAAATCTATCAGAGTGGGTTGAGGAAAAAAGTGGGGAAGTGAAAACATGTACAACTCTTCTGAGAAGTTTTTCTGTGAAGGTCCCAGAGAAATGAGCAGTAACTAAAGGGGGAAATGGGGCCAAAGAAGGAGTTTTTAAAGAAGAAACATCCTCGAACATATCTTTATGTTAATGGGAATGACCTAGCAAGAGAAAGATGGAGGAGAGAGAAAATAATTGCAAGAGCAAAGACCTTGAGAAGTCAAAAGGAGACAGGATTCAGTGAAGAGGTGGAGGGGTTGGCCTTTTATAGTAGCAGGGCTATTTCATTCAGGAGGAAAGGCAGAGAATGGGCATAGAGGCAAGTCACATGGTTGACATGGTAAAGGAAAGATAAGGAATCCCCACTTGATCATTTCTATTTCTGCCATGAAGTAGGTGGCAAGGTGATCAGTGAGAAATCAAAGGAGGGGCTTTAAAGAGAAATGAAGACGTGAAACGAAGAAATGAAAACAGCAATTTCAGGGAGTGGGAAATTAGACAAGAAAAGTATATGAGGATTGCTCAGCAGTTAGAGGTGATGAAAAGATCTAAGATATGACCAAGGGAATGCATGACTAAGGTGGAGGGAAGTGTAAATTAAGCCTCAGAAAGGCTAGGAAATTGGCCCACTGGTCACACAGCTAATGAGCAGAAGAGCCAGGATTCACAGTGAGGCCCGAGTAACTCTACACTCTGTGCTCTTTCTGCTCTGCCAAGTCTTCAGGTACAATCACGCAACCTGGTACAAAGAAAAAGCTACAGGTAAATGGCTTCTACCAAAAAAGGTTCACTCAGTTCCACAAACATGTGACAGCTTTGGGACCCTGATTTCCTCATGACCTACATAGAATCTGGGAGAATGCTTCAGTATTTCATCCATCCAGATGGCCAGTGATAGTGTTCAAGCTCTCCCTTTGGATTACCACTGACTTGTCTGGCCTATCTCTACTCCCTCCAAGCCACCTTCCAGACCGCTGAAAATTATCTTTGTGAAATTCATACTATGCCTTCCATTGCATAACACCCTAGCACCGTGCACAAGGTTTCTCTTCGTGACTCAGTCCTGTTGCCCTGGGCCCCCCACACATCTTTTGCTGTAGCCATTAGATTATTCACCGTTTCACAACCGTGACAGCCCTACTGATGCTTCCATGCCATTGCACATCCTGGATCTCTCCTTGAAATGTCCTCTGCCCTGGTTCACATGACAGATTCCCATTTACCCAGTTTCAGTGTCCCTTCCCCAGTACAGCCTTCCTTCTCTGCCTCTCCTTCAGCCCCCTCCACTGTTCCCAGATATACACTATTGGGGCTTTTACCATTTTGCATTATAATTCTATTTGCCTATTTCTCTCCTCACCCTCAACATCTTGGCACAGCATCTACCTGACACACAGTAGGTGCTCAAATCTTATGTTGAATGCTGAATGAGAATTAATTTAGCTGTTCGAAGTTGAAGATTATGAAATAAGCTGAACTGTTTTTGGTGGGGCTCAGCATCTCATATCACATTTATTATGTTCCCAAGGGAAGTCAGTACCTAGACGGTAGAGGGATATAGGATCCAGCTGTCTGCATCCACGGCTCCTTTCCCAGCCTGCTCTGAAAGCTACCTTCAAAGTCAAAGGCTACTAAACAAGCTTACTACATAAATGGTGGGCACAGTATGAAGATGAAACATAAACATCCTGACAAGTCCTGTGGAGGAGGCTGAGAAAGTGACAGAAGGATGCTGACTGGTGGCTGGCAGGTGTTTGTAGGAGAGCAGTGATGGCTCAGCCGTCCAGGAACAACCTGTCTGATCTCTTTAGGGACACCTGGAGCTTGCCAGCTCCCACTACCCAAATTACAGTAAGTGCTGCACAGTGTTTGTTTCTGCTGTGGCAGTAAGAACCGCTCACTCTTACACCTGCACAACGCAGATGGTGCAGATGGGAGCGTGCTTCCCCACGAGGATGTGCAATTATGCCCAGTTCCTCCAGCTGTAACAATTACCAGGAGAACACCCGAGGGAAGGAAACAATCCCGGCAGATAGCTGTATTCCACGCTGGCACACACCACTTAGTCCTCCCAAGAGCAGCTGCTGGATCTATGGCCTCTAGTCCCTTTCACAGTCCTTCCTGGAACTCATGTATTTGAAAAACATTTGGTGAGATCAGAACATAAGGCAGTCATTAAACAGGATATATTTAAGTAAGAAAATACCAAGGCTTTATTTTTTTTTTCTTATAAAGACAGCCCTACTATTGGCTAAGTGGAAAGATGTACACACTTCTCATGAGTAAACAAGATTTACCTGCTTCAGGCTGCATACCATAATGCCAAAGAAGTGACATGAAGGAGGCAGAGGTGTAATGCTCTCATCTTCATAGCAATAAAATGCAAAATAAAAAAAACTTAAATGGACTTAATTAATGTTGGGCATTCCCACAGGGAAAAGGCAAGAGGACTTTAAGTCGATCGGGTTGTACTGTGTACGACAAAAAAATTCCGTCAGGCTGAGCCACCTGGCTCTCCCCATCTGAGGTATACAGTCTGGAACCGACAAGGCTGAGAGTCAGGAGCTTCTGCTTTACGGTCCACTGAGATATGAAGGAGGCAGAGTCTTGGAAGACCGGATGACCCACTCTGGTGAGGCACCTACGTGCAGCAGTGTCGCATATGGAAGTTGACAACATACTCAGCGTTAGTCCTCTGCACAGAGATAGCAAAAGGCTCGAAAGGGTGGAAGGTGAAGGCAACAAGGCGTCGCACCGTGTGGTTGATGGGACGGCCCAGTAAGCCTGCCTGAATCTCAAACTTGAGCAGACCAGAGTCCCGGGCATAGAACCTAAACAGAACAAGAGAGAAGGAGAGGATGGGACAGATACTGACCACCATCTTGAAACCTGAACAGCAGGAAAACGTGCCAACTCGTTATTTAACCTCACTGATGACATCTCCTCTAACAGCAGCCCCAGGTTATTGGAACTGCAAAATCACCTTTGTCTGATCAGCTCACTTTACGGGCAGGGTGATTATGAACTTCCCTGTGCTGTCCTGAGTCACTGGGTCATTTCTCTTTCCCAAGATGACCCTTAGTTACAGCCTTAACTACAGCCTCCCCTTTTCCAGTAGCTACCTGCCCAAGATTGCCTAGTACAGGACTGGAAATGAAATGTGAGCCACATACGTTATTTTAAATTTTCAGGTAGCCACATTAAACAAAGTAAAAGGTGAAATTAATTTTAATAATATTTTATTTAACCCAGTATTGGTATCTAAAATATTATCATTTTAACCTATAATCAATATAAAAGATACTAAAAAAAATTTTTTTTGTACTAAGCCTTTGAAATCTGATGTGTGTTGACACTTGAGCACATCTCAACTTGGACTAGTCACATGTTAGTGATGTCAGTGCTCAACAGCTACATGAGGTTAGTAGCTACTATAGAACAGGGCAGATCTAGGCCTATATTTGAGTTTTTCACTTTTAAGAATAAATTCCTTTAGAAGGTTCTTCTTTTTCACACACAAATACAAAATACTAAGTAGTTTTTACTTTTTCATCTAACGCAGTAAGAATAAAGATGCTTCCATCCATCCCAATACTTAAATAAATGCCTTTTTCCCACATGCAAAATAAGTGCCCTGTGAACTTGGGAACTAGAGATGATCAGCAGCGTCGGGGCTGAACTGGGGGAAGTTCTAGAAAATAAAGAGCTCTGAAATAAAGAGCTCTATAATTTCCCTTTTGGGAAGCAAATATATACTAGCCGTAAAGATATTCATACCCCTTGACTCAACAATCCCATTTCTAAGAACTTATATCCTCAGAATTTAATTTAAATGCAGTAAATAGTGACATGAATAAAGATGCCTACTACAGCATTATCTCTAATGTAAAAATGCAGAGAGAATAATGCTCAGTAATAGGGAAATAGTTAAATCAATTATGGTACATCTACTTGATGGAATAATATGCCACCATTAGGACTGTAACTGTGAGGACTATGTAACAATATGGAAAAATGTTTATTAAATAAAAGCAGGCTACAAAGTATCATGCCAACCATGATTACAACTGTGTAAACGTAAACATGCATACTGGCAAAGACTAGAATGGAATATACAATGAGTGTTAGAGTAATGGCATTACCTCTACAAATGACTTTTATATCCCTACATTTTAAAGTAAAAATAAAGAATTACAAGAAAAATCTTTTAAGTCAGGGTCAATGGCATTTCCAGATTTGTTTAATCTTTTCAAATCAGAAAGGCAGGGAAGTAAAAAAGGAGAGAAATGTATCTCGTGCTTCGTGACAATATCAAATGAGGCCAATTATCTGCTTTCATGTGTGAAAAACACATTCACCTTACCCACATAGTCCCCAGCACACAAAGGGCTTATAATTTAAAGTGAGCTGTTTGAGCTCCTAAATCTAACTACCAGTTTACAGGAAATATGGGGGAATGAGAAAGGCAGTAAATACGCCAGAGATGCAATGAGCAAAATCTAGAATATGGTGAATACTACTGGACGAACAACCTGGTTTCTTCAACTATTTCACTGCAAAGAAAGTAAGAGGGAAGCAGAACCCATAGAATAAAAAAGACTTAAGAGGATAGCAACCAAATACAACATACACACCTTGTTTAGATCCGGACTGGAACAAACTGTAAAAAGACTATGCACAAGACAACAGGGAAATGTGAAAACTCACCAGATATCGATGATCTTAATATATTTTTGTTAATTTTCATAAGATGGAATAATGGTATTAAGGTTGTATGTTTAAGTCCTTACCTTTTAGAAATTCATACTGAAATATTTACAAGTGAAATGCTATGACACCTGGGATGTGATGGTCCAGGGTGGCAGTTGGGAGGGGAGAAGTGGTGGTGGAAAGAGATGAAACAACACTGACCATGAAGTGATAACTGTTGAAGCAGGGTGATGGGTACAGGGAGGTTCATTATACTCTTCTACTTTAATATGTTTAAAAATTTCCATATGGCTTCCCTGGTGGCGCAGTGGTTGAGAGTCTGCCTGCCGATTCAGGGGACACGGGTTCGTGCCCCGGTCCGGGAAGATCCCACATGCCGTGGAGCGGCTGGGCCTGTGAGCCATGGCCACTAAGCCTGCACGTTCAGAGCCTGTGCTCCACAACGGGAGAGGCCACAATAGTGAGAGGCCCACGTACCGCAAAAAAAAAAAAAAAAAATTTCCATAATAAAAAAATTTTTTTAACTGGCTTTTGGAACCTGACTGCAATTTCTCAAAGGATATATTACAAATGGTGATTAAGTGTTCAGAGTATGTTACACAAGCCTATTTAATACACAATGAAGCTGGATTATGAAATACTATCTACCACTATTTCTATGTGAAAAAGACCTTCCAAAATCCAGCTCAGGGCTCCAGGAACACACCTCCCTTGAAATAACCCCACTAGTGGCAGTGGTGCCAGTTCCTCTCCCTAGTACCTATTATAGCACACAGAACCACCCAAGCTCCCGGCACAGACAAGCGGGTCTGTGAATTGGACATACGTGAGGAAGGCATTACTTACAGGAGATTAGTTTCAAGGTTCTAGCAATAATACAGTGATCTGCATTCCAAAATTCTTCCAAGTGAGGAAGCATGAGTTTCTCCAAAACCTGCCTGTTTCCCAAACCGTCTCTGCTATCGTTTCTATTAGGTAACATGAGAGGATAAAATAATTTGAGCTGGATAAAATTTAAGTCTCAATTATAAACACTGTTAAGAAATGGTATTAGATTATTAAATTGAAAAGTATGGTTTCCTTCTCTGGATACCCTGAAAAGGGAACAACACTTATCTGAATTTGATGTTTTGATGAGAAGCAAAGAGCAGAACTAATTAATTTATGAGATTAGTACCTGAATGATCAAAGTACCCACCATATTATAGAAACAGCCTACCCTCTGAATTCAACCCATGAGTACAAGTGGACAGAGTCACAGTGAAATGATGTTTAAGAAGCAGAGAAAGAGAAAGCAGGCAACCTCCTCAGGCAGTGTGCAACTGAAGCAGGGATGGTGTACCTGATAGGGTGATCTCCACAAGTCTTGGGCCGCTCCATGACTGACACCCACTTGTCATCGTAGCTGAAGAGAGACAAATCAAGGTAGGGGCTACCACTGTAAGACTGGGCGCTGATGGGGAGCTGACCCAGCAGCCGGCGTACTGCCTCCGTGTGCCCTCCATACTTGGCATTTACAATAGTGTCTTTAAACCTAAAATAAAGCAACAGTGAGGAAGGCTATGTTAGTGGCACACAAACTGCACTGGGTTTTAAATTGACAAACATATGTCTAAAAACAACTCATTCTGAAAACAAAATCTAGATATTGAATTCTGACACATCACAAATCTGCCTAGCTACAAATATTCTCAAAAAGCAAAAATAGAGTGAGAAATTGGGAACATTAAGTTACTTTAGAAAAGTTAGCAAATATTCTACAAAAGTTAACAACAGTATGACTAATCTATGACAAATATTTCTACTCAAACTTATTTCCTCCAAATAGCAGCCTTAGACTACATTAAAAAGGAGTTACACAGAGCAGAAAATCCTGAACAGACACAGCCTCTGACTCTTCTTGGGATCAGTTATAAGCCAACTTACATCAAACCTTTTGACAAATTACTCATTCTTTGTTTAAATAAAGTTTGGGAGCTTGCTACTTATACTTCTGCCAAAACTCCAGTATCTTGAAGAACAGTAACATGGATACAGAATCACCTACCTGACTTATCATTAATAATAACAATAGAGCAGTTATTTCTCACAATTATAATGAATACTATATTTAATACCCTTTGACCAAGTATTTCTATTCTTCTGGAAATTTGCCCTAAGGAAGAAAAATCCCTGTGCACGTTCAATATAGCACTGTTTATGACAATGAAAAATTGAGAGAAAAATTAAAAACCTAATAGAAAACCGTAATTTTCAAAGATTATATGGTAAAAGAGGAAATGTTTATCATAATGGTAAGTAAAAGAAGTAGGCTACAATCTGTATATATAGTATGATCAAAAACACACACAGGGGCTTCCCTGGTGGCGCAGTGGTTGAGAGTCCGACTGCCGATGCAGGGGATACGGGTTCATGCCCCGGTCCGGGAAGATCCCACATGCCGCAGAGCAGCTAGGCCCATGAGCCGTGGCCGCTGAGCCTGCGCGTCCGGGAGCCTGTGCTCCGCAACGGGAGAGGCCACAACAGTGAGAGGCCCGTGTACCGCAAAAAAACAAAAAACAAAAAAAACCACACACACAAATTTATGCCTTAAAAAAAAAAACTGGTGGAAAAACATCAAAATGGTAATAGTTGTGTTTGTGTAATGACATTTTAGATTTTTTTTTAACCTTCTTTTTCACTTTCCTATAGTTTCTTAGAAAATATGTCAACTGTTTATCAGCTTGATTTTTCTTTTATTCTCTATATTGAAGCATATCATATAGTTTAACAATCAAGGGGAAAATAATTTTTTTAGTCCAGGGGAGAAAATACGATATAACATCTCATCCCTGAAACTAATGGAATAAAAAACTTGAATGTTCAGGACTTCCTTGGTGGTGCAGTGGTTAAGAATCTGCCTGCCAATTCAGGGGACACGGTTTCAAGCCCTGGTCTGGGAAGATCCCGCGTGCTGCAGAGCAACTAAGCCTATGTGCCACAACTACTGAGCCTGCGCTCTAGAGCCCACGAGCCACAACTACTGAACCCACATGCCACAACTACTGAAGCCCGCGTGCCTAGAGCCCGTGCTCCGCAACAAGAGAAGCCACTGCAATGAGAAGCCCATGCACTGCAACGAAGAGTAGCCCCTGTTCGCCGCAACTAGAGAAAGCCCACGCGCAGCAACAAAGACCCAACGCAGCAAAAGATAAATCAATAAATAAACAAACTTGAATGTTCGTTAACTTTGATGAGACCAGAAAGATTGATTAGATGGGTTTTGATTTGTTTTCACTGCTAGCCTGCAGTGCTAGATGGACATTAACACTTCTCAGTTCCCCCAAAAGAAAGCCTAGTGTTAACACTGCTCTTCCATTATTTCTCGACAGTAATTTTCACAGCCTCAGTGTAAATCATAAAATTAAACCCTGGGCCACACAGAACTTATTTCTTTCCCTTTCATTTGAGCTGATATCAAAGATCCTGGGCTCTTTGGCTTTCAGCCCTTTGTCAGTGAAGATCTAGTACTCCAACACTGCCTGACTCACTGGCTTCAAAAGTTGGCTTCGAATGATGGGGCTGGCCCACAGCTTCATGATAACCACAAATCAAAGCCTCTGTGACAATCCACGGGCTGAAGCAGCTCCTATTCCCCGGCAGCACCCACCACCTCTACTCTCCAGGCTCCCCAACAACTAAAAGATGAAGCAGTGGGCTTCCCTGGTGGCGCGGTGGTTGAGAGTCCGCCTGCCGATGCAGGGGACACGGGTTCGTGCCCCGGTCCAGGAAGATCCCACATGCCGCGGAGCGGCTGGGCCCATGAGCCATGGCCGCTGAGCCTGTGCGTCTGGAGCCTGTGCTCCACAATGGGAGAGGCCACAACAGTGAGAGGCCCGCGTACTGCAAAAAAAAAAAGAAAAGATGAAGCAGTCATCCCTCTGATGTCTTCACCTGATTAACTCCTAGCTCACTGTCACTGTCCAACTACGCCTCTCTTAATTCACAATTTCAAAATTCTCAGAGATGATCCTTCCAACACCACGGCTTCCTAGTTCCTGGACTTCCTTTCTGCCTCAGCCACTCGTTCCAATGGTCATATCCTCAATCTCACTCTTACCAATGACTGCACCCCCCTGTAACAGGGTGCAGCACCACAGACTCCAACTATCTTCTCTCCTACTTTTCCAGCTAACTCCCTCTACTCATCCCAGCTTCAACATCCTTCAGACCCAATGGGACCTAAATTCCATTGACTCTACCAACTTTTTGCCATCCTACGCCTTCATCATGACCTCTTTTCCTTCCTTAGCCAGCTTAAATTTCACAATCATTAAAATCACAAAATTTATATCCATAAATTCACGTGGGCCCTTAATGCTGCAGGACACTCATGCTGCATTCCCACAGTCCAGCGAGTCTCCTACTCACTTAGAAGACTATTTCATCCCCCTCCTCCATGTTCATCCTCACGTAATGGCACTGCCTTCTTCGTAACTGACAAGTAGAAGAAATGAGAAGAAAACTTTTTAAAGCTCCCATTAGCACATCTGTACCTATTTAACTGTATGTGCTGCCCTAGAAGGCTAATCCATCCACTTGGGCACTAGGTTCTATCCTCTGACCTCATATACTTAACCAATTCTGCCCCCACCCCAACTTTTCCTAACCCATCAGTTTCCTCCTATGTACAGATCAGTCCCATCTGCAAACAAACATGCCATTTTCCCCTCCCATTTAAAAAATAATATCAATAAAAGCAGAAACTTAACACCACTTGCCCCTCCAGCTAACACACCATTTTTCAGCTCTCCTTTACAGTAAAACTCCTCAAAGCACTTTTTCCTACTGTCTCTTCTGCTCCCATTCTTTCTTAAACCCACCCCAAAGAGGCTTTCACGCCCACCATCTCACTGAAACGACTCTCATCAATGTCTCCAGTGATCTCCATGTTGATGACTCTAATCGCTGATTATCAGTCCTTACTGTACTTGACCTGTCAGGAGGATCTGACACTCCTTCCTCAGAGAAACTACTAGGCCTCTCCACTTACAGAACTTCTGGTCTTCTCGCCTAAACCTGCTCCACCCACAAGCTTCACCATCAGAGTTTAATGGTAACA
Organism: Phocoena sinus; assembly: GCF_008692025.1. NCBI lineage: Eukaryota > Metazoa > Chordata > Mammalia > Artiodactyla > Phocoenidae > Phocoena > Phocoena sinus. The sequence goes on along the minus strand of NC_045764.1, from coordinate 39,239,858 downwards.
CTCTCTCAACAAGTTGACTGGGGCAAAAATGTTAGAATCATCTTTGACTTTGCTCTTTCACAGCCCATATCCCATCCTCCACTAATCTTCTGGGCTCTACCTTCAAAATACATTGAGAATACAATTACTTACCACCCCCAATGTTATCACCCTGATCCAAGCCACCATTATTCGACCAACAAATTATTACTGATAGCCTAGAATGGGCAAGGCACTCTTCTAGGTGCTTAGGATACTATAAATGAGCACAAAAGAACTTAAATCCTAGTGTCAGGAACAAAAGGTAGCAATTTTATTTATTGGATCATTGCAATGGTCTACTAACTTCTACCCTATCCCCCTATGGTCTATTCTTATTTATTTATTTTGCGGTACGCGGGCCTCTCACTGTTGTGGCCTCTCCCATTGCGGAGCACAGGCTCCAGACGCGCAGGCCCAGCGGCCATGGCCCATGGGCCCAGCCGCGCCGCGGCACGCGGGATCCTCCCAGACTGGGGCACGAACCCATGTCCCCTGCATCGGCAGGCGGACTCTCAACCACTGCGCCACCAGGGAAGCCCTAATGACTTAATTTTTTATATATAAAATGTATGTGATCTTTCTGAAAGTTTTTACAATTTTCTCTTTATCCCCAGTGTTCTAAAATTTCATGATGATATGCCTCAGTATGGGTTTTTTATTTATTGACTGTACTGGTTACTTGATGGAGCCGTGATGTGCTAATAAGTTTAATAATTATTTCTCTGAAGGGAAAAAAGCCATGATTTGCAGTGCCTGCCAATTTCTGTGATGTAAATCCTCCTGCTGTGGTCAATTTCAAGGTACCAAAGTGACATCACTGAATGCAGAGTTGTCAAGAGATGAGCAGTAGCACATCACTATATAATATTTTTACCAGATAAAATAGATACAAATAACCTCAAGAGTACAACAGTAAAACAATTATGAATTAATAATTAGAAAATAATTTTTTTTTTTTTTTGCGGTATGCGGGCCTCTCACTGCTGTGGCCTCTCCCGTTGCAGAGCACAGGCTCTGGACACGCAGGCTCAGCAGCCATAGCTCACAGGCCTAGCCACTCCGCGGCATGTGGGATCCTCCCAGACCGGGGCACGAACCCGTATCCCCTGCATCAGCAGGCGGACTCTCAACCACTGCGCCACCAGGGAAGCCCCAAAATAATTAATTTTTAATAATGGCTGTGTTTAACAGCTTGCAGAAACTCCTGAAACTTTAACAGTTGGCTCTCACAAGCCAGAATGAGCCAGCTCCAGCACACCACTGGATGGTCCTTGGCAATCTGGAAGAGAGAGAGAGAGAGAGAGTGTGTGTGTGTGTGTGAGTGAGTGAGTGTGTGAGTGTGAGTGTGTGTGTGTGTGTGTGTGTGTGTGTGTGTGTGTGTGTGTGTATCCGCACATCTTGCGGGACCTCAGTTCTCCAACTAAGGATTGAACCTGGGCCACGGCAGTGAAAGCCTGGAATTCTAACCACTAGGCCACCAGGGAACGCCCATGGAAATGTATATTTTTCAGTACTAGAAAACTGTTTAGGGTCTTCCCTGGTGGCACAGTGGTTAAGAATCTGCCTGCCAATGCAGGGGACATGGGTTCAATCCCTGGTCTGGGAAGATCCCACATGCCGCGGACCAACTAAGCCCGTGCGCCACAGCTACTGAGCCTGCGCTCTAGAGCCTGCAAGCCACAATTACTGAGCCCACCCGACTGGAGCCTGTGCTCTGCAACAAGAGAAGCCACTGCAATGAGAAGCCCTCACACCACAATGAAGAGTAGCCACCACTCGCTGCAACTAGAGAAAGCTCACACACAGCAGAGAAGACCCAACACAGCCAAAAATAAAAATATATAGATTAGCGGGCTTCCCTGGTGGCGCAGTGGTTGAGAGTCCACCTGCCGATGCAGGGGACATGGGTTCGTGCCCTGGTCCGGGAAGATCCCACATGCCGCGGAGCGGCTGGGCCCGTGAACCATGGCCGCTGGGCCTGCGCGTCCGGAGCCTGTGCTCTGCAGCGGGAGAGGCCGCGGCGGTGAGAGGCCCACGTATGGCCAAAACAAAACAAAACAAAACAAAATATATAGATAGATAGATTAAAAAAAAAAGGAAAAAGAAAACTGTGTACATGATTTCCTCCCCTTCATTTTTCTACTGCTCCTTCTGAAATTAGCCAGATATTGGACCTCCTGAGAAAATCCTCTAAATTTTTATCACCTCTCTCCCATTTTCCTACTCATCTTTGTATTCTACTTTCTTGGAGAGTTCCTAAACTATATCTAACAAAGTTTAAATTTCTAAAGCATCTCACTTAGCATTACTGTTCTAGGAATGTTCCTGTTTTTATAGTTTAAATTATTTCAGTGACTACCATGTTGTTTCTTTATTTTTTATACTGTTTGTTTTATTTGGTCTCTATATTTTAAGATAAAGGCTTTAAGTGACTCATGATCCCTGATGTCCATTTTTTTCTTAAACATTTATTCTAACCTAAAATAGAATCCATTTTCATTTATTTTTACCAAAAGTTTATTGAAAACTGTAAAATTGAGCATTCAAATCCATGTGTTCACAAGAAATAAAAAATAATTTTGATTTATATGTACACTGTATTTTCAATGCAGCAAAGTATGATAAGATGATTAATAAAATGTTATTAGGACACAATTCTCTGGGGGAGATAGAACAGACATATGAATTTGAAAAGAAAAAGAAAAATATAAAATTTCAAACAGTACAGGAATAACTTGCTCTGTATGTTTTTTTTCTTCTTTTGGCCGCGCCATGCGGCATGCGGGATCTTAGTTCCCTGACCAGAGACTGAACCCCTGCCCTTTGCAGTGGGAGCACAGAGTCTTAACCACTGGACCACCAGGGAAGTCTGTACTTGCTCTGTACTTTTTATGTGAAATAGAATACTAAATTACTATGGTATTAGATTCCCTTGGATATATTTAAAATGGCATATAACATTGGCTACCTTCAACTTAGCCAATGTTATATGCCAATTATATCTTGTAATGCTTTTTTTAAAAATGTCAATGTTTAATACACTGAAAATTGCATCCTTTGCAACTATTTAAATTTAACAGTAAAAAGTTTAAAGATTAACTTAATAATTGATGCATGAGGGTATCTACAGTTTTTCAAAATCTTTGCTGGTATGAAGCAAAATTTTGAAGATAACAAAGCTAGAATGCCACCTTTCTCTTTAACCTTTTGTTTTCTCTTCCAGAGCTTCCTACAATTTCACTTAATTATAGGTACATTGTGAAATAAATTTTCAGAAAACATAGCCTCCTCTAATTCCTAATGACATTATTCATTCAACAAATATCTTACATGCTCCTCCCACATGAAAGACACTGGCCTAGGTGCTGTGGATATGGCAATGTATATAACAGACAAAAATCCCTACCCTCATGGAGCTTACCTTCTAGTGACTTCTTTGATGTTTTAACTGAGTGTACCCAGTTTTTGTTACTAGTTGATAATAATCTGCTTAAATTTTAAAGTTAATTTTAAAAGACAACAATTCATTTCAAAATGAAAAAAGCAAGATCTGATCCATGTTCTGCTCCCAAAAATCCTTCTATACTGAATAGAGATGCTAGTTAAGGCAGAAAATTTGTGTGAACCAGAGAAAAAAAGGCATGTTTAGTTGTCTGAAAATCAATATCCATCTATTTTTAATCAATTACTGTCATTCTGTATAAATACAATGCCACTGATTTAGGTGTCTGCTTTGCTTGTTTTTCCCAGTGGCAGTGATGCTTATTCTGATTCATCCACTCACTCTGGTCTGATCTATATTAGAACCTAAAGCAGATATTTTCCATAACTGGCTAAGGTTGGGGAAGCAATTTAGGTATGTGGAATGTGACCAGGCACTGACTGACTAGAGTAGAATTGAGTCCTTGGTCCAAAATAACTAGTCATTTCACAATAACCTATTCAGATAATTATGAGCAGCTCTGGTTCATAACAGGTGGGTATCAATTTAGGGTGACCTAGGTGTTTTAAGAGGGGCCTCCAAGTGTCTCTTCTTCGGGTTGGTCAGTTTCCCTGAGTAATTTATCTCTAATCTCCTGCCTGGGGAGTATAAGCTTGGATGCCATAACTGATAAGAGGGATAGGAGTCTTCCCCAACAGTATGACAATTTTCACTTAATTCTTGTTTTAAGCATGACATGTCTCATCCCTACTCTCAGCCATGCCTCATGAACATGAAACCAGAGCCTGCACGGTGCAATTTCTCCAGAGAATAAACCTCTAGCCTTTTGATGAGGTGGGGAAGAGACAGTCATTTGGCAGTGTAGGCTTAAAGAAAGGAGCTAGAGCATCTGATTGCTCCTTTTAAGAATGTCATCCAGGGACCTCCCTGGTGGTCCAGTGGGTTAGGACTCCAAGCTTCCACTGCAGGAGACACGGGTTTGATCCCTGGTTGGGGAACTAAGATCCCACAATCCACGTGGCATGGCTGGAAAAAAAGAAAAGTAGTCATCCAATCCTCCAGAGGTATGTAGGGCCTCCAATTTCTTGAACTTTTCCAGAGCTCTCTGGTGCAAGGCAACTTATTTCTTGATGGATAAACTCTGCATTTTTTTTTTTTTTTTTAAATTTTGGCTGCTCTGGGTCTTAGTTGCAGCACACGGGATTGTTTAGGTACAGCAATGTACTCTTAGTTGTGGCATGAGGGCTTCCTAGTTGTGTCACACAGACTTCTTAGTTGTGTCACACGAACTCTTAGTTGTGGCATGTATGCAAGATCTAGTTCCCCGACCAGGGATCGAACCTAGGCCCCCTGCATTGGGAGGATGGAGTATTACCCACTGGACCACCAGGGAAGTCCCTAAGCTCTACAGTCTTTAAGTTTTTGTCCTCTGAGATATGTCAAGTTAGTTATCACTCATCCATTGGCTCTTCAGCTTCTAAAACTCTCTTGATATCTCCTCCCCATTCTCTTTGTTCTTGTAGCTTTATACCTCTTCTTTTTTTTTTAAGATTTATTTATTATTTATTTAATTATTTTATTTATTTTGGCTGTGTCGGGTCTTAGCTGCAGCATATGGGATCTTCGTTGAGGCGTGCAGGATCTTTAGTTGCAGCGCACAGGCTTCCCTCTAGTTGTGGCATGCGGGTTTTCTCTTCTCTAGTTGTGCAACGCAGGCTCCAGGGAACATAGACTCTGTACTTGTGACGCATGGGTTCCAGAGCGCGTGGGCTCTGTAGTTTTGTGGCACACAGGCTCTAGTTGAGGCGCGTGAGCTCAGTAGTTGTGGCACATGGGTTTAGCTGCCCTGTGGCATGTGGGATCTTAGTTCCTCGACCAGGGATGGACCCTGTGTCCCATGCATTGCAAGGCGGATTCTTTACCACTGAAACACCGGGGAAGTCCCTCTTCTTCCTTTATTGTCATTTTAGTGGGGTTTGGGGATGCAACAGAGAAAAATGCACGTGTTCAACACACATGTTTAACCAAAAGTTATAAAATTATGTCCTTAGTCACTCATTCAAAAAATATTTAAGTGCTTGACGGTGTACCACGGAAGATATAGCAATGAACTAAACAAAGACAGGGTCTCTATCTTTCTGCAGCTAACATACAGTCTAGGAGGAATCATGGACAACACACAAGTAATTCCTCAGGTGCTAAGAAAGAGAAAACAGAAGTTTAGGATGACACAATGGGTTATGACAGGCAGACTGACCCAAGCCTAGGTGGGCAGAAAGAATATGAGGTTTCCTGAAGTAAATGACTGTTAGCTTCACACCAACAAATTTTCTGAAGAAAAATTAAGCTTGTTAAGCCTAGTGGAACAGCTTACCGGCGCTGGATCTGCCGTGCAAAATTGTTGCTGGAAGCTGAGCAGGGAAACTGGACTTCACTATGCAGGGTAGCGTTACGGAAGAGATCACAGAAGTTCTCAAACAGCTCCAAAAGCTCATCTGATGTATTCTCAAACACAGCGATCACCTCTGTTGTCACCATATTGTACACCACAAAGAAAGATGCCTGCGGAAGAATAGATAGACCTAAGGAATAGCTGAGTATAATGCCTTGCCTAGCAAATATCATTTTGGTTGAAAATCAAGCTGTCCAAGTAAAACAGGCAAACACCTCCACTCCGGCACTATGGCGGAAACATGGTGCCAAGAGGTCCTGGAAAAGGAGGAAGCCTCAGTGGACTTGATCGATCAAGGGCCTCAGTGTTGTCTGATTTCCCACTGTATCTGCTGGAATTACTGAGTTGTTCATATATGTATAAGAAGGTTTTCAATCTTTCATTTCAAGCTGTGTGAAAATTTAATATTTTGCCTTCCAAGTGTTATTCCCTACTTACTCCCCAACCCACTTTTTTAAAATGCCAGATTTAATTTTCCTTCCTGCTGCGAAAGTGATTTGTAGCCAGGAGCTGCCTGTTGGCAAATTATTTTCTCTTGTATACGTACAGTTGAAAGTTCAATTTAGGGGCATTTCTTTTTCTCTCTTAATATTTCTAACATGCAGAAAGACATCTTAAGTACACTGTGTCCACCTAGGCAAGTTGTAACCAAGCAGGGGACTGCTGCTGAACACATGAAAAATCAGAGAAGCATTTTCCATTTCTTTCTTCATAAATGTTCTTTCAGCCAAGAGCATTTGTAACATACATTTGAGATTCGTAACAATTAATTTCAGAGGGGGAACCTGAAAACCATTCAAATGCCATAGGTGGCAGAGTTACTGCTTTCTCTGAATAAGCCCCTGGGTGACTGGCCCTCTTCTTTAAACCTCCAGTGCTCTGCTCAGCCTAACAAGGAAGCACCAGGTACCTCTAGTTTTTATCACAGTGAATGTGGCAGTGTGAGTCAATCTGCAAGCTTCCAGCAGGACTCTAGAAGTTTTCAGAACACTAGGATTAGTATTCCGCCTCTTATGATTGAATTTAAATCTCCATTACCAATTTCTGGAGACATCTGGCCCACCTGTTTTAATAGTAATTAGTCCTTCCCAAAGCTTATATTACGTGACTTTTGCGGTCACCTGGAAATTAAATTTGGCTGTAAATTAAAGAGGCTGGAGAGTAACCTGAGAATAATACCCATAATATTAGCAAGGCTTTGTGTTTAGGTGCACTTTTTACTTATTAACCTTATTGGAACCTATCAAATTAAACTGGGAAAGGAGGAGGGAGGACAACAAGGGCAGAGAGATTGGGTTTAAAGTTACAAATTCTGTAAGCAAAGCATAGAGCCCTTGTAATGTTTCTGGCTACAGCCTACTGTAGCTACTGGATATAAGTAGGTCATGTTTTAGCAAAGGAAAAAAGGATAATCTCAATTGCAGCAGTCACACAACATATTCCCTCCAAAATAAAAAGGTAATTATAGCTCAAACCTAAATACAAGATTGATTCATGTCCTTTCTATAAACCTGGACAATGCTTTGATCATATTAGGGCTTCACCAGGATCCATCATAATTATGTGAATATAGAATTACACAAACATTTACTAGCCTTCCCACCAGGCCAGACTGGGAAATACAGGACAGGAGGGTACAGAAGTCAAGGGCTTCACGGACAACCTCCCATGACTCATAACATGAACTAGATGGGCTCACCCATGATGGCTCAATGGGTGACTTCATCATTAATAGAGAAGAAAAAGAATTCAGAAAAAAAAATGATCTCTAACCATTTTACTCACCACCCCCCCTTATATTTTAGAATATACAAGGTATGATTCAGAAGAAAAATATTAGAAAACATTTTACCATGGATGGCTGGTACGGTCTTAGGAGACAATTCCTTATACAGTCTCTAACTGTTACAGGCAGAATCAGCTGCAAGTCAATGAGAGAAACCAGACTCAGCTGACTTCGTGGTTTACTGGTTTGTTCTGTTCTAAATTTCCAAACTAGTATCTAAGGAGACACTCTGGAAATAGGAGAATGGGGGGACAAACGTACAGAAAAGTAGGTCTCTCACTTGGTCAACACTAAAGTAAGGAGCTTCTCAAAGGGAAATGCCCAAATTACCCTGAATTTCAGCATGGTATTTCAACCCAAAAGTCTTAGAGGTTTCCATGCTCTTAACACCACGTTATTCCTATTTGTGAAATGCCTCTCTCCCCTACCAACATCTTTCACCCAAACTGAAAAACCCTCAGAACCTGCAGTCTTGATTATTCACTTGGTAGATCAAAAATTTTGGCTTCCTTTTGATCTTTTCACTGCTCCACAACCTATGTTCCAGCACATGGGCAAGGTCAGAGTACAGTCATAAAGCTTAATTCCATCAAATGAACTTACCTGTTACAATCTAAAGAAGATTTGGTGAGGAAGTATACTGACATCATTTAAGTAGGAAAGAAAAACTAGATTTTTAGAAGATTTTCTTTTTCGTATGGTGGGTTCATTCTCATTGCCAGAACTGAGCAGACCAATAAGCACAATCTTATACAAAAATCAAGGCAGTATCCATAGGGAGTCAAACCTTGACCCTGTAGCATCTGGGCTTCCATTTCAAGGGTACTGAAAATGCTCTGCAGAAGAATTAGGGTAATAATCACAGAGTTGACTACCTACATGTCAATGGCTTACGATATAGCTTCCATTTGTCCAAATGAGAAAAATCATTTTGAGAAATGATTAGAAAAGTCGAGCTGTTTTAAGTATGAGCCCGAAGACAGCAAAAATTCAAGATTACATAAAATGTGTTATTTCTGAGAGACTGGCTATAGGCAAAGAGAGAAACCTTCCCATTGTGCCAAGGAGACTGGAGGGGTAAAGGGCAGGAGAGCACCTGGTACCTGTGATGGATCTGTGACCCGCAGGGTTACAACATCCTCACTAGTATACTTGATAAACAGATGGTTTTCATCCAGAAGCTGCATTTTCCACATGCGCAGCTGCCGTAGTTGGTCAAAATACTGGAAGAAGCGCCTCTTGGCCATTGCACTACCATCCTGCTCTGCCCGGCGCCAAAGGTACACGAGCAGCCGGTGTTTCAGGGAGTTGATGAAGGGATCCCTGAAAGGATTGGCCATGCCTGTCTGACTGTCCCGCTGCACCTCAGGAAAAACAGCTGACACAGTGAGCAGGTCATCCTCATAGCAGAAGCGGCCAATGGTCCTCACATCAATGAAAGTGCCTTCAGGAGTCACCTGGAAGACATGGATGGTCTGCTGCTGCACTGACAAGATGGCCAGGATGTTCTTATACAAGTACAACCCTTGGTTGTGTGACAGGACCACTTTGTCACACTTGAAGGTACGTGTATCACATAAGCGGCCAGTATGAAGGTCAATGATATGGAGGGAGTAGTCCTCCAGGGGGGACCGGGGGTTGGGGGTCACGGACTCACTGTTCCGATATACCTCATAAAAAGGAGGGTGAGGCTCATCTGGGAGATAGGCAGCTGAGCCCACGATGACACAGCGGCAGTCATCAGTGAAGAGGCTGCACTCCCGGTTCAGGTGCTCGCCATTGGCCGCCACATTGGTAATGTGCAGCAGGACGAAAAAGCGTTCGAAGAGCCGGCCACGGATGTTGACTGACCGCTGGTCATTGCCATTGGACAGGATCTCCCCCTCATAGCCCTGCAGTAGGTCCTCAGCTGCCTGGCAGCCCTGGTACTCATAGATTTCGAGAGATGTCTGGTCTGAAGAGAAAGCAATGAAGTAGCGTCCATCAGGTGAGAATTTACGCAAGAAACAAGGCGGCTTTTCAACATTTACAACCGTGAAGTTGGGGAAGACATTCTGGTGGAACACTCGGACCTGGTGCCAGTGGGTGCCTGCCTTGCCTGAACTGATCCGCCGGCGTTCCAGGCGGTGAATGACATTTTGGTTTTGGATTCTTCGAGGTTTGATGGTGGAAACATGATGATCCATTATCACATCTCTGCAGGGAGAAGTAAAGAAGTCGTCAAGAAAATAAAACAAAATTTACCAAAACATAAGCACACTTGACCTTTGAACAACGCAAGGGTTAGGCACACCAATCCCCTGAAACTGAATATCCAAGTATAACTTATAGTCAGCTCAGTATACATGGTTCCTTCCTATCCATGGTTCCTCCACATCCACGTATTCAACCAACCGGGGATGTCTAGTACTGCAGTATTCACTGATGAAAAAAATCCATGTGTAAGTGCACCTGCACAATTCAAATCTACGTTGTTCAAGGGTCAACTGTGTATATACAAGTCAAATAGATTTCCTTCCATATATCCTGGACCTAGGAGCTCCCAAGATGACAGTGATCAGCATTCCTTCTTCCCAAGTTATAGTTAGAAAGTGGTCAGGACATTTTTGAGTCTAGAAACAGGTTTGAGGGAAGGAACTAATTCCCTAGGAATACCTTCAAAGCATGCTTAGCTGTTGGGAATGTTCAACAGAAGAAACCTTAGAACTACATCAAATTTGTTCAGTGTAAACACCACATTCAATGTACATTCATTTAAAAAATATATTTATTGGGCTGTTAAGATGTCCATCCTACCCAAAGCAATCTACAAACTCAATGCAAAATCCCAAAATCCCTATCAAAATCCCAAAATCATTTCTGGCAAAAACAGAAAAATTCATCCTAAAAATTACATGTAATCTCAAGGGACTGTATAGAGCGAAAACAATTTTGTAAAAGAACAAAATTGGAAGACTCAGACTCCCTGATTTCAAAAACTGTTACAAAGCCACAGTAATCAAAAAAGTGTGGTACTAGCATAAGGCAGAAAAATATACCCAATGAACAGAATTAAGAGCTGAGAGATAAACCCTCACATATATAAACCTGAGATTAGAAGTTCAGAGAACCCCAAACATGATAAACCCAAAGAAATCCATGCCCAGGGACTTCCCTGGTGGCGCAGTGGTTAAGAACCCACCTGCGAATGCGGGGGACACGGGTTCAATCCCTAGTCCAGGAAGACCCCACATGCCACAGAGCAACTAAGCCCGTGCGCCACAGCTACTGAGCCTGCACTCTAGAGCCCGCGAGCTACAACTACTGAAGCCCGCGCACCTAGAGCCCGTACTCCGCAACAAGAGAAGCCACCACAATGAGAAGCTCATGCACCGCAATGATGAGTAGCCCCCACTCGCCGCAACTAGTGAAAGCCCATGCACAGCAATGAAGACCCAACGCAGCCAAAAATAAATAATAAATAATTTATTTTTAAAAAAGAAAGAAAGAAAGAAATCCATGCCCAGGCATACCACAGTCAAATTGTGAAAAACTAAAACACAAAGTAAAAATCTTGAAAGCAACCACGTAAATGACACATTACCTATAAGGGAACAACAATTCATTTATCTGTGGATGTCTCATGAGAAACTATGGAGACCAAAAAGAAGCAAAGCAACATTTTTTTTTTTTTTTTTTTTTTTTTTGCGGTACACAGGCCTCTCACTGTTGTGGCCTCTCCCGTTGCGGAGCACAGGCTCCGGATGTGCAGGCTCACAGGCCATGGCTCACGGGCCCAGCGGCTCCGCAGCATGTGGGATCTTCCCGGACCGGGGCACGAACCCGTGTCCCTTGCATAGGCAGGCGGATTTTCAACCACTGCACCACCAGGGAAGCCCCAAAGCAACATTTTTAAAGTGCTGAAACAGCTGTCTGTTTCATCATTCAAATCTCAGCCAAAATAGCAACCCTTCAGAGTTTTTGCCTGATTACCTTACCTAAAGTCATGACTTTTTCCATCCACATCAACCTACTGTTTTATTTTCTTCAGCCCTTATCACCTTCTGAAACCATTTGTTTACCTTTTTAGCATCTTTTTCCCCCACACAGGAAAGCAGAGGCCTTGCCTAATTCCTTGCTGAATCTCCAGCACCTCGGACAGTGCCTGAGGCACAGTAAATGCTAACAAATATGTTAAATGAATGAATGGAACAACACTTGACAAAGGTCTTAAAGGATAAAGAACTCACTAGGCAAAATAAAGGAGGAACATTTCAGAAAGAAGATAGCTTAAAAAATATACTTAGGGCTTCCCTGGTGGCGCAGTGGTTGAGAGTCCGCCTGCCGATGCAGGGGACACGGGTTCGTGCCCGGTCCAGGAAGATCCCACATGCCGCGGAGTGACTGGGCCCGTGAGCCATGGCCGCTGAGCCTGCGCGTCTGGAGCCTGTGCTCCGCAACGGGAGAGGCCACAACAGTGAGAGGCCCAAGTACCGCAAAAAAAAAAAAAAAATATATATATATATATATATATATATATATATATATATATATATATATATACTTAAAAAGAGTGTAGCACGGCACATTTGGGAAACACAATACCAAGTGGTTGGAACACAGGAAACACAGAGTGATAAGAGAAGCCTAGAAAAGTAGATTGCAGACAGATTGGAAAATCCTTTGTATGCCACGTCATGCAAGTTATTACAGGTTTTAAGCAAGGAGTGACTCTATCCAATCTATACTTTAGAAATAAAAACATACAGACAATGGTGAATTTGTTTATATTCTGTCTCCTAAAAGAGATATGAAATGCCTTATATAAGTATATATACTACCCAGTCAAGTTAGAAATGTGCATACCTTCTGATTGAGCAAATCAAGTTTCTCAAACTGCTAGTCACAACTCACTGATGGAGGCTTGAAATCAATCTAGTGCATATACTAATTGACATTTCAAAAAATGGAATAAAACAGAAAATACCAAACTGTATCACATATTTTCAATACATATGTGAGTTACATGCACTGGGTGAGGATATAAAATATATTTCCTACTGATCTAGACTAGAGCAAAAGACTGCAAACAACTAGCCTCAGACCAGTCTAGGCTGCCTGCCTATTTTTGTAAATAAAGTTTTATTGGAACACAGTCATACGCACTCATTTACATCTTGCCTATGGCTGCTTTTGCCCTACAAAGGCACAGTTCATTTATTAAGACCAAAGACCACACAGCTCACAAGCCTGAATATTAACTACCTGGTCTTTTGCAGAAAAAGTCTGTCAACCCCTGATCTTGAGCACTGGTTCCCAAATGGGGCAATTTTGTAATATATGAAGATATTTTTGGTTGTCATAACTTGGGAGGGAGGAAGGGGTGCTTGGGGTGTCCATCAAACAGAAGACAGGGATGATGCCAAACATCCTACAGTAAACAGGACAGTCCCTCACATCCAGCCCAAAATGTCAATAGTGCTAAGGTGGAGAAATCCTGATGTAGAGAAGTGTCTGCACATACGTAACAGGAGACATATACAAGGATGTCTGTAGCAGGACTGTTAGCAACAGCAAAAACTAACAACACTCCAAATGTCCATCAACAGTAGACTAGATAAATTCATCCACGCATATTCATGCAGCAGAATCTTTTTTCTTTTTTTTAATGTTTTTGTTTGTTTGTTGGCCATGCCACGTGGCTTGCAGGATCTTAGTTCCCGGACCAACGATAGAACCCAGGGATCGAACCCAGGCCCCAGCAGTGAAAGCGCTGAGTCCTAACCACTAGACTGCCAGGCAATTCCCCAAGCAGTGTAACCTTATGAAGTAATGAATTAATGTACTACAGTTATATATAACAACACAGATGAATCTCAGACACAGTGTTGAATGAAGAAAGCAAGCTACAGAATACATACAATGTGATTTCCTTTATATAAGCTTCAAACAATTTCCACTTTAAGAATACAAATATATGTGGTATACAATTACAAAAAGCAAAGGAATCATAAACATAAAATTCAAAATAGTGGTTACCTCTGAGGAAGTAAGAAATGGGATGAGAGTTAGGGACACATTGTCACTTTTAAGTGTATATTTTTTTCCTTCAATCAGCACTCATTGTACTGTTATTTTTTTAAAATTACATATGTTTTTTAAGTAATATTTGTGCTTACTCAGAATTTTTTTTTAATTAGAAAATAATCATTGTGAAGGGAAAACAAAGGTAGGACAATAAAATGAAGTCTGAAGTACACAAAAATTCATGCCGTCAGGACCTGCAAAACTGCCAAGCTTCTAATTTGGCTCTGACTTTCTCGGCAGACAAGGCAGAGGAAAATACAGTCAGTTACAGAACTTGCACTGCCAAGAAGATAAAAACTTAATAGCTGCTTGGAAGAAGCACAGCAATACCCATCACTGGATTTTAAAAGAAATCTCTCTCATGAGTTTTCTCAAAGGACCTTGGCATGATACAGTGAGCAACCTCCACTTCTAAACAATAAACACAATGCTGAGTTTCACACGGCTACTCCTTTTAACAGTGACATAGTTGATGTGCCCATTTTGATACAGTCCAAAAAACATACTGGTAAGGTTTAAGCATTTTAAAATACCAAGTACTGTACAAAACTGCCTCCCTCAATCCCTGCCCAGGACACCTCTGATACTAGCACCCTGCGAAACTAAGATGCAGTCTGGAGTCAGAGAGGGAGACCAGAAGGGGATGTGATAGGCAGGTAAGGCCCATGAATGGAAGAAGGAGTAGGCATGAGACACCATCTAGCAGACTAACCACATATAACTGAATCAGATAAAGTAAACTAGCTGTTCGACTTAGAGCCATTGATCATTTTAAGCAAAGCAGATGCTTAATTCTAAAAAAAATTTGTATATATTTTTAACAGTCCCATCTTAAATTCTCCAATTTGTCTTTTTAAGGGAAAAGCCACCAGTACTGTGGTGGAGGGAGTAGAGGGGTGGGGTGGGTAGAGGTGAAGGCCTGCTGGCTTCAGCTCCAAATTGGACAAAAAATCCACACTTAATTTCTTAACCCTTCTCTCAGTGGGCTCTCTCTCCCTCTCCATATTTTACATCACACAATTATGGTTTTTAGAGAGATGGTGGAATTCTTAGCCTTTTTCAACTTGTTATTCCAATTATAAAATACATGCTCATAAACTCAAACCATACAGAAAAAGTACATCATGAAAGTCCCTTCTAGTCAGAGTGGGAGTTATGAAAAACATTAGAGTAACTTGTATTTTTCCCAGAAGCCCTCTACCCGTTTCCCTAGTCCAGTAAATGGCATGGCCATTCACCTGCTAAAAGGAACCAGAAAGCTGAGAGTCTCCCTTGATACCTCTTTCCCTCAGCCCCCATACCTGATCAGTCACCAAACTCTGGAGATTTTACCCCCTAAACAGTCCTCTAATGCTCCACCTTCTTCTATCATGACCTGCCAGCACCCTTACCCAAAATTTTATAACTTCATGTCTACGTTATTGCAACCGCTTCCTAAGTGGTCTCCCTAAATCCACCCCTATCCACTTCCAATCCACTTACCAGAGCAATCTTTTCAAAATGCTTTTTTGATCACATCCTTTCCCCTACAGATTAAAACAAATATCTTTCCATTGCTCTTAATGATACGGATCAAAATCCTTGCCGTGCCAACCAGATGCCTCAAAGGCTCAGTGCTGCCTCTCCAGCCTCATCTTTTCCCATTTCACTCTAATCATTTCTTCCTCAAGTGGCCTACCTCCTGCCTCTGAACCTTGGCACATGCTCTTCACCTCAATCTAAAAAAAGCTCTTCTCTTCACTTTGCCGAGTTAACTCCTATTTCAGGTTATCAGCCTAATCATCACTTCCTCAGAGAAGTCCTCCTTAACCTTTCCCACCAGATAAAACACCAATACACCAGCCATACCGCTCCTTCTTAGCAAACTTACCACGCCTGCAACTTCATCTCTGCATTTTACTTATGTCTGTGGCACTAGATGGTGAACTCCTGACCGGTACACAAACATTATATCCTGTATGCCCATCACAGCATTTGACCCATCGAAAGCCTCCTTTCCTGAACATTCTTTACCAACTCAAATATCCACAGGTGCTGTTCGCTCTGACCAGCATATATTTCCTCTGGCCCTTGCCATACTTCTCAAGCCGTAGCTCAAGTGTCCTCTCGTTCAGGAAGTCTGCTCTGACACCCTTGCCGAAAGAGATCTTTGCTGCTTTACCATTACTTTTTCTGTTCATCTTTTCCATAGCCATTGCCACAATTTGAATTTGTACTTTCAGCGGCATGGTTAGGTGTTTAATGTTCGACTCCCCCGTAAACTATCCTCTCCAGGCAGGACATAACCATGGCTACTTCAGTCACCTTAGTTTTCAGAGAGCCTAGCACTAGGGCTGCCCCACTGCATGCGCTCGTACGTTATCTATGGAACGAAAGAAGAAAGCCTGACTGAACTGGGCCACTAACTCGTGCGGTACTAAGCAAGACCTTCCTCCCTGCTAGGTCTGTTTCCCCGGGCAGGCAGGTGCACGTAACCCTCAATTCCTTCTGACGGCTTCCTAAACGGCAAGGGGATACCCAGGGGCGGGCACACACGCCCAAGGGGCGCCCCCGGAAAGAAAAGCCCGGGGCGGGGCCTCAATGGGAAGAGAATTCTGAGGGAAGGCGGGGGCCGCAGGGCCTCGGCGTCAGGCGGGAAGTGGGCAGCCCCATGGCGGTAACTCGAAGAGGCCTCGGGGAGGGCCTGACGGGTTTGGAGGCTGGAACAAGGAAGGAGAAGTCCTCACCTGTCCGGTCCGGGCTCAAAGGGCCGGGGCGAGGGGCTCCCCAGCCTGCTCGGCGCGCGCCTCGTCCAGCCCCGCCCCCGCCATGCTGTAGGACCAGATGCCCGCAGCTGCCGGCTGCCGCTTCCGCTAGCCAACGGAAGTGCGGTGCAGCGAGAAGGAAAGTGGAGAGAGCGCGGCACCCGTCCGGCCGGCCCTGAGAGACGGTATAGCGCACCCTGCTGCCCGGAGGGGGATCGAAGCACTAGAGGCCCAGGGGCTGCGAAGGAAAAATTGAACCAGGCGCCATAACCTCGGCACCTGAGTGATCTCCTATGGCAGTGTCTCTGCACCCGCTGGACACACTTGCAAAAACATGAATAAAAATTAATTTTTCACCTCTTGATTAAATGCACCATTTCATCAGCTGAGAAACTATCCGTTTTCTGTTATCTCCTCCTAGACAGTGAGCTCTTTAAAGACCGAGGCTGTACTGATCTCTGAACGCTGTGCCTAATACATTTACTAGCACACAGTGGACTACAGTAAAAGCTTATTGCATTAAATTAATGCTATAACCTTTACTTGACTTTTACTTACATTGTCTCTTACAACCTGGTTCCTCCCCCGAAGCCTCTGCTTTGTCCTATTTCTGGACATCCTGCCCCCAAATTTCCCTGCCTCAGCCTCCTTCAGATAATTCAGGTCTCAGAGTAAATGCCACTTCCTCAGAACTCTTGTCTGACCACTCTCATTTCACCACCATCGTGCTATTTCTTCCTAGCACTCATCACTATCTGATATTACCCCCATTTGTTTTGTTTTCTTTCTTTTTTCTGTTTCCCTTGCCCCGACTAGAATGTAAATTCCGTGAGAGCACGGGTTTCGTCCTCTTTTCTTTTCTACCCTCACCTAGACCAGGATTTAGCATCTTGCTGGTGCTCAAGGAAGGTTCAGTCCGTGAATGAATGCCTCTGCCCGTAGGGCTCACAGCATCTCTATGAGGAAGGAATGTTTATTGGCTTTTTTTTTAAGTGCAATTTTATTAACTTAACCATCTTGGTTGACGTTGTTATAACAAAATATCATAGACTGTTTAGTGGCTTTTACAGATGAGGAAACTGAGGCTCAAGGAGGATCCATGACTTGGAGATGAGGGTGGTTAAAAGGAAACACCGTGGGTTCTTGGTCCAGTCTTGACATTTCCAAGCTGAATGTACTGACTTCAGAGTCTCTATTTCTTCTTCTAGGAAACGAAGATATAGTATGCAGAGTATATCTCAAGTAGAGAAAAAAGAAGAAGGAGAAAAGACGGAGAAGAAGAAAGGGAAGAAGAAGGAGAGGAGAAGATGGAGAGGAGGAGAAGAAGGAGGAGATGAAGAAGAAGAAGGAGAAGAAGAAGAAACTCTAAATTTCAGGTTGCCCCCACCTTCGGGGCTGGGTGGCCCATGGAGCCAGCTCTGAGTGGGCTGCCGGCCTTCCCCTTCCCCATTCAGCTTGTCAGATGATGGCCCCAGTAAGGGGTCAGCCCAGCACCCTCTCACACACCCCCCACAGCCCTCCCTGGACACTCCTGCCCGCCATGGGGGAGGCAGGACTTTCTCCAGCTCCTCTGATTTCTTCAAGGAAAACTTTTCCTATTGAGTGGAGTGGTTTAGGACAAAAGCATTCTGGGACATTGAATTCATCATACTTTCCTCAACTTTTGTATGGGTTTGAAATTTTTCATAACATCAACAACAGCAAAAGCTGAAGCTACCCTGCAGCCTGCCTGGCACTCAAGTATCACTTACCTATTAGCTTACTCTCATGCTTGACCTACAAGAAGAGAGAGGAATGGTAGGAACTCCCTCTCCTGGAATGTACACCTGTACTGCCCTGTCCCTGGCATGCCACTGCATGGGGATGACAGGTGAATGGGGGCCATGCCTTCCCTTCTCTGCTGACTATTGGCCTGTAAGTTTTCCCCAAGAGCTTATTACTTTAAAAAAAAAAAAAGGAGGGAGTTTTGCAGTAAAACTGGTTTAGTTATTTTAATATATATATATTAATTTAGTTGTTTGTGTTTTTTTTTTGCGGTACGCGGGCCTCTCACTATCGTGGCCTCTCCAGTTGCGGAGCACGGGCTCCGGACGTGCAGGCTCAGCGGGCCCAGGCGCTCCACGGCATGTGGGATCCTCCCAGACTGGGGCATGAACCCGTGTCCCCTGCATCGGCAGGCGGACTACCAACCACTGCGCCACCAGGGAAGCCCAGTTATTTATTTATTTATTTTTGGCTGTGTTGGGTCTTTCTTGCTGTGCACAGGCTTTCTCTAGTTGTACCGAGCGGGGGCTACTCTTTGTTGCGGTGCGTGCGCTTCTCATTGCGTTGGCTTGTCTTGCTGTGGAGCACGGGCTCTAGGCACGCGGGCTTCAGTAATTGTGGCACGCGGGCTCAGTAGTTGTGGCTTGCGGGCTCTAGAGCGCAGGCTCAGTAGTTGTGGCGCACAGGCCCAGTTGCTCGGCGCATGTGGGATCTTCCCGGACCAGGGCCCGAACCCGTGTCCCCTACATTGGCAGGCGGATTCCCAACCACTGCGCCACCAGGGAAGTTCAAAACTGGTTTAGTTTTGCAGTGAGACTGGTTCAGTTCAGCCTCAGGTACTTCTTACCTACAAGTTACTTATCTGTACCCCAGTTTCCCCACCTGTAAAATGGGGATAACAATCGTAGTGCCTGTATCGTAGGATCAATGGAGAATAAAATTAGTTATTGCACGTAAAGCTCTTAGTACTGCCTGACACATAATTAGCACCCATAAATGTTAACTCATTAATTTGACTCTTACCATGCTGGACTACCTTGTCTTGGAATGTTATGGGTTTGTCTCATCAGTGAGGCTGTAAGCAAGCCCCTTGAGAATTAAGATTATGTTTCATACCCTCATGCTCCCACCTCAGACTGACAGATATAACTTTCCTGTGAATATCAGCTCCATCCTGGGATCCTGCCACTGGCTTATGTGGCTTCGGCAAGTCACTTTTCTCTGCCTGCTTTCCCATCTGTGAAATGGGTGTATGAGGGGGTTAAGGAGTGTGGAAACCACTGTGTTTGTGAAAGACCTAATTTTTACATGAATTTTTAAATCAAGTAAATAATATATGAGTACATTTACACAAACTTTTAATTACACAAATCATACAGGAACACTCTACTCTTGTAAAGCTACAAATAATATAGCAATAGAGTAAAAAGTGAAACTCCTCCACATCTTCAATCCCACCTCTCCCACTGTAGTAAGTGTATATCTATCCTTCCAGGACTTTCTATGCATTATTTTTGTAAATGGGTGAACATACCGAGATCTATATATAGGATTTTGCTTCACTTTTTTCTTTCCACATGAATGGATATTGCCTTAATATTGTTTTGTAACTTGCTCCTTCAGTGAACACATTTGTCATTATGTTTTGGAGTTTGTTCTATGTCAGCACATAGATGTCTAATTCATGCACACTATCCCACAGTATGAATGTCCCATGATTTAACTATACTCCTATTTATGGGCATTTAGGTTTCTGGCAGTTTTCACCTTTATAAGCTGCCTCAGTGAATAATCTATATATAACTTTGGACACAAGTATAGACATATGACATATATTTAACAGTAAAATTACTAGGTCAAAATTTAGGCATTTAAAAAGTTTTGATAGAGAATGCTAATTACAAAAAGCTTGTACCAATTTGCACTCTTATTTCTCCACATCCTTGCCTACATTCTATATCATCAATCTTTCTTGTTTTTGCCAGTTGCATTAGCAAAAGATGATATTTTGTTGTTTTAACTTGAATTTTCCTGATTATTGATGAGGTTGACTAATTTTTTCAGATGTTTATTAGCCATTTACAGTTTTACTATGAGTTGCCTTTGCATATCCTTTGCCCATTTTTCTACAAGAATATTTTTTCTTATTGATATGTAGGAGCTATTTATATATTCCAGATATTGATCTTTTGTTAGGACTGCAAACATTTTCTTCCTGTCTGAGGCTTGTCTTTAATTTTTAACTTTATTTATAGTGATGTCTTGAAAATGCTCTGACCTTCCACTACTGTTCTTGCTATTTGTCGATTTAATGCAGAGTCTAACTTGGGGAGGGCATCACA
This sequence comes from Phocoena sinus, assembly GCF_008692025.1. Lineage (NCBI taxonomy): Eukaryota > Metazoa > Chordata > Mammalia > Artiodactyla > Phocoenidae > Phocoena > Phocoena sinus. The sequence continues at coordinate 39,219,241 of NC_045764.1, read as the reverse complement.
CTGTGCTTCCTGGAAAATCTGCTAGTGGCACAGGAGGCCTAAGGTTGTCTTTTCTCCCTGCCTTTTCTAGGAAGTGGATGTTGTTTCATTTTTCCAGCTGTTATTGCTATCAGAGTATGATGGAGTTGAAGAGGCATCCAAAAGCAAGACCATGACTGTTTGTGGGTCTTTGCAAGGACTTTGCCTTCAATTTGTAGTGAAATCAAGAGCCGCAGGAAGGCTTTGAGCAGAGGAGTAACATAAGCAGTCTCATGTTTCAGAAGGTTCACTCTGGCTTCCACGGGGAAAGGGGGCTATTAAGAGACAGTCAGGAGGCTACTGCAATGGTCTGGGCAAGAGATGTTGGTAGCCTGGACTGGTGTTATAGAGGTGGAGGTGGTGAGAAGTGGTCAGATTTGGAATATATTCAATATATGAAGATGGAGTAAAGAGGACTTGCCAATGGATTGGATAAGTGGTGTGAGAGAAAGAAAGAGAAGAGGCAAAAATATCCCAAGGTATTTGGCCTAAGTAACTGAATACTTTTGTTCAGAAAGCAATAGAATATTTGGATTGGGCTACATTTGAAGTCAGCTCCATGAGGACAGGGATCATTTCTGTTTTGCAGCTACTATTTTGCAGGTCTATGCCTCAGGGGGGCCATTTTCAAGGATACCGGATGCCACTTTCTATTTCCACAGCTCTTCAGCCTGCCTCTCCCAGATGTTCCAGATTCTAATTCCCCACTGCTCCCTCCCATTGTGCTCTCACACTGGGAACAACACTAAGTCCTGAGCCCCCACTGCATCCCCAGGCCCCTGCCTTTTTCTTCCCTCTTGGGAGTCTCCATACACACAGGGTCCCCAAAGGAGTGGGATGATGGAGTGATAGGGAGGGGGCCTGAAGGGCTTGAGAGCATCTCTCCCCTCACTCCAGTCCTTCTGTCGCCCTTCTGCCAAGGCTTTTAGCAACTCTGCTCGCTTTCTGCATTATCCATGAGAGGAGGAGATGGGCACAAAAGCAGGAAAAGAGGCTCTTGTTCTTTCTCCCCTTCTTGAAGAGGCTGGTGAGCTCCTTCTACCTCTATATTCAGTGGCAGACATTTCTTACCCTGAGTATCACATCACAACCACCACCCCATCATCATCATCACCATCATCATCATCATCATCATCATCATCAATCTTTAGTAAAATAACTGAAATTGGGGACTTCCTTGATGGCTCAGTGGTTAAGAATCCACCTGCCAATGCAGGGGGCATGGGTTCGATCCCTGGTCCGGGAACATGCCGTGGAGCAATTAAGCCCATGCGCCACAACTACGAGCCTGTGCTCTAGAGCCCGCGAGCCACAACTACCAAAGCCCGCGCACCTAGAGCCCGTGCTCCGCGCAACAAGAGAAGCCACTGCAATGAGAAGCCCGCGCACAGCAGCGAAGAGTAGCCCCACTTGCCGCAACTACAGAAAGCCTGCGCGCAGCAACGAAGACCCAACGCAGCCAAATAAATAATAATTGAAATTGTCGATGGGACTTCCCTGGTGGTCCAGTGGTTAAGACTGTGCTTCCATTGCAGGGAGCGCGGTTCGATCCCTGGTCGGGGAACTGAGATCCCACAGGCCATGTGGCGTGGCCAAAAAAAAAAAAAAAAAAAATGTAATTGTCATTTAGTACATATTTACTGTACGCCAGACCCTATACCAGTCATTTCCCTTAGGTGATCTCATTTACTCCCCTGAGTAACCCTGTGTGTTAGGTATTAACCCCGCTTTACGGGTGCAGAAACCAAGACTAAGTTTCACTCGACCCTCTTGTGGAAACCCCACCCAATTCTTGCTTTACAAGGCTCACTTCTTCATATGTCCCTTATTGATATTTGCAAGAAGTGCTCAGTTTCTGCTTACAGTTCCTCAGCCCTCAGATTTCAAATCCAAGTTCTTACCAACTGTTTGAAGACGTACCTTCCCCCCGTGCTCTCGGCTGAATGCTCCCTGACCCACGAATAGGTTTGGGCTTTTTTTTTTTTTTTTAATCTTCAGTGAGGCTGCAGCCTTCGATCTTTCTCAGGCATCTTCCCACTGCCTCTTGCACTTATGACTTAGTGCTCAGGAAACTGGATGAAGTTTGTTCTGCTCGGTTTGGGGTTGGGGGGGGAGAATAACTTCCAGATTTGGGTCAAGAGGAACATGGCAGCTGCTGTTTGGAGCTTTCACTATTTTACCCATTTCTTACCAAAAATCAATCTCTCTCTCTCTCTCTCTCTTGTTCACATGGCAGAGAAGAAAAGTATGGGCTTCAGAATAGATTGATCTGGGTTTAAACAGGCTGTCCCTTGCTGTGTCTGGACTGGGACCCTGGGGAGCGAGAATGGGGCTAAAATCTAGTTCTTACTGGCTCAGCCAAGCTCTGAGACCCTCAGGCCCAGGGACCTCAGCACAGGGCTGCATCAGCAGCTGGGAAAGGAGTGTCCTTTTCTCTCTGGTCCGCCCAGAGGACTTGCCTTTATTGCAATCAATCTGCTCAGAGAGGGAGCCTTGTCCTAATTCACACAAAGATGCCTTATGGTAGCAGCAACCATGGTTCAAATCTCATTTTTACCCTATGCCCTCAGTGTGACTTTAGACAAGCGACTTCACCAATCTGTTCTTGTTCAGCTAATCTTTCTGGAACACTGGCTCTGTGCCAGGTGCTGTTCTGGGTGTGGCAGGACCAAGGTGAATAAGTCATGCTTCTTGCTTCAGAGAAGCCTGCAGTTTAGTGGGAAAGACACTCACAAACAGCTAATTTCGATATGATATAGTGAGCACTCAGTTGGAGGTCTGTGCAGGGTAGGTGGATGGACACCTAACCCAGGACTCCAAGGGTAGATGCTACAGAAGATGCTGAAGGAGAGGTGGGGATGGCACTCCAGGCAGTAGGGACCACAGGGGCAAAGGTATGAGATGCAAAATACCATAGTGTCTGCAGGCACCAAAGCGCAGTTGGGCGTTACTGAAGCAGAAAGGGTAAGGTAGGCAGGGATCGGGATCGGAGAGAGGGCTAAAGGCCCTGAGGCTCACTTTTCTAATCTCTAAAACCGGGGTAAGAGTATTACCTCCAACAGGTAATACTAGATCCAGTTAGGTATTCAATCAACAATCGCTTCGCTTCCGTGGCCAAGCAGATTTGAAACTTCCCAAAGGCGGTTACTTTGTCTTAAAATCATGGCTAGGGCTACACCTCACCTGGGCACTGTGCTGAGAATAAAGTCTGATTTAAATAAGACTTTTTTTTTTTTTTTCAGTATGCGGGCCTCTCACTGTTGTGGCCTCTCCCGTTGCGGAGCACAGGCTCCGGACGCGCAGGCTCAACAGCCATGGCTCACGGGCCCAGCCACTCCACGGCATGTGGGATCTTCTCCGACTGGGGCACGAACCCGTGTCCCCTGCATCGGCAGGCGGACTCTCAACCACTGCGCCACCAGGGAAGCCCAATAAGATGTTTTTGATTGTCTAGCGCCTAGTACATATTAGAGACCTAATGAATATTTGTTGAATGAGTGAATGAATGAATGAGTTAAGCCAAAGCTAAAGTCTAGTTCTCTCCTCCTTCTAGATGTACCTGAGATAGGGGGTTGGAGGAAGGTCTCTGGAGAGGCAGGAGAAATGGGAAACACATCAGCCCCTTCCCTTTCCTGTGGAAGCAGCTGCTTCAACCACAGAGAAGAGCCCTCAAACCAGGGGTCCTGGGGGTACCCCAGGGCCACCCTGTTCCACCTTCTCAGGGGCAGGACAGGGGAGGATGGCTGAGGTGTGAGTTTGGGGGTGGAGATGTGCAGGCAGAGCTACTGGAAAACAATTGCTCAAGTTACTTGCTGGAAATGAAAGAAAGAGGCTGGGCGGCCTAGGAGGCAAAGCCCAGGGAACATAAAAAGTCTTAGGTGCAGGGGAAAGCACTCTTCTTCCCATGAAAGCAATGAAATTAGAGGTAATTGTGTGACACAGAGATTTGAGAAAACCTAGGGAGGCTAGCAGGTAAGGGGAGCCAGGACTGGATTCGGAGGTGGAACAGCTGGTCCTCCCCTCCAGCACCTGGTAATCGCCCCTCTGTTGTGACGATTGAACAAACAGTCCTTCCTGGCCCCGCACCGGCGCTGTCCTGTAATGGGGGCAGCTGGGACAGGTGGAGGACATAGGTGGCCTGGCCACCCACAAGGCAAGAGCCTCCCCCCAGCCACCACCCCATGCCTGGGGTCTGGGAGCCCACGAATCGTGAGCTGGGACCTGCTTGGGGGCAGAAGGCTAACAGGGGTGGCTAAGCCAGGACTGACCTTCCAACAGCTTGTAGACCACAGGCCACCAGAGGGGCTGGGAGGAACCAAGGAGCAATCTGTGGGGGAGGAACAGGCAGCCCATCCCTCCCTTTCCCTCTCTTGTCCTCCCTTTCACCCACTGAAGATCTGGGTGAGTAACTCACACAGTAAAACTGAAGATGGGGTGCGGAAAGTGCTGGTTAGGGAAGCACCGGGCCATGAGGATACGCATAGCAGGCAGTTAGATACACACAGTTAGTCGTTAGTCCCGCTGTCCCTTAGTTAGGAAAGTAGTGATCTCTAACTAGGTCTGGTGCACGGCTGTCGGGGAGAAGGCAGCAGAAGGGGACAGTAGGTGAGAAAGCACAAGGCAAGAGATACCTTCTATTATTTTCATGATTTACATTTTTCACTGTATTTTCACAAACTGAAAACATTATAGGTAAGGGTGAGAACAATGTACCAAGAGGAGGCTGGTTAAACAAAGAACGGTGGAATATTAAGCAGTGATTAAAAGGTCTGGGATGAGTGTTGGCCAGAAAGAATACTTGTGACTGCCGTTAAGCGAGGAAAGCAGTATGTAGATGCTTTCCCCCATTAAAGGGGGAAAAGTTTACATGGATGATAAAAAGTTAGCAAGTTTATACACTTATCTGCTGACAATGGTTATTCCTGGGAGGCATAATGGGGAGAGATTCACTTTCTACTTTATACACATCTTTGGTTTTGATTTATACTGAGCATGTTTTGTTTTAATAATCAGCAAAATCAGTACAGATGTTTATACTTGAGGTGTTTAAAGTAAAACACAAATAACAGCAAAAAAAAAAAAAAAGTAGGTTGAGAAAAATGCTGGATTTTCAAGCTGCTTATAATCCCCCCTTTTACCCTCAGAACAATGTCATCTGTGGCCAGAGCATCTCAGAGAAGACAAATTATGTTTCCTTCATTCTACAGCCCAGAGACACTGCCTTCTGCTAAGCTCAATTCAGCTTGGAGGAGGGGATAAATCAGGAGTTTGGGATTAAAACATACACATTACTATATATAAAATAATCAACAAGGACCTACTGTATATAGTACAGAGAACTATACTCAATATCTTTTACTAACCTATAATGAAAAAGAATCTGAAAAGGTATATATATATATATGAATTACTTTGCTGTACACCTGAAAATAACACAACATTGTAAATCAACTATATTTCAATAAAAAATTTTTTTAAAATTCAGCTTGATGAGCTCTTTACATGAGCATCTTTCTGTACAGTGCCTGGCTAGGCATTGAGGGTGGGGGGCATGGGAAGGCAACAAGAAGAACAAGATGAGCCCATCCTCACTGTGACTAGAGTATAGGGCTGGGGGAGGAAATTCGGTTAGAAGGAAAAGCATAGAGGTCTTTGGAGGGTCTCCACTGCCTGGACTTGGTCTGCAGAGAGAAGGGCAAGGGGGTGACAGGATTAGCATTGATCCTTAAGAAGATCATTCGGGGAGCTGTGGGAGGACAGACAGGGAGGGTGGGGACAGGTGATGGAAGAGGCTGGGCCATCCTTCCAGGTGATGAGAGCTCAGGCCAAGGGGTGTATCCAGGGAGCCCCCCTTATTGACTGGCGGGCTTCTCTTTAGGATTGCAGGCAGGGAACAAGCTGAATCACCCCCTCCCCAGTGCCCAAAAGAAGAGTGTCCTCTAGACCAGCAGTCCTCAACCATGGCTGCCCGATGAACACAACTGGGGAGCTTTAGAGATGCTGAGCCCTGGGCCCCATCCCCAAGTATTCTGATTTAACTGATCCGGGGTGCAGCCTGGGCATGGGGATATTTCAGAGCTTTCAGAGGATTTTAAAGTACAGTGGAGTTTGAGAGCCACTGCTTCAGAGCATCATTGAACACAGCAGGAGCCTCACGGGTCTGTTCCCAGACAAGTTCTCCCACCTCCTCCTGGAACAGATGCCAAGCAGCAGACCACTCTCTTTATCAGACTCTGGTTTTGGAGGTTTTCTGGGGAAGTGACAACTGTGTTTTCAGCGGCGTTGAGAATATTCAGCTACTTTTGCTCAGTATTACCTATGACTTTCTGCCTTTCCTCTGTTGATCCCTCTTCCTGTTTTCCTCATCATTATGCATCTATTTCCTTCTGTCCATCACTGCCTTCACCACGGGATTTAGAGAAGGCAGGAGGAAAGCACATGTGTGCAGGGAGCCACTCTGGCCTGGAGGCTCCTTTTGTCTTTTATGGGAGCAGACGTGAGGGGAAGGATTGTGGCCCTCGGGGCATCCAGCCTCCCCGGTCCCCAGTGGTTGAATACAGGGAAAGGACACCACTTTAGGTATATTCATAAAGAAGCTGGGTTCTGTTCCAAGATGCTGGGGTGTACATTTGGAACTGGAAACAGACACTTGCAATCTGTAACCAATAACCACAGTAGTTGGATGTGAAGTTGGTCACCCTGTCCATGGGCGAGGCCACCCAGAGTTGCTCTCTTCTCCCCTCCAACCCATCGACAAAACTAAAGGCTGGAAGCCCAGTCCCAGCTCAGGAGGGCAGAGCAGTTAGAGTATGACATCTGGTGATGCCCAAGCCTACCAGCGTGACCAGAGTAAGATCAGTGACCCTCTACTCCAACAGGAATCTCCTCACACAGCCAGCCAGGGAGGGATTTTTGCAGCCCATCCCCCTGCCAGTCCATAAATAGTGAGTTTGAGAGACAGCCAAAGTCATTCTAAGGACCTGGCCAGCAGCCTTTGCAGGGATCTGGTACAATGGGGACAGAATGACAGCCAGCAGCTAAGGACCACTGGATGGCCTTCTGACCAAATGCGGCAGGTTGAAGAGATGGGAGGAGGGGGAGGGAGGAGTGGGGACACTTTTTCCTGCCGCCTTCACAAAACATTACTGTCTGCGGGGGGGCTGGGCCCCTCGGAGCATCTGATAAGGTTGTTAAGTCAGCTGGAACACCTGGCCCACCATCTGGCATTTTCATCCTCCAGACAGGGCCACTCGGGCGTCCTTGCTCACCTTCTCGAGGCCAGTGGGCTGCAGGGGTCCCAAACACCTGCCAGGGAGAATGAAACCCCCAAAGCCCCGAGGGCTGTAAGGCAACACTCTGGGTTCTCAGGTAACACTTCAGGAATACTTCTTTAACTTCGTTAAGAGATGGGGTTTTTTTTAGCAATGATGTGCCCTCTCTAAGGCTCCTGGTAGTTTAAACACAGGTTAATTCTGACCTTGCTGAGATAACAGAGCAGCATGGTTACAGCGTCTGGAAAAGGGAGAATTTAAACAAGGCTGCCTTCTCTCCATATCAGACTAAATGGGAGCTGCAGCTCAGGGACCATTAATCATCTCAAATGCTGGGCTTCAGGATCTTATCTGCTGTACAATTGCCTCATTCCCACCTCTCCTGGGCTCTGGAAACCATAGCATTTGGGGAGAAAACACAGCACCTATGTTAGCAAATCTTATTAGGCTCTAGCTAGTGGCACGTGACCCATTAATGTATATACTTAGCTGTTCCAATAGAGTTCTGATATGTGTTAAGAAAAACACAATTGGAGCTGCTGGAAATATTCTGTATGCTGCCTGGGTGATGATTATACAGATGTATACATATGTAAAGTGTCATCCAGCTGTATGCCTAAATACCCATTATTCATGTACTCTCTCTATATTATCCCTCTGCTTAAAATTTTAAAAGAAAAAAATCTATTTAAAAAGAAGGGATGGGGCTTCCCTGGTGGCTCAGTGGTTGACAGTCCACCTGCCGATGCAGGGGACGCGGGTTCGTGCCCCAGTCCGGGAAGATCCCACATGCTGCGGAGCGGCTGGGCCCGTGAGCCATGGCTGCTGAGCCTGCGCATCCAGAGCCTGTGCTCCGCAAAGGGAGAGGCCACAACAGTGAGAGGCCCACGTGCCACAACAGTGAGAGGCCCACGTACCACAAAAAACCAACCAAACAAACAAACAAAAAGAAGGGATGCACAACTGAATGATGCTAAACTCTTAGGTTTAACACCCCCACCCCACAGCCAAGGAGCCCAGGCTGTGCGTGCAGAACTGGAGCCTCAGTGCTTGGATCTCTGCCTGCTGGTGAGGGGTGGGCAGTGGGGGGCAGGGTGGTCAGCAGCAGGGTGAAAAGAGGTGAAATTTGGAGGGGGCATATCTGTATTTGCATCTTGACTCCACTGTTTCGTAAGTCACTCTGGACAAGTCACTTGGCCCCTCTGTGCCTCGGTTTCCTCACCTGTAAAGTGGGGATAACATTGCTTGCATTATCAGTTGTTGTGATGTTCAAAGACCATTAAATGGAAAGCACCTGGCACACAGTAGATGCGCGCTCAATGGTAGCGCTAGTCACAGTGTAACAGTTGGTCCCTCAGGAGCCTACTTCTCCCATTTACCTGTTCTTAGGTTGACACACCCAACATCTGAAAGGAACTTTTTTTTTTTGGCTGTGTTGGGTCTTCATTGCTGTGCGCGAGCTTTCTCTAGTTGCAGCGAGTGGGGCTACTCTTGTTGCGATGCGCGGGCTTCTCATTGCCGTGGCTTCTCTTGTTGCAGGGCACGGACTCTAGGCGCGCGGGTTCAGCAGTTGTGGCATGTGGGCTCAGTATTTGTGACTCGAGGGCTTAGTTGCTCCACAGCACGTGGGATCTTCCCGGACCAGGGCTCAAACCCGTGTCACCCACACTGACAGGCGGATTCTTAACCACTGCACCACCAGGGAAGTCCTGAAAGGAACTTTGATGTCAGTTGGCACCAACTTCTCTGTCTCCACCTCCTCTCATGCACTCCATGACTTTCTGGTGCCTATTCCAACTGTAGAAGTCCTGCTTATAACACTTGACCCATCCCCTGCTCATACTGCCACCTGCTCCAGCAAGAGTGGGCTAATCTTTTCTACTGTCCATCCGAGAGACCACCCAAACCCCACTGCTGTGCTCAATGTCCCCAGCAGCAGCCCTGGCCACATCAGCTGTGGCTCCAACCCTACCTGTGGGTTCAAGAGACCTTGGGCTGGGATTCCCGTGGTGGATGAGAAGGAGGTCAACAGCATACCCAGCACTTGTCAATGGAGACCAGAGGGTATCCGGTTCTTGGGACCCAGGGTGTGGGTGGGACAGAATCAGTGCCCACACACTGAGCTACTTGTAGCCACTCAGGAGTGCAAACCTCTCCAAAGTGAGGTGTCGTGGATGTGCATGGACATATCGAGGGCATTACTCTCCATCTGTGCACATCCATCCCCAGCAAGCATGCCTATGCTGCAGGGAAGTCATTGCCTCCCCAAGACTAACCTCTCCCTCTACAAACCACGTGATTTTCAAAACCACTCCCCCATAATGGACCCACATTTGTTTCCCTTTCATGCCACCTAGAACCAGACTAATCCCTTATTTGCACTCTCAGATTCGAGATATTTAAAGACAACCATGTCTCCAATTCTCAAAAGGAATCTCCAGATTAAACATGCCCTATTCCTTCAACAGTAGCTCAGACATGAGCCTTGCTATGAACCCCCTTGCTCTATGCCCTGCCCAGGTTCCATCATGGAGGCAGTAAGGGGTAAAATTAAGAAATGATGCCTATTTTCACTCCAGCTCCCAAGTGCCCACGACAGACCCTCCTGTGTGCTCTTTACACCCTTTTTACCATCCTGCACCGTCCCCCCGGCCTCCTCTGTGATTGATTCCTGGTTCACACTAATTAGGCCTTGCTCAGACTGTGACAGGAACGAGTGCTTTGCCATTTTCTTTAAGGAAACCGTGTGATAGGCCAACCGGCTGTGGTTGCCAGGCAACCTTGATGCTCCTACCGAAAGACAAACTCGAGAGAGCGACAGGGCCAGAGAGCCTAGTTAGCAGCTATTGAACATGAGCCTCTGCTCCACTGAGAGGTGCAAGAAAGGCCTGGCTGGCATTGGCTCCCATTGCTCCAGCTGTCTTTTTATATGTAGTGCGTGTGTGTGTGTGTGTGTGTGTGTGTGTGTGTGTGTGTGTGTGTGTGTGTTGGGGGTGCATATGCAAAGGGAGCTGGGAAAGAATAAAGGAGTGTTAGTCTTTAAGATGGAGTCACAATAAAGGATACCATGGCAGGATAATTTATGAAATATCACACTTTATCTGTGTACACTTTAATTTTCCTTCCTGCCTCCTCAATTCTAGTAACTGAGCAGGACTTGTAATTATTTAATCAGAAGAGGACAGAAAGCAGAAACAGCCGATAGGCAAAGACCTTTCCTCTCTGGTAAAATATTAACCCCCAGAACAAGGGATAATGTGAGGAGTCTCAGAAGGGGCGGGGGTGGGTGGTAGTGTCTGTCCCTGGGAAGGCCCAGCAGGGTCCTGTTTGGTTTCAATTTCAGGTGAGTCCAGGCACCTGAGCTCCCAACCTCACCGAAGGGTTCCTTAACCCACCTGTAGCTCAGCACCTCATGATGAGAAGTAACCACATGGGCAGCCGACAATGCATGGCTTCCGGCAAACCCGTGTGAGCTGGAGAGGTGCAGAGCGGCCACTTCAATACCTTAGCATCTCCAATGACCCAGAACCTTTGCACAACCCTGATGGTGGGAGAGGAAACAATGACTTAGACTGCATTTCCTTCACACTGAGGCCAGATGGGGACTCAGCAAAGTGGGTTTGATGTAGAGCAATTAAAGCTTTCTAGGTGGGCAACTTGGTAGTATCACACCCAGTAATTTCACTTGTAATAAGAGGTCACATTCATTGTACCTTTAATACATGCCAGGCAATGCTCTAAGGACTCTCCTAGTTACACTCTCACCAGCAATACATGAGACTATGTATGTGTCCCACACACTTGCCATCAGAGAACGTTACTAATCTTTAAAAGTTTTGCCAATCTATTTGCCAACCTATTACTGGGAAAATGGCATCTCATTGTTGTTGTTTTTGTTTGTTTGTTTGTTTTGTTCTTTTTTGAATTTTATTTTATTTTATTTTTATATAGCAGGTTCTTGGGCTTCCCTGGTGGCGCAGTGGTTGAGAATCCGCCTGCTGATGCAGGGGACATGGGTTCGTGCCCCAGTCTGGGAAGATCCCACATGCCGCGGAGAGGCTAGGCCCATGAGCCATGGCCACTGAGCCTGTGCGTCCAGAGCCTGTGCTCTGCAAAAGGAGAGGCCACAACAGTGAGAGGCCCGTGTACTGCAAAAAAAAAAAAAAAATGTTATATAGCAGGTTCTTATTCGTTATCCATTTTATACATATTAGTGTATATATGTCAATCCCAATCTTTAATATATGTTAACACTGAGTAGTGATCTTTCACTTCTATTTCTGTATTGTTTTCATTTTAACAACAAGGATGAATTCGTGTACTAACTTGTGTGTAAAATTAAAGTAAATAAAAATCATGATTCCTTATGCACTTACAAGCATGACTTTGAAATACAGAGAGCAAAAATGGATAGAAAAATAAAGTGAAATCAATAAATCCACATGGTGGAAGGTTTTGACTGTATCAGATACTGGGTAAAAATAAGAGATTTGATAACATAATTAAATTTGATCATATATAAATGTATTATACATGTATGTATATACATAGGTACACACAAAATTCAATAAAAAGGCACACAATACACAACATATAGGGAAGAGTCTCAAAAAATTGACTCTGCCTTAGGCTACAAAAAGAAAACTGGATAAATTCTAAAAATCATAAACAGTACACAATCTCTGAACACAATGAAATAATATTCAAGATTAAGAATTCTAAAGGGATAACCAAAATATTAATCTGCCTAGAAAAATTATTTAAATATTCTCCTAAATAATTCTTAGGTTAAGAAAAGAAATCAAATTATAATTTATTTAGAAATGAAAGACAACCAATTGGTTTGAAGATTTAAATGTAAACAAAAACTAGACAAACTATGGTTAATTAAAAAAATAATCTTGGCATAGGAAAGGTCTTTCTAAAAATGACACAAACTTCAGATACCCCAAAAGACTAATATATTCAGCCACTGTAGAATTAAAAAAAAAATTATATGTGGCAAAAGCCACCACAGGCAAAAGCAAATGATAAACTGGGAAACAATATTTGCAACCTATATCGCAGACAAAGGAAGAGTTTCCTTATTTGTAAATTTCTCCTATAAACTGTTAAGAATAAAAACTAACATAAATCAAGTATACCTCAGTTAAAAAAAAAAAAAGAATGAAGACCAACAGCCCAAGAGAAAAATGGCCAAAAGATATGTACCAAGAGTTCACAGAAAAGGGAATTTAAGAAATGACTCTTAGGGACTTCCATGGTGGCACAGTGGTTAAGAATCTGCCTGCCAATACAGGGGACACGTGTTTGAGCCCTGGCCCGGGAAGATCCCATGTGCTCCGGAGCCACTAAGCCCGTGCGCCACAACTACTGAGCTCACGTGCCACAACTACTGGAGCCCACACACCTAGAGCCCGTGCTCCGCAACAAGAGAAGCCACTGCCATGAGAAGCCCGTGCACTGCATCGAAGAGTAGCCCCTCCTGGTCACAACTAGAGAAAGCCCACGCGCAACAACGAAGATCCAACACAGCCAAAAATAAATAAATAAAATTTTTTAAAACAGAAATGACTCTTAAACCACGTGATGTGGTATTTCATTCCACTTACAATAAAATTAATTGCAAAATCAGACTACATCAAGATATTGAGTTAAAGAAGAAGACATACTGGATAATTACATTTATATAAAATTCAAAAACAGGTAAAACTAATCAAAGATGTTAAAGATTAGGGTAGTGGTTATCATGAGGGGTATGGAGCCAGGGATTTGAAAGGGCTCGTGAAATTCTACTTGTTGATCTGGGTGCTATTTTGCAGATGAATTCACTTTGTGAAAATTGGTGGACTGATTTGTACACATTTCTGCATGTATGTTAAATGTCAATAAAATTTATTTTAAAATACCACATTGATATAATTTTTCACCTGGAAGTTGGCAAAGATCAAATCATTTGATCTCTGTGTTAATAAGAGTGTGGAAAAGGGAACTCCCTCATATATTGCTAACGGGAGTGCAAATTGATAGCACCTTGATAGGGAGATAACTTATCGTTAGTATCTGTGGAAATTATTAATGCACATGCTCTCTACCTAGCATTTCCACCTCCAGAAATTTACCTTACAAATAATACTTGCACCTATATGAATATATAATGCATTGCCATGTCATTGAGAGATCAAAAGATCGAAAGCTACCTAAACATCCATCATTAGGGGATTAATTAAATAGTCCTTATAATGGAAAACTTACAATGAAATGCTCTGCCACCATTAGCTCTAATGAGGAGACACCTTATGTACTAAGACGGAATGATCTCTGAGGTGTATATTAAGTAAAAATATAAATTAAGGTGCAGAACTGTATGGAAGGTATACTACCATTTGGGTAAAAAATGGGGGAAGGATATAAACAGTGCTCATATATACATAACTATCCCTGGACGGTTAGTCAAGGAACTGATAACATTTGTTGCCTTCAGAGAGCATTTGATGGCTGAAGAACAGGAACAGGATGGAGATTTTTCTTGATATACATAGAAAAAGGCCTGGACAAACACCATTGAACAGACGTTCCCTCTGGGTTGGAAGTGGTACTGAGTGGCAACGATAAAGGGGAACTTTTAAAGTTATACTCTGTAAACTGAATATATTCATGCATTAAAAGTATAATTTTTAAAAGATTGTTTTAAGAAATAATGTGGGGCTTCCCTGGTCGTGCCATGGTTGAGAGTCCGCCTGCCAATGCAGGGGACGCGGGTTCGAGCCCTGGTCTGGGAGGATCCCACATGCCGCGGAGCAACAAAGCCCGTGAGCCACAACTACTGAGCCTGCGCGTCTGGAGCCTGTGCTCCGCAACAAGAGAGGCTGCGACAGTGAGAGGCCCGCGCACCGCGATGAAGAGTGGCCCCCCCGCTCACCGCAACTAGAGAAAGCCCGCACACAGAAACGAAGACCCAACACAGCCAAAAATAAATAAATTAATTAATTTTTTTTAAAAAGAGAGAAATAATGTGCCTGCAGTAATATTTGTTGCAGACAAGATAGAGGCTAAAATCAGGGGACAAAAGTTTGAGGAGAAACAGATATTAGCATCATCTCAAAGGATTGCTCTAAAGATATTTATCAATTACAAAGGGAAAAATAACTTGATAGTGGAGAAACCTGGCAGACACCACTTTAATGAAGTGATCAAGGTTAACATCGCCAGTAATAAGATAACACCACCTTGTACCCCCTGATATGACACACTGAGAAGAACACAGTATCTCTCCTGTCTTGATAGTCACAGAAGGAGTCCTCACTTCTTTTTGTAGGCCAACTAGGAGGGTGTGTGTGTGTGTTTGACATAAATTGCAAACCTTCAGTTCACCCCTGCGTCTCCTGGAGTCAAAAACTCACAAAGGTCATTGAGCCACCAAGCCTGGAGTAACAAGACATTTTTTACCAAGAGGAAATATTATTTTAGAATGAAATCCTAGCCAAGGCTGCCAGGGGCTATGGAACACAAACCGATAAAACCAAGGTCCTTGGAGCACTTAATAAGATTTCTACCTGATGATAGGAAAACAGTGATTTTATTGAGATTTCCCCAGGAAACGGGTTTCTCCCCATCTAGCTGAAAGGCTGAGATCATTTTAGTAATAATCGTGAGCAGCAGCAGCAGTCAGTCAGCCAGTGCTGGCATCTTCTGTGCATGTTAACTAATCAATGTCCTTCCCAAGGGCAGGAGAAGATGAGCGGCTCAGAGGCAAGTCTTGCAGACCTTCCTATCTCAAGAATGCTAAGAACTCACTGGTATCCTCTCTCAAATGATTTGCCTCCTAGACGAGCTAACTGATCACTTCTACACGCTGCTTTCAGTTGTCGCCTCTGGTATTTTCCACTAACAGGCTCCCCTGATGGATAGCCCAGCAGACTGCCAAAGGAGTGATTTATGCTCACGTTAAACCCAGGACCTTCTCACCCCCTCCCTGGGGAAAACGCCTTTATCTGCACTACTTAGAACACCCTGGGGAAACATGAAGGGGAAATTGAGTACCATCTCTTCATCTATAACCTAATTCAAAATTAGTGTGTGCTTTAGTTGTAAATCTCAGATTAAGCTGTTCTTAGCTCATTATGTTTTTGCCATTTCATTTTTTAACACTAATATCAGCATTAAGCAGAATTTATAGTTTTCAAAGTGCTCTCCTGTGTGTAAGTGTATTTGATGCTCACTAAAATGCTATTAGAGAGAAAAAGGTCACCAGTTCTATCTGAGTAAAGAGAACCTGTGACACAGAGGTTAAAGGGCTCCCCAAGGTCAAATATCAATTTCTACCATCAAACAACCTTGTGCAAGGATTGTGTCTACTTGTAAAGATAAATTATTAAATATTTCAAAGATATGTAAAATATAGAAAATATAAAAGCCACGTTATCTATCTCCCAGTTTTAACAGCTGTTAACGTATTTCCTTCAGATCCTTTTAAAGAAGAAGTAAAATGATACAGATACAGTTATCACCACCCCACTTCCCCACTTCCTCTCTTTCTTGCTAGAAGTCATTGCTGTCCTAAAGTGTTGGTGAAGATATGGGGAAATAGGAATTCTTAGACAGACTGTTATAACCAGACTATTATTAACCAGACTATTATTAGTCTGGTTAATTTTCCAAATTGATGGGTGTGATTGATTGTTATAATTGTTTTAACTTCATTGCCTTCATGACTAGTCAATTTGGGCATCTATCCTAAGTTTATTGGCCATCAGAGTGTCATTTTCTGTGAATTGCCTGGTTATACCCTTTACTCAATTTTCAATATTTTTATCTTTTTGAATTGATGTATACAAGTTCTTCAGGGATTCTTAGATATCAATTCTTTGTTGATGATATGCTTTCCAAACATCTTTTCCCAGTTTCTAGCTTGATTTTAGCTTAGTTTATGTCATTTGCCTCCACTGAAGTTTTAAAGTTTAATGTTATTGAATTTATCTTTTTATTTGTACTTTTTGTATCTTGTTTAAGAAATCATTCACTGCTCTAAGGTCATTCTCCTGTACGTTTTCCTTTTTTTTCTATAAGTTTTTCACAATTTTGTTTTTAATCCTAAATGTAAATTATTTTTGGATATGATATGAGGTTAGAAACTAATTTTATTTTATTTTCCTTATAAATGTTTTCATATAAATGTTTCAATTGTCAAACACCCATAAAACAGTTTCCTGTATTATCCATGGGTCTGTTTCTGGGCTCTCTAGTCAAGTCTGTCAGCATATTTTAACTTCTCTATGGCTATTCCATCCAGTACTAATTACTGGATGGAATAGTTTTATGATAAACTTTGATATTTCATAGGGAAGTCTCCCTCCTTAATCCTCATAATTCTATTCAGCATTCTTGGCTTTTTGTCTTTATATAAATTTTAAGATCAGTTTGTTAAGTTCACACAAGAAATCCCCTTTTTATTAGAACTGTCATAAATTTATAAACTAAGAAAAATTAACATTGTAATGTTATTGTCATAATCCACAAATATGCCATGTCTCTACATTTATTTAGGTCTTCTTTTATGACTTTCAATAAAATTTTAGAATAGGGACTTCCCTGGCGGTCCACTGGTTGGGACTCCACGCTTCCACTGCAGGGGGCAAGGGTTTGATCCCTGTCAGGGAATTAAGATCCCACATGCCGTGCAGCACAGCCAAATGATTAAAAAATAAAATAAAATAAAATTTTAGAATATCCTCAATAAGTAACACATAATTATTAGATTTATTCCTAGGTACCTAAGAATTTTTCTTGTTATTCTGAATAACTTCATTTATTAAATTACCTTTTTGAGTAAGGTGTTGCTCAGGAATGCTATTGATTTTTTTTTAATTGAGAAATAGTTCACACACCATAAAATTCACCCTTTTAAGATGTCCAATTCAGCAGTTTTTAGCATATTCACAAGGTTTTGCAATTCCAGAATATTTTCATCACCGCAAAAAGAAACACTGCACCATTAGCAGTCACTCCACATTTCCCACTCCCCTTAGTCCCTGGCAGCCGCTAATCTGTTTTTTGTCTCTATGGACTTACCTCCTCTGGAAATAAGTTCATATTAATATAATCATACAGTATGTGGCCTTTTGCATCTGGCTTCTTTCACTTAGCATAGCGTTTTCCAGATCCGTCCATGCTGTAGCATGTATCAGGACTTCAAATAATATTCCACTATTTGGATAGACCACATTTGTTTATTCATTTAGCAGTTGATGGACATTTGGGTTGCTTCCACTTTTTTGCTGTTATGAATAATGCTGCTATGAACATTTTGTTTACAAGTTTTTATGTGAACATGTTTTCAATTACCTTGTGTATGTACCTAAACGTGGAAATGTTGGGTCATATGGTAAATCAAGTTAACATTTTGAAGAACTGCCAAACTGTTTTCCAAAGCAGCTGCACCATTTTACACTCCCACTAACAATGTATGAGGGCTCCAAAATCTCCACATCCTTGCCCGCTCTTGTTCTCAAACGCTATTAAAATTATAGCCATCCTAGGGGGTACATCTCATTGTGGCTTTGATTTGCATTTCCCTAATGGCTAATGATGTTGCATATCTTTTTGTGTGCTTGTTGGACATTTATATATCTTCTTTGGAGAGCTGTATATTCAAATCTTCTGCCCATTTTTTAATTGAGTTGTGTTTTTATTATTGAGTTATAAAAATTCTTTAAGGATCCTAGACCCATATCACATATGCGACCTGCAAATATTTTCCTCCATTCTGTGGGTTATCTTTCCATTTCTTGGTAGTGTCCTTTGCAACACAAGCGTTTTTAATTTTGATTAAGTTCAATTTATCTATTTTTCCTTTGGTTGCTTGAGCTTTAAGTGTGATATTTTAGAAACATTTGCCTAAGCCACATGGGTTTAAGTTCACAGACTTATACCAATGTTTTGTAGTTTTAGCTCTTACCTTTTCGCCTTTGATCCATTTTGAGTAAATTTTTGTATACTGTGTGAGGTTACAAGTTCAAAATCACACTTTTGCATATAGATATCCAGTTGTCCCACTACCATTTATTAAAGAGACTCTTCTTTTCACCATTGAATTATCTTGGCACTGTTGTTGAAAATCAATTGACCATAGACGTATGGATTTATTTCTGGACCTCAACTTTATTCCACTGATCTATGTTTATCCTTATGCCAGTACCATGTAGTCTTAATTAGGGTAGTTTTGCAGTAAGTTTTGAAATTGTGAAGTGTGACTCCTCCAACTTTGTTCTTCTTTTTCAAGAGTGTTTTGGTTATTCTGGGTCCCTTGAATTCCAATGTGAATTTTAGGAACAGCATGTCAATTTCTGCAAACACAGCAACAAAAAAGAGCAGCTGGAATTTTGATAGGGATTGTGTTGCATCTGTAGATCAATTTATGTATATTGTCATTTTAACAATATTAAGTATTCCAATACATGAATATGGGATATTTTCCCACTGATTTAGATGTTTAAATTTCTTGCAGCAATGATTTCTAGTTTTTGAGGTACAAGTCTCACACATCTTTCATTAAATTTATTCCTCACATTCTATTACTTTTGATGCTATTGCAAGTGGAATTGTTTCCTTAATTTCACTTTTAGATTGTTCATTGCTAGAAATAGAACTGATTTTGTATATTGCTAGCCTGCAAACTTGCTGAGTTTGTTTATTAGTTTTAACTGATTTTTGTGGATTCCTTAATAATTTTTCATATAAAAGACTATGTTATCTGCAAATAGAGAAGTTTACTTTTCCCTTTCTAATCCTTTTATTTCTTTGTCTTGCTGAATAGCCCTGAATAGAAATTCCAGTACAATATAGAATATAAGTGGTGAGACCTTACATCTTCATCTTTTTCCTGATCTAAGGAGGAAAACTCTGTCTTTCACCATTAAGTGTGATGTTAGCTATGAGGTTTTTTGTTTTTTTCTTTTGTTTTAAGACACCTTTTATCAGTTTGAGGAAGTTCCTTTCTTTTTTTTTTTGCAGTACGCAGGCCTCTCACTGTTGTGGCCTCTCCCATTGCGGGAGCACAGGCTCCAGACGCGCAGGCTCAGCGGCCATGGCTCATGGGCCTAGCCGCTCCGCAGCATGTGGGATCTTCCCGGACCGGGGCATGAACCCGTGTCCCCTGACTCGGCAGGCGGACTCTCAACCACTGTGCCACCAGGGAAGCCCTTGTCATCTCCATTTTTAAAAAAGTATGTAATGCTATAATGGACAATTTTATGCATTTAGATTTTCCTGTAATTAAGATTATTTTATTAGAATAGATCCACAGAAAAATTCCTGGCCCAAAGGGAGTGAATATGTTTATGGATCTTGATACAAGTTGCAAACTTACATTCCCATGAATTTAACCAACTTAAAATCTTCACAAGTTATTAGTGCTCATTTCACCATATGCTCTCCAGCATTGGGAAGTAGACATTTAAATTTTTTGTTAACATCATATGTGAAAAATGGTATCCCACATTTTCAAAATTTACATTTCTAGAAGCCCCAGCCCTGATCTGGCAGCAGGTCTAAATGAGGACTGTCAGTTGTCAGCTTGCAGCTGCAGCCTCAGAATGATTTTTGGGGTGTTGGCGGCCTCCACCATAGAGACTCTACTGGTGTTTGGAGCCTGAACCTAGCTCCACAGGTTTGGAGGGCCCTGCTGCCCAAGGACCACTAACCAGCCGTGTGGCTGAAAAGGTCTTGGTGCTCCGGCCGGGTGTCAGGCCTGTGCCTCTGAGGTGGGAGAGCCGAGTTCAGGACACTGGTCTACCAGAGGCCCTACAGCTCCATGTAATATCAAATGGCAAAAGCTCTCCCAGAGATCTCCATCTCAACGCTAAGACCCAGCTCCACTCAATGACCAGCAAGCTCCAGTGCTGGACAACTTATGCCAAACAACTAGCAAGACAGGAACACAACCCCACACATTAGCAGAGAGGCTGCTTAAAATCATAATAAGGTAACAGACACCCCAAAACACACCACTGGACGCGGTCCTGCCCAGCAGAAAGACAAGATTCAGCCTCATCCACCAGAGCACAGGCACCAGTCCCCTCCACCAGGAAACCTACACAACCCACTGAACCAACCTTAGCCACTGGGGGCAGACACCAAAAACAATATACAGGGAACTACAAACCTGCAGCCTGCGAAAAGGAGACCTCAAACACAGTAAGCTAAGAAAAATGAGAAGACAGAGAAACACACAGCAGATGAGGGAGCAAGGTAAAAACCCACCAGACCAAACAAATGAAGAGGAAATACGCACTCTATCTGAAAAAGAATTCAGAGTAATGATAGTAGAGATGATCCAAAATCTTGGAAATAGAATGGAGAAAATACAAGAAACGTTTAACAAGGACCTACAAGAACTAAAGAGCAAACAAACAATGATGGACAGCACAATAAGTGAAATTTAAAATTCTCTAGAAAGAATCAATAGCAGAATAACTGAGGCAGAAGAATAGATAAGTGACCTGGAAGATAAAATAGTGGAAATAGCTACCGCAGACCAGAATAAAGAAAAAAGAATGAAAAGAATTGATGACAGTCTCAGAGACCTCTGGGACAACATTAAATAGACCAACATTCGAATTATAGGAGTCCCAGAAGAAGAAGAGAAAAAGAAAAGGACTGAGAAAATATTTGAAGAGATTACAGTTGAAAACTTCCCTAATATGGGAAAGGAAATAGTCAATCA
This sequence comes from Phocoena sinus, assembly GCF_008692025.1. Classification (NCBI taxonomy): domain Eukaryota; kingdom Metazoa; phylum Chordata; class Mammalia; order Artiodactyla; family Phocoenidae; genus Phocoena; species Phocoena sinus. The sequence continues at coordinate 39,198,229 of NC_045764.1, read as the reverse complement.
AGTCCAGGAAACACAGAGAGTCCCATACAGGATAAACAAGGAGAAACACACCAAGACACATATTAATCAAACTATCAAAAATTAAATACAAAGAAAAAAAATTAAAAGCAGCAAGGGAAAAACAACAAATAATGACAAGGGAATCCCCATAAGGTTAACAGCTGATCTTTCAGCAGAAACTCTGCAAGCCAGAAGGGAGTAGCAGGACATAGTTACACAGGTGTACTAGCCACTTGAGAGCATGTGTGTGTGCACACATACACACACAACACTGAAAGGTTACTGTTTTAGGTGCAAATAAATTGAATAAATTTGGGGTCAAAGAAAAAAATTTACATTTGTATATTAAATAAAGCAGAAATTTTTTCTATTTTTGTAAATTGTCTGTTTAATCCTCTTAACCACTGAATAAATAATTTTGATGATTCACATAAGGGAGACAATTGGGTCTTTCCAGCAGAAAGAGCACTGATAACTCAAGGTGAATTAAGCAGTTTGACCTCTGCTTCTTAATCTATTAAACGGGCAGTTTCTAGAATCAAGAGAGATACACCATGTGAAATGCTTGGTGAATTCTCAAGCATTTTAGAAAGGTAATGAATAGAGAATTAATATTATTACTCTCAATTCATTGACAGCCTAGACTTCTAAGATTCACAAAGAGAATGGCTCTAAGAAAAATATGCTGGGTGAAGGGGCAAAATCAGGCCAAATGACGAGATGTTGGAGGACACCATGTACTACCTAGAAACCTACCAGGTTCCCACCAAGTGACAGATGCAGAATCTTTTCCCCTACCTAATTTTCCTGAATAAGCTAAAAGTAATCCATATTGGGCAAGATTTGGAGTTGATCTAGTACAAAGTTACCTTGGCTTTCAACGAAAATTTACAGACACTTGGATAGGAGAGCAAGTACATATAAATGGAAACCTCTTTCTCCTTAGGGGGAATTCTACTGCTAAGGGGGAGAAAAGATAATTGCCCTTCTCAACTGTTGCATATATTCAAAATGCACATTTAATGACTGTCCCAGTAACTGTGGCTGTATAAGTGTGAATACCTGAGGCACAGCTATTGATATATGGCTCCGTTGTTGATGGTGGTGGCTTTTGCTGGTTTGTTTGTATGTTGATTGTGTTCATGAGAATTTTTTTTTTTTACAGCTACATTTAAACTGCCAGTCAGAAAATGTAAAACATTGTTATGTTTAGGTGGTGAGTGATTAAATTTTTTTTCTTCTCCCTATTTTTCTGTATTTTTATTAATGAGATATTTTAGTCCTTAGATTTAGAAATGTAAAGAATGTTCTGTGTGAGCAAATATCTGGGTGATCAATGAAAAACATGATTTTTAAAGTGTTTCCAGATACCTGCATGTTTTGAAATGTGAAAATGGAAGGGGGGTGAAAACAGCCTTTTTAGCAGGAAATATGCTGCTCTGTGTGGTCTGGTTGTGGGTAGCACAGATGTCTGTGTGTCAGTCAAATCTCTGGACCTGCAGGGCACCAGCCAGCCAGTAGTGAAGCAAAAATTTCAGCTTGAGTGAAGCCATTATCAGTTCCTGTCAAACACAGGAGGGCAGAAAACTCACATGAGTGCAGGGCCTGACAGATGACAGTAATGAAGTAAGCAGGTGGGGTGGGAACAAAAATATTTCACTTTCCTCTCTACTACTAAAAAAAAAAAAAGATAAGGTTGGTGATAAATGGCCTTGGTGACACTGACAAAAATGAGAGGTGGGCCTAGGTTGGACGGGACCCCAGTCCTTCCTATGGGGTCAGTGCTTTTTGGTGTGCACAATGGCAGCTCCCATGTTCAAGAGACACAGAAATCCCAGATTTCTGTGCAAACATTTTCGATCTTGAAGACAAGTACTTCAAATATTTTAAATTCTGTAAGAGCCCAGTAAACACTTTTGTGCCCCATCTGGCACCCTCGGCCACCAGTTCGCGAACCCTAGATCCATGGGTTTTTCTCCGTTGGTTTGGCTGTTTTCTGAAGCAAAAGGGTAAAGTTGGAGTCTCGGTTTACCCTCGTGTACAGGCGAGGATTGGGGCAGGTGGTTCTGTGTCGGAGCTGCCTGGGTGCGCTCGCGCAGGGATGCGCGTGCCTGAAGAGTTGGTGAGAAGGGTGGGCGTTTGCATACTTGAATTCGGGAGAACTAGTCTGCGTGTGGTCAGGCGATCTGGGTTTGATCTGCCAAGGTGCGGCGATATGGGGGAAGTGGGGCTATAGGAATTGTTCCTGTGGAAATGAAGCTTTCTGCGGGATGGCCCTTTGGGAGTATCCTTGGAGTTCGAGGGCCCTTCTCCTGCCCTGCTCAGCTGGGGCAGTGGGACAAGGACCAGGACAGACAGGTGGACCCGGGTCTAGCTCTAGTGCCTGTCCCGTGAGGGTAAAGCTGGCTTGGGCACTTATGCGGAACCCTACTCCAGCATTCAACCCCGGAGGGGCTCGGAATCCCGGAGCCCGACCGCTCCGGAGGAGACAGGAAAGGCGGTGAGCTCCTGGCCCGCCGCCCTCCACGAGCTGTTGCTATGGCCACAGGGGACTTTTGATGTGAAGTGCGGTGACCCCCCCTTCACTTACCTTCTCTGCCTGCCTTCTGGATGACGTCATGGAGGCCCGCGGCCCTGACAGGCCACCTGTGGGTTGGTCTCTCTTTAAAGCAGCTGTTCTCCACCGGCCCCCGCAGCCGCAGCGACTTGTGTCATCACCAAGAGGACTATGCCGGGACTCTGGACCTGCCTCTCTTCCTGGCGGAGCGGCCACTGCTTCGGACAGCACTGATTACCCGAGAGAGGCAAGTATTCAAGGGATGCTTCACAAATTATCTTCCTCAAAGCCCAACCGCCTCTCCGCCCCTCCCCCTTGCCCCTGATCTGCAGCTCTTGGGGGGAGAAGGGACGAGCCAGCGGCGGCGTGGTGGCTGAGGGGCTTTCTTACAGAAAGAAGTGGAGAGCAGCGGTCTTTCTCCTTGGCCGTGGAGACCCATGCCAGGTAAAGTCCCGACCAGGGTCCCCCGTCCGATTCTGTCCCAGGTCGAGGGCTCGGGATTGGAAGAACAGCCGACTTTTGAGTGAGGTTCGCGAGGCTGAGTCTGGGGCTGCTTCGGAAGGCCGGAGGAGGGGGCAGTCGGGCTTGGCATCTGCTAAAGGTGCCGAGCCCGCCGCCAAATTCACGAAGAGGAGGGAAGACGGTGAGGGCGCCTGGAAAGCGGGAAGCGGCTCCTAAGCCCGGCACCCGAGCGCTCCTGACGGGGTGCTCGACCAGCTCGAGTTGTGGGGACATTTAGTTCTCGGACCCACTCTCGGGGCGCGCCGAAACCCGGTTTGCCGTTTGTCTGGCTCGGTCCGGCACCCCATCGGAGATGGGCAGCACCACAGCATCTGGAGTGGGCGCTCTCCGGCCCCAGCCTCCCCAAGCCCACCGCCGCCGCCTGGTCTCCAGCGCTGCTCGCCCTTCAGATTCCGGATGCAGCGGACCTGTTGCGTGCAGAAAAGCGGCGTGGTGAGGTGTTCCAGGCCTCTTCTCCCTGCCTTGCCCGCCACCGCCCGCCACAAGATCTGAGCGCCGGGAGTCCCGGGACTTTGCCTGCAGACTCCCAGAGAACCCAGTGCTGAAAGAGAACATGGGAGAACTGCCAGGAGGCAACTGTAGCCATCCCACTGCAAAGGGCTCTTCGTACCCGCTGCGATTGTGGCAAATAATCCCACTAACCCGGAGAGGGAAACGGAGAGGCACGGGGGATTGAGCCCGAGAGGGAGTCGAGTCTGCTGAAAAAGCGCACCTGGTGCAGACACGTCCGAGTCTCGCCTTTGACCCAGGCGGACGGAGCGCCTGCGCTTCAGCTCCCTGCCTCGGGGTTAGAACCGAGCTGCTCAAGGTCCCCAGAGCCCCTCCACGGCGAGTCCAAAGCTCCAGCTTCAGCACCAGACACTGGACAGCGCCCCGCCGTATTGCGCCCAAGGGTGGGTTGCTGCGGGCTACTCCGCTTCCTAGCTCGTCGCCGCTCGCAGTCTCTCAGATCCCACTCGGAGGAGGCAAGGAGGTGAGACAGGGTTCACCGAGAAATGGATGGGGGGGCATACTCATGTTTCCCGTTTCTCCAGGAGCTTAGGTATCGGATTCTAGGAGGGCATTCTACCTCCCCTCCGCTAAGAGCAGCTAGAATAACTTGGTGCTAAATGCAGGCAGGATGCCCAAAGAGAAAAGACGCGCGCCTGTAAGTGGTGAGCTTAGTTACGCACAAGCGGGAAAGTGGTTCTACCGGGAACCCCAGGCACTGGTGTACTGTGAAAGGTCGCCACATTCAAGTCATGTTCTCTCTACCTCTTCCCCCCACCCCGACCCCCGCCCAGCCTCTCTCCCCACAATTTCCATACGCCTTAACACCGGTGAATGAAGGGAAAAGCGTGGGATGGTGGGAGAAGATATTGAGGTCGAGGTAAAAAGCACATTTTATCGGGGTTGCCATAGCTCGGTGTAGACGAAATCTGTCCTAATTGAACATCAAGGTCTGCATTTTTAGCCAAAGGCGCCCAATGTGCCCTTTGTATGAGGAGCTGAATGACTGTTCGGCCAGGAAGGAAAAAAGCCGCAGAGGGGAAGACGTTATCACAAAAGGGCTAACAGAGGTGGGGGAGGAGGAGAAGGGGACAGGACCCCGGCACTAGAGTGTGGTTACCAGGCAACCAGCCCCAGCCTCTTGTTGCCTTGGTTACAGTGAGTGGAGGGGCTTTGGCCATTGATTATCCGTGAGCACCTTTATTCTTAAAAATATCTGCTGGGAGCCCCTGTTTTCCCCCGTGTGGATGTGAGTCAACAACCGCCCCCGTAAAATCCCTGGGGGTTAAGAGGAAATCCTGGAAGGCAAATTTTTCCTTTGAAGTCAAGGTGCCTGGTGAAGCAGCTACCTTTCCACCACCGCAGTCCTTCCCACCCTCTCCCTTGCCTCCTTCAGAGAGGTGAGCATATCCTACTCTGTCCTTTCTCTGGGATTTACAATTAGGGCTTTTATTTTTTTCATGTGGTCCTTTAGATGCAAGGGCTTCCCCCACCCTGACCCTGCACACTTTGCTTTTCCCCCTTTAAATGAGAAAGACACATTTGTTCTTCATGGATGAACTGGAGGGAGAGCGGCTTTCTCCTGGGTTTGGCGGTAGTTTCTCCCTCCCTCAGCACCTCTCTCATGCTGGAAGGGGTGAATTCTAGATCATCACCTCTTTTTACCTCTTCCCACAGACCACACAGAAAGCACAGATAGGTAGAAACGGGACTCCCTTAGAAAAAGCCACTAGCATCACCAGCCTCAGATTCCTCAAAATTCTCTTTTCTTCCTCTTCAGCTCTGCCTTCATAATTAGGGAATGCAGCACTTAAAGCTTCTAATACTCTGATCTTTTTCATTTCCCTGGATTGACAAACATTGAATCCACTTTTTACCTGTCAGACTTGTCTGCCTGCATTCATTTGTAGTATCTGGGTAGAAAATCATTTTACCCATAATTTTCCCAAGGCAGCTGTAACATTCTCAGAATGATTTAAGGGGAAATCACTAGTAAGTTAATAGAACAACCTGTGTTCTGTGCACTACTTCATCTATAACACTTCTTAAGAGCCACGAACTTTGTCTTTTCACAACAAAACCTTGTTTTAAACTGAGCTATCACCTGACAATCCAGGAATGGAGGAAATCTCTATTCCAGGCAGTAACTATCATATCTTCATCTTTGTTGCCCTGCATCACAAACACACATATCTTTCCTTTTCACTTTTTCTTCACTCATTGCTAATGTAAAATTTTTTAAAATCATTATAATTTCAGACTATGTTGAAGGCCAAAATTATCCTCCATGGGCTGGCTAGATATAGTTTTGGGGACATTTGCATTAAAATGCTTCTCCTTCACATGTTACTATAGAAACTTCTTTTTAGTCCAGACTAGACAGCTGGTCTGCTTTTTGTACTTTTCTTCCCAAAGAAGTGCCTTCCTTTATGAATTCTCTGGGGCAGCTATCATTGATCACGTCAATAATGTCCCATAGCAACAGTGGTTTCTTTTTTCTTTTTTAAAAATTATTATTCCCTTTCTGCTCATTTTCTTTATGGACAAAGGTTTTACTTTCCTTTCAAGAAGAGAACTGAGATCTTATTGGCCAGAAAAGAAGCAGCATTCTTTCATTTGTTGGTGTGTATTGCCTTGTTAACCAATCAGAGGATGCCATTTATCCTTTTCTGACTAGCTAAGTGAGCAGAGTACCCAGAATGATTGAATCTGTGTTAGTACCATCCAGTAGCAAAGGTTGGAACTCAGAGTTCTGAGACCCAGGATCTGCTATTTGCTTTGACTAATCCAGATTGCATTTGACTTGCAATGATGAACTCACTACCTAGTTATTTGTAGCTTACTTGAACACAGCTGAATTACACGTTATTCTATGATTCTTTTTTTTTCATTTTAAAATATATTATGATCATCTTTCCAAGTCAGTGCAGATTATTGGTATCAGCACACCAGTGGTCCAGAGATCTTTCTGATTTCCCTTAGAAGTGTAGAATTGGTCCCCACCCTTAGGGATTTGGTGAAACTCTGGGAGGATGAGGATGGGAAGTCAGAAGAGAGAAGAGCTTTGTTACTTATGATGAACAGATATCTCAGCTTTTGGATTCATTCTGTCCAACTTTGGTGTCCCTGGTAGCTTTATTTTTTGTTTTTCTATTTTAATTCTTCACAGCTGCCCTTCTGGCCTGCACTTTCAGTGACAAATAGAAAAGCTGGATGGATGGAGACAATGACCCTCTAATTAGGTGTAAGAGAAGACATAACTTCCCAGGAAGGCTGTGGCAGGTAGGTGGTGGAGATCCCTGGAACTGGAGATTACCCCAGTCTGTCATGGCACTGGAGTTGGGCAGGTCTATTTTTTTCTTTCTCCCTCCACCAAACAGCCCTATTTAAGGATGCTGGCATTAGTCTCCACTTCTCTAAAAGGAAGGGGGCATCAAAGTTCCTTCCCTTCCAAGACAGAAACCGTCTGACAACAGCCTGAGAAATCTTAACGTAAGTACAGACCCCCTTGGTCGATCTTTTCTTGTTTTTGGCTGGAGGGGATGCTGGGAATGGACAGATGCTTGACCATGAGGATGCTATCAAGAGCCATCTCCTTTAGTGACCCAATCTGTGCCAGGGTTTGAGTGGGACCATGACCAGAGTATAAGCCCTTCAATATTAGGGGCTATGTCATGTACACCTTTGATTCCCCGGAGCTTAGTCATGCTTAAAGTAGGGGCCCAGCAAATATTTGAACTGAATCCTACAGGCTAGTGTTAGGACAAGTCCCTCAACTTCCTTTTTATGACAGTGGCAGCTCTAGCCCTGCACCATCCCCCACCCATCTCTTCCAAAAGCTTCTATTCCCTTGCTGTCTTCACAAAAGATAAATGAAGGCTCCATTAATTGTTTCCATGGTTACATGGAAGTGGCCACACTGAGGATCCCTATCACCCTTACTGTCTGAAGGAAAAAGAGAGGAGGGGTTTGGGATCTTTGTCACAGAGGAAACCATGGAAACAAGCGTTGCTAAGGGGATGGCTCTAAATTCAGAGGAAAGAAACTAGAAGTGGGGAGAGGGAGTTGGTGGGCTCAAGGGCAGGTTATTTTTCAAGGTACATTTCTCTGAGGCTAGAGCAGCCTCTTTCACTTCTTGCATCCTCCCCCAACCCAGACAGAACCCAGAGTTAAAAAATTTTAGAAAACTGGGGCCACTGTCAGGCTCAAGTCCACCTTTATTGGTCCTGCAAGGGAAAAGCCAATGAAAATGGAGTTATTGTGTTCACACCTCATGATTATACTCATTTCTGAACTTTGCCTCTTTGCCAATCAGTTTTGTATGTTATGAGCCAGGCACTGTGCTGGGCACTGGAAAATAATCATCAGCAAAACAGTCCCTCCTCTCATGGTGAGCTGATAGCAGGACAGCCACTTGGTGGCTCTAGGGCCAGGTTGCTCACATGGGCTGGATTGGACAGTCCTGCATGGCAGTGTACAGAGGGCTGTCAGGAGTCTATCCAAACTCTTTTTGTAATACCTATTATCTTATCTATTACCACCTGAAGTTTACCTGAGAGCTCACTGAGAAAGGCCTGTTTTTCCTGGGAAAACCTAGGGCTCTAGCCCCTCTGGCGAACACCTTGCACCTTGGTTAGGCTTGCCCTCTGATATTAGCACTCAGGCCCTTGTCTCTGAAACTATACACCAAGGATGATGAACTAGTCCTCTCTCAACAGTGCCAAAGAGACACGGGTTTTTTTTTTTTGACTTCACCACGCAGTGTGCAGGATCTTAGCTCCCTGATCAGGGATTGAACCCACACCCCCTGCAATGGAAGTGCGGAGTCTTAACCACCGAACCGCCAGGGAAGTCCCTATTATTATTATCATTATCATTTTACAAAAAATTAAAGGCAACAAGTCTCTCTTTCTTCTTTGATGGGTTAGCTGGGGGGTGGGAGTCCTCAGCTCCCTGCAGCTTGGAGTTGGAGAGTTAGCACCTCACTAGGGAGTGGAGAGATGGGGGGGGTCTTAACCTCCTGGGGAGGGATACCCCTCTCTTACATCCAGCTGAGAGCTGGGGGGCTGGGCCTCCGAGCTCGGTTCTGCCAGTCTTCTCCATGTCCCCCCTCTAACCTTCAGTTTCTCTGGGCCAGCCCTTCCCCACTCCGGGTGCACAGAACAAGCCCAAGGATGGCGGGCTGGGCTACAGAGGAAGAGTTGTAATTAAAAAGAGAAAGAATTGGGCTTCCCTGGTGGAGCAGTGGTTGACAGTCCGCCTGCCGATGCAGGGGACACGGGTTCGTGCTCCGGTCCCGGAGGATCCCACATGCCGTGGAGCGGCGGGGCCGTGAGCCATGGCCGCTGAGCCTGCGCATCCGGGGCCTGTGCTCCGCAGCGGGAGAGGCCACAACAGTGAGAGGCCCGCGTACCGCAAACAAAAAAAAAAAAAAGAGAGAGAGAAAGAATTAAAAGCAGCACCAAAAGGGAAGGGTAATTACCCTTCAGCTGCTGCAGAAATACAATTAGGGCCGTGCTCTCTGAGCCGCCAGGATACTGTGGCTTTTGCTAATTATGAAGCGGATATGCCCTGGCAGCACAATTAGAGGCCGGCCAGGCACCGGGGGCCTGGCCTCTCCTCCATCAGTGCCCAGGCCTGGGGAAATTCAGCGCGGAGCCCAGTGCTGGGACTGGCTGGGTGGAGGCGGGGGCGCAGGCCCACAACCGGTGTCCCTTTTCCTCTCCTGCCTATTCTGCTAGGCCCAGCCCCCATCCCCACTTCATTCGGAGCCGTGGTTCAGTAAGCACTGGGTGGATTGTCACCCTGGGCCTTCACCGTGGACTAGGGCGGAGATGGGAAGGGGGAGGCTGGTAGAGAGGGGTCACCGTGACCTGGAGCTCTTCGCTTTTCCCTTCTCCGTGATAGTACAGCGCTTTGTGATTCCCAGAAAAAGGTAGAGAAATGAGCCGCCCGCTGTCTCCCTTTAAAAATAAGATCCCCCTATTATTAAAGGAAATACGTTCATTAGAGAAAATGAAACACTCCAAAGAAAAAGAAAATAATAAAACAATCCCCTCCCCACCCCCCCCCCCACCCCCCATCTCCATCAGAGGCTCCGGAGAACTCTGGGGTGGGGGAGGGGTGGTGGGCTGATGGGAGGAGGTGACCTTGGGGGTGGGGGCGGGGACACAAGCTGGCCCGGCGGGAGTGTCGGGCTGGCTGAACGCCTGGCCCGAGCGGCGGGTGCGGCCGTGGACCAGCCAGCCCCATCTGGAAGACTAGTGATTTTGTTGTTGTCTCCCTGCGCTCAACAACAAGTCCCAGTCTGCCTCATGGTGCCGGCCGCCGCAGCGGGGGGAAGGGGGGCGGTGCGCTGGGGCTGGGGGCGGGCCGCGCCCTTTGTGGCTCTTCCTCCGTGTGTTCTTTCTGTGCCTTCTCTGTCTCCTAGAAAGCACCTCTGGAAACTACCCTGAGCACCACCTTGGGCAGCACACCTCAGGCGGACTCTTCCAGAAACAAGGACAGACTACAGTGTGTGTGTGTGTGTGTGTGTGTGTGTGTGTGTGTGTGTGTGCGCGCGGTGGTGTGCGGGGAAGCATGAGGGTGGGAGGGATGGACAGGGTCTCAGTCCTCTGGGAGCGGCGAGCTGCTTCCACATCACTGACAAGGGCAGGGAGAGAGAATCCCCCCACAGGGGCCCAGGCGTCTAGTTGTCTCTGGCAGGAGAGAGCCAGAGCGTGTGCAGGCACAAAGCGGCATGTACTTATGACCAGGGTGCCTGCGATGTTGGTGCCCTGGCAGCCACCTGGAGGACACGCCTGACCCTGGCCGGCCCGGACCTCACCTTGCCTACCCCAGGGAGGAGAGAGTGGACTTGTGCGTATAGAACTTCTTCTTGGCCCCAGAATCTGCCTCCGTGCTGCTGGGCCCAGAGGTGTTGCCAAGGGAAAACTGAGGTGAGGAAGCCCAGTCCCACATCTGAGCCTGGAAACCAGTCCCCCACTATGGCAGAAGCAGTGATCATACAAACCATTTCCCATCCTTTGTCCATGCCTCCGTGTAGGGGGCACCTTACCCTCAGATGGTCACCAAGTTCCAATGGTGAGACTCTCAGTGGGACAAATTTTTCAAGCAGCAAACTCAAATGCCCTCCCCAGTCCTTTCTAAGTATATTCCCACCCTCATCCTCCACCCTGGAGAAGGAGGCACTCCTGGGGCCCTTGGGCCAGAGAAAGGAAGTGTTGGTCAGCAGCCTCGGGAGGCAAAAAAAAGACTGGGAAAGTGTTTGTTTGTTTGTTTTAAACACTAACACATCTTACCAATTTAAATTGGGTTGGGAGTTGTACTCCTTTAGGTAACCCTAAAAATGCAACCATTGTTGAGCTCACCCTGCCTCTGCCACTTGCCAGCTGTGTGACCTTTGGCAAGACACTTAACCTCTCTGAACCAATCAGTCCTTCACTTCCACCCAGAGGCTGCTGCTGTCAGTGTCTCAGCTCCTCCAAACTGGCTCTCTCCTTCTCCATTTCCTGCCTCTTAAATTCTCTTTACTCCAATCCTGCCTGAAACCAGTGGGCAGCCAGTCCTATTAGAAATCTCATTCACACTTGAGAAGGCTGCAAATTGGTGTCAGCAGGTGCCTGCCCTTCACTGGAGGAAAGGGGCCTGGATTGGGCAGAAGGGGGCAGAGGTGGGGAACAGGGGAGGAGGGGAGTCAAATGTCTCCCAGGCAGTCCTCAGTATCCAGGGCTGCTATGGAGACAGAAGGGAGAGAGATCCTGCCTCAGCGAAACAAGCATCTAGAGAGGGTAGTGGGGTGCACTCCTAATTTGAGAGATGGACGAGAGTGCCCCTGTTGATATGTAGCAAGGTACAAAATAGAGGGAGCAAGGTACTCCCTGGGGGGTGGGGAGGGAGTCCTGGCTTCAAAGTCAGACACACCCCAGTTCCAGTCCTGGCTGCACCACTTACTAGCTGTGTGACATTGAGGCAGTCACTTAACATCTCTGAGCCTCAGATTCTTTAATTGTAAAATGGAATTGATCACGTCTACCTTGCTAGGTTATATGTTAATTAATCAAGAGAAGTGCCAATAATATATAATGGCATATGTAAATACTCAACAGTAGTCTCTTTTGCCTCCTCTTTCATAGTTTTTCTTTTCCAGGATCTGGGGTACCCACAAGTCCCCTTCCCTGAAGTAGCAACAAATCTCTCTATTAGTCTCCCACATCGCATAGAAGTTTTATCCCATTTAAACGTTTATCCTTCCCCTCCCCAGATCAGTATCTTGTCCACTTCAGGAGGCTCAATATATATTTAAAGAATGATTATAGACCAAGTGTCCCCGCCTCCACCCCCCTCCTCTTCCCTCCCCACACTTCTCCGTTTTAAAAATGCAGAAACCAAGACTTAGGTTGTATGATTTACCTCTAAGTCACTCGGCAAAATAGACCGCTTACTACTTCTTAAAGTAACTTTCTAGGAGTCTCAGAACACAAAATGGTTGGTGATCCAAGGGTCAGGCATCTGGAGTCTCCTTACCTCAGCTACATCGCCCGGGTTTATGCAGCCAGCAGCCCCATCTGCGGGCGCGTTTCCAGGGATGAGCGGGGAGGCAGCGCCCTCTGATGGATCTTGTAGGTAGCTGCGCCTTAGCGCCCAGTCTCAATCTTGGCTGCAAGCTAGAATCACCTGATAAGCTTTAAAAATCTCCATATTCAGGTCACATTGCAGACCTGTTACATCAGAATCTTGGGGTGTCACCCAAGTGTCAATATTTTTTAAAGCTCCTCAAGCAATTTTAATGTTCAGCCAAGATTGAGCAATAATTACAGATTAATTTTATATGTGAAGAAATTGTAGTGTAGAATGGAAAAAGTTAACGGTGGAGAATAAAATTCCCCTGGATCAAATCTTGCCAGTTTTCCACAAAAAGTCAGTCATATGAGACTTGACATGGTTCTAAAAATCCTGGAAAATCTCAGGAGTTGGAAGAAGGTATAAAATACTGTAATTGTCTTGATGACAGGCTGTGTCCAGGTAGGTTCAAAGTCACTGTTGGATCAAGAGTGCTAGTAGAGCGGGAATGTGCTTGAATAAAATAAGTTATTTACATTGGCTCCCCGGTTGTGTCCGCTTCATACCCTCTAACACATCGGATTTTAAACTTGAGCATGCATGAGGAAGCTGTTAATCTGCTTGTTAAAACACAGATCGCTGGGCCACACCCACCCCTGAATTTCTGAGTCAGTGGATCCAACAAATTTCCAAGTGATGCCTAGGCTGCTGGTTTAGGACCACACTTAGAGAATCGCTGCTACAAAAAATGGCCAGATCGACACCCGCCTTCAGGTCTGCACCTGCTCCAGCAACATGGGAATCCCCATAGCATCCCAAATAGTCCTCAAAGCATGCATGCAAGGAAGGCAGAATGGTGCTTCGAGTGTGGCATAATGATTTGTAAGCACAAAACACAGGTCAAGTCCGATGTCTCAAGTGCTTCTGGATTGACAGGGTTGGGGAGGATAGGGTGGGGTCCCTGGGGGCAGGGCTTGGATCATGGGCTTTCCCCCACCAAGCTCCAACTTAAAAGGGTCTGTTATAGAGGAGCTCCAGTCTTTGTGGAAGGAGGAGATAGTTTTATTTCAGGAATGGGAAGGTGAAGTCCCTAAAGGTTGGGATTGGAGGTACTGCCATTCACAGTCAAGATGCCAGTATTGGGCCATCCATATTGCATACTTGCGGACCTTCAACTTTTTTGCTTGATAATATTTTCTATCGTAAGTTGTGGTAGTTACAAATGATGTATCGTAAATATTGACATCTTTTTTAAAAATTTGTCTGTAAATGAATGTAGTGGGCACATATCTATCAGAGCAATTTGATACTAACATTAACCATTTTAAAAATACATGAAAAAACTCTTACCATCAATGTTAAATTTTATGAGTCCTATGCTCCTGGAAAGCAGCAATGGTGAAGAAATATCTCCCATTCTTTTGTGTTCCAGAAACTAGTTACTGCAAAGAAACATCCTGCCCCATATGACTGTGAAAAGACTCCAGGATTTCCCCATTGTTTACCTATGACGAGTCCTGGCACAGACACTCCAAATTACCATTCTTTGCCTCATTGATGATTAGCTGAACTGCTGGACCCATGGATCAATTGGAATAAAACACTCATTAACCAAACTTTGGTTAAGCTTCTTTTCTTCCCCTAGGTCCCTGAACTATGGCCCACCCTCAGCCAGAGCCAGTTTACAATCCCTCCTTAATGACCCCTCCAGGGAATAGGCTGGCCTTAGGGTAAAACAATCTCCATATCTCATATCAATTTACTAACCTAATAGGATCTGGGATCTGGTCACTGCCATCTCCATATCCTGTTCTTTCTAGCCCCCTTTACTCCTCCCTATAAAGGAAAACCATTTTTGCCTACCCTTGAGAACTACTAGAGCATTTTCTCTATTGCAATAAATATCCCCTCCCAAACACCCACCCCCCTAATCCTTTCAAATAAAGTCTCTCCTTCCTAAATCTAGATTTGTTTTTTATTACATGCAACATTCTTTTTTCTTCTTCAACTTACACTTCCATTCAACTTCCACTATGGAGATTTATCCTAGCATAGTCTATTTTCATGCTTGGCAATATTTTCTGGAGAACCTGATCATACTTTAATGTCACAAAATTATGTATATCAATTTGAACTTGTTAACTCTAGAAAAATGTCCTGTGACCCATGAGGTTCCACGTGTTATTTTTTTTCCTGGATTGAGACATTGTTGCTATTATTTCTATTACAAGTGAGCAAATGAGAAATATACAGCATTTCATTATATGAGCAATAATCTTTACACATAAAAAGTGAGTTTTAATTAGAAATGCCATTGGAAACACGTCTCTAGGAGATAGATGGAGCCAGTTATTTTTCATTAAGTTTATAAATCTGGGGATGAATATCACTTTTTGCAAGAATGGGAAAGAGTTGGGCCTTCTGTTTTGTTTTTATGGATGTAAACACTGATAAAAACATTGTTCACATAAAAAGCAGATAGAGGGCTTCCCTGGTGGCGCAGTGGTTGAGAGTCCGCCTGCCAATGCAGGGGACACGGGTTCGTGCCCCAGTCAGGGAAGATCCCACATGCCGCAGAGCGGCTGGGCCCGTGCGCCATGGCCGCTGAGCCTGCGCGTCCGGAGCCTGTGCTCCGCAAAGGAGAGGCCACAACAGTGAGAGGCCCGCGTACCAAAAAAAAAAAAAAAAAAAAAAAAAAAAAAACAAAACAAAAAAAAAAGCAGATAGAAGTGGAAGGAGTTTTCTCTGACAATGTCAGCTCTTTTCACTTCTGTTAATTATGTAGCCTCAAAAAAAATTTTTTTAATGACCCATTAGCTGGCAACATGATTAAATCCTCCTCGGATCATAGCGAAAGCAAAGAATCAGAAACCCACCAGACTTGTAGAAGGGTTTCTTGCCCGGTCCTCAATAATAACCCATATTTAGAGCAATCTTACTGAAACTGATAGATGTCATTTCAGGCGAGTTCTGAAAAGCCTGGTCCTTTATGTCTCAGCGCAGAAAGAATTCAGCGAGAGGCAAAGTGATAGATAAGAAGTGATTTATTAGAATGGGATGTTTGTGAGGCTTACAAGTGGACAGGCAAGAGGGTGCTACGCCTGAGAACTTAGTGGGAACTTAGATTTATAATCAAAGGAAAAGGGGGGAGGGGAAAAGACCACTTGCTTCTTCATTTTTTTTTTTTTTTTTTTGCGGTATGCGGGCCTCTCACCGTTGTGGCCTCTCCAGTTGTGGAGCACAGGCTCTGGACGCACAGGCTCAGTGGCCATGGCTCACGGGCCCAGCCGCTCCGCGGCGGCATGTGGGATCTTCCCGGACCAGGGCACGAACCCGTGTCCCCTGCATTGGCAGGCAGACTCTCAACCACTGTGCCACCAGGGAAGCACCTCTTCTTCATTCTTGAGTAGACATCATGCTTCCATCATCAACTCCTCGTCCAGGTTGGGCAGGGGAGTTTTTTGTCCCTACGTGGTTAAGCCAGGACTTTAAAAATTATTTCAGGTCTCTGTACAATGAGCACCTTTCCATACTGAGCTCACTGGGCAGGATGTGGGTCTCATGCCACCATTGTTTTATTGTTTGGGGGCATGTCTCATGCTTCTGTCACATGGTTTTGTGGCTAGGCAAGCCTGCTTGGTTTTGTGGTTAAGTAAACCTGCTTTCTTGAGTGATCATTAATCTTACTGTGGTCTCCCAAAGCCTCCTAAAGTTCCCTATCTACAGTCCCCTAATGGGGTTTCTAAGCTGACTATTTAATTATCCTACTCAATCCCTATCATTATTTTTCTTCTTCCCCAAGACTACTTTTATTTCCCAGGGTACCACAGAGCAAGATTTAGAATGTGTGTGTGTGACTTTCCTTTGTAAAGTGGGAGACAGCTGGTTATAAAAAGGGAGAGGGAAGCTGGACTCCAAGGACTCCAGGTCCATTCCCAGGTGTAGTCCCATGGGAGTTGAGGATCTGGTTACTGACTCTCTTAAAATCCTCCTTGCCCCGAGAGTTGCCTCTGACAGAGTCTCCATGTCTGAAAACAGCTACTCTGCATCCCCTTTCCTTCTGCTCTTTGTCGTCTCAATGTTGCCTCCAAAGGAGCTCTGGAATCTGTCCCAAGCTCTTTATCCTCTCTACCACTCTGGCCACCAGGATCTTATCCCACCTGAATGTCCACAACCACCCCAACACCCATGCCTCTTTCTCCAGGCCTGGTCCATTCCTTTCCTACTGCAGCCAGAATGAGCTTCCCCAAACGCAAATCTGCTGGTGAACCAGCTCTGGCTTAAATTCCTTCCAGCTCCCCCAAGCCTTCAGGAATCTGAGTAGAAAGCCTTATCCCTCTAGTGGCCTTCTCCTTTGTCCTGCTTCCCTCAAATCTGTAGCCTGGTCAGAAATAGACGATTTTTGGAACATGTACCCCTGGACTTCTGAGTACATTTGCGATGCCACTGCTGCTTGCACAATGGAGCTAGAAGGAATCTGACTGCGTTGGTCTTTGTTTGGACCCTCGCTGTTTTCCCTTAATTTCTTGAAATGTCAATTTCCTTAATCGTAAAACAGAAATAATAGTACACATCTCAAAGGGTTCGTCAGATTAAAGGGGTGTATTGCCTGGCACTCTGTTAATGCTCACATAATAAATGCAAACTCATTGTTATTGTTTTTTATTATTCACGTTGCACTGTTATCTGTTAACCTCTGCTACTGCGCCAAACCATGAACAACTAGAGTCCCCAGCGATTGTTCTTATTCTGTGTATCCCAATGCCAAGCCCATAGTAGGAACTTATTACTTATGAGTAAAGTATCGCAAAAGGATAACTGAAAAAGTAGCGCCGAAGGAGCAAACCTGACTTTTAAAAATCTTTTTTTTAGTGGCCATCGTGTATATTATTTCACCGAAACCCCTCGACACCCGAGGAGGTAGGAGTTATTCCTATTCTGCAAATGTGGGTGTGTACTCTGTAAGTCAGCCTGCCTTTAGTGGCACGGAGCTCATAGGAGCCCACATCCCGACCCAGGGAGCGGTATGGATTGGACAAAATTGGGAGTAGAAGTGGGCGATAGGAGGCCACGATCCCCCTCCAACCGCTTGAAAATTTCCCGCGGTCTGGGCCAGCCTTGGGCACAAACCACACCCCTCTAGGAGTCCCCGCCCCTTACGCTCCCAAGCGCCAACCCGCAGCGAGCCAGGCTCCCGGCCAATCAGAAGAGGTCTTAGGCGGGCGCTGCGGTTCAGCAAGCCAACAGGCTGGCGGCCGGAGCAGGGCTTGCCCGGGCGTGTTGGAGCTGCAGGTTCTCCGGACGCCACGTGCTGGCGTGAGAAGACTCGCTGGGCTTTCAGGTGATTTCGGGGACCATGCTGGGGATCGCGGGGTCGGGTAGGCTGGCGCGACGTGTCCCCGGCCGCAGGGCCCCGCGCGGTGTGTCCGCCCCCGGCTTGTGGCGGGGGACGCCCGGCCGGGCCGGCCCGGCTCCCGGGCTCCCCAAAGTGCAGGCCTGGCCCCGGGCGCCGCCTGGCCCCCATCCCGCCCTGCTCGGGGTTCTCGGGCCTGAGTGGGCGGCGCTGGGCGATGGGACTCGGCCTGGTGGGCGTCTGCCCGGCCGCCGCGACCAGTGAGTGACCAATGCCTCAGTCCTTCCCTGGGTGAGGCCGGGCTCCCACGCGTCACTCCTCGGAACGCCGGCGCCGGGGGAGATCGTGCAGGGCTCTCCTCTGACTGTTCTCGTCTTGTGAACTTTTTAGTAGCACAGGGGATCTTATCGAGCCAGCTTTTCTCAAATTAGGGAGATTATTAGTATCATGGCAAGGGGGTGAGGCCACGCACTCTTTGAAATACAGATTCCAGGCCCCGTTTCCCCAAATGGCAGTTACGAAGGTGTGGAGAGTAGGCCTGGAAATCAGCCTTTTAAACAGACGTTTAAACAGACTAGGTTGGGGAAGCCCCTAACCTAGTTCAGTGCTGGATTTCATAAACCCTCGTTTTAAGTTAGGAGACAGTGCCTTGGTCCAGTTGATATAGCTCTTTAGGGCCAGAGCAGGGTCTAGAACTGCCCACCTTCCTGATCAGCCAGCAGGTTGGTGGCCCTGAGGCCACTGGGAATTCTGACTTCGAGGTTCCTTTGGGCCTTTGCCCAAAGGCCTGGTGACTGCTGATTCAAAGTGCTGGTTCTGGGCTGGAGAGAGATTTGTTTGCCTCACTGAAATACTTTTATTTGAGCAAAACTTCTCCTGAGCTTCCCTGAGCTCCATGTGGGAGCCCAGGATGAGGAAGGTGTCCCCTTGATGATTAATTGTTGGTTCTGACGTGTCAGCTAGGTCAGGGCATGTAGAGAACTGCTTTCATCTCTTGCAGCACAGGGCCAGGGCCACAGAGACCTTTTTTCTCAGGGATCCTAATTTCTGGCTTCTTTGAAACGTTGCCAACAGTGTTAGGGAGGCCACCGACCCTTGTCCTGGCCTCAGCTCCTGACCTGTAGGGTCCTTAGCCATCTCAGAGAAGGGAAATGGCCCTCCTCCCCTACAAAAGTCAGTTATTAGTGGGTCTCTGTCTAAGGCCTCCCCATTACTGGGCTGAGACAAATTGAGGTTCTGTATTTGTCAGCCTTAATATGTGACTTGTCAATATGAGGAAGTTGATTACAGTTAAGAGCACTTTTAAAAAGGAGAAGACTTCTTGGGGAAGGGTTAAGCAAGCAGAGGGAGGATAAGTCAGGATGGGTCACCGTGCCTCCCCCTGGCCCAGGCATCACCAAATGGCAGTTCATCTCCCCTCCCATTTCTCTTAGCCTCTGCTATTGCTCAGATTCGTATGTTCTCCAGGCCTATTCCTATATGGCAGTTGTGATCCCCCTCACGCTAAAACTCTAGGGAGCTTGGTTCCCATCCACCTCTGGATTAAGCCCAAACTTTTACCACTCTCCAGGAACAGTTCTTTCTCACTGTCCACACTGCACCGGTCTCCTCTCCCCTTACCTCCTTGCTTTCCAATTGCTGCACCAAACTCCTTGCTTTCCCACAATGGATGTGCTTTGCCTCCTGGACTTTGTGTCTGTGGTTTTTTCCTGTCTGGATGCCCTTCCCTTCCTGGGCTCCCTGGTAGACCTTTCTGAAACCCTTCAAAGTGTCCCCTCCACTGCTAGGGCTTTTCTAACCTAGCGCTTCTGCTTTTTAAATACCTGGCCTGGTGACTCAGGCATGGGTCCTTTGTCCATTGCTCCCATCCTGAGCACACTCTTGTAAGTTCCTGACTATCTCTCTTCCGACCAAACCAGAGTTCCCTGAGGATGTGGTCACTTCCAGCTCTGTAGTCCCCACAGTCTGGCAGATAGCAGGCCTGGTGTCAGCTTCTGGAGAGGATCCGCTCCATGCCAGGTTCCAGGCTGGCTGTAGGGGAAGGGACAGAGACAAACAAAACTCTCTACCTGCCTTCATAGTGCTCTGAGGTAGGCTGTATGTAACTGTTGACTTTGAAGAGTGCAGTAAATTCTCTGATTGTGCTGCCAGAGCAGAGAGGGGTGAACTTCTTTGCTCCCCAGTTAGACTGTAATTGTCCGGGGTCAGGGCTACTGTGCCATATTTCAGTGACCTCCCTAGGTGCCTTTGGGGCTCGCTCGCTTGACCCGCCGAGACCAGTATAGGGACACCACCTTGGGGTAGGAAAAGCCACCAGAGTGTGGTGGGCTTCCCAGAGTGCAGGCAGAAGGTGGAGTGGTAAAAAGCGGACAGGGGCAGTTCCTCCAGCCAGGCCTACCTTGTGCCTTACGCCCAAATGGCATCAGGCTGAAGGTGGGCCCCTCTTCCTCGGCCCTGGGGTACTTTTTTCAGGCCTTTGCCCCTAACATGTCTACTGATTCCTCTCCCTTCTACCTGGAGGGCTACTGTTCCACGTTCACGCAGACTTAACCTCTTCAGCCTGTCCTGCTTCCCTGGCACTTCTCACGCAGCCCTTCACACGCCTTCTGCTCCGTTTCTGTCTCTGCAGTGAGACTCAACTCCTGGAGTCCAGGATCTTTCTTTGTAACTCTCTGCCCAGCTCTTGCCACAGTTGGGAACCCAGAGGCCTCAGTGTGACATTGGCCTGTGCAACCCGGAGGATTGTTCCAGAAGGGCTTCCTGGAGGATGTAGAAAGGGTAGGAGGGATGTGAGTGGGAAGGGAGGCAGGAGGAAGGCCTGTGGGTTGGGAGTCCAGGCTGAGGCAGCTCTGGCCTGGGAAGAACTGGTTACCAACCATGAGCAGGGGTCTTCACCTCTGGGGGAAAGGGAGCATATAATACATGCCAGGAGGGAATTCCCCTGTGGTCCAGTGGTTAGGACTCGGCGCTTCCACTGCCTTGGCCTGGGTTCAATCCCTGGTTGGGGAACGAAGATCCCGCAAGCCGGGTGGCCATAAATGAATGAATGGATGGATGGATGGCCCGGATTCAATCCCTGGTTGGGGAACTAAGGTCCTGTAAGCCACGTGACCAAAAATGAGTGAATGAATGAATGAATGAATAAATAAAATAAAATAAAAAAGCAAATTATTAAAAAGGCAAAAGGGACTTCCCTGGCAGTCCAGTGGTTAAGATTCCGTGCTTCCAATGCAGGGTGTACGGGTTCGATCCCTGGTTGGGGAACTGAGATCCCACATGCCGCTCAGCCAAAATAAATAAAAGGCAAACAATAAAAAGATAAAGTCCATATATATATATATATATATATATATATATGCAGGGAGAATATAATATATGCAGTTTAATGAGGATTTGGCCACAATTCAAATATACACTAACCGAGGGAAACTTGGGACATGACACTCCTGACTCCACAGAAAATCCCTTTGTTCCTATTAAGAATAGTTGATTCAGGAGTTAAGGATGAGCAGCTAAATTTTATCCAGATGTACTAGGAAATAGCATTTTCATGAATACAGATGCAACTAAAATTGGTCACCTATAAAGATTTTAAAGGCTACATCAAGGTATATAGTCTTGACTAAAGACAGATTAATGAACCAAATGACTAATAATTAGTATTCTTAATAATAGGGTGGGGGAGGGAAGGATTGGGAGTTTGGGATTAGTAGATGCAAACTATTTTGTATAGCATGGATAAACAACAAGGTCCTACTGTATAGCACAGGGAACTATATTCAATTTCCTGTGATAAACCATAATGGAAAAGACTGAAAAAGAATGTATATATACGTGTAACTGAGTCCCTTTGCTGTACAGCAGAAATTAACAGCATTGTAAATAAACTATACTTCAATAGAATTTAAAAAATAAAGCATAATTTTAAAAAATATATGCAGATCCTAGCACACATGGATTGTGCCTTTTTCTCTTCACAAGGGAAGGGTAATAGGGCCATTTTACACGCAAAGAACCTGAAGTTCAATGGTTAGGTAACTTATACAGAGCTGAGTTAGCCCCTGCTCTGTCTACTTCAAAGCGCTGGTTTTCTGGTGTGTTCAAAACATACTGGCTGACTTAGTACAGCAAACAAGATGAGGTTTTCCAGGCTACATCCTTCACTGTTGGGAAGATGCCGGCCTTATTGCATGGGATTTGCAAACCCATGTGAACAACAAATATTTCCTGTGGCAGTGGTGTGTGACAGCATCTCTTTACAACCCAGCGTTCAGGGATGGAGAGCTTGTGGGAGGTACCACAGGAACCCGCAGCACTATAGGTCAGGGCTTTTTCTGTTTCTCTTTTAGAGTTGAGCTGGTTAACCAGCACACCAGTGCCTGTAGGCTTCAGTGATTAAACTACATGTCCAACTGTATTTAAATGTTTGTAGACAGTGTTGTGATGAATGAATTAGAAGAAAGGCATTTAATAGATTACATCATTTTAGTTAACACATACCAAAAATACAACTATTGTGGCCTTCCTGTGAAATATTTTCTCCAGGTTTTGCTGTGGGTCTTGCGTTCACATTTCATAAAGTTTTTGTTTTGTTTTGTTTTTAAAATAGGATATCATATATATGCCATTTCTGTAACCTTTATTTTCTCATAGCCATACCTCTAAAATGTTTTGATGCTAATGGTATTGGAGGTAAGCTATGGCTTGGAGGTTGAGAGCATGGATTCTGGGTTCACATCAGCCTTTGTCTACGTATTAATCGGGCAAGTTACTTAACCTCTATGCCTCAGTTTTTGTACCTGTAATATGAGGATAATAATGCTTTGTTCAAGTTGTTGGGACGATTGAGTGATTCCATGTAAAGTACTTAAAACAGTGGTTTTGCAGGTGGTATCGATTGTATGAGTGCAATTATTATTTTTTTTTTTTTTTTTTTTTTTTTTTTTTGGGTATGCGGGCCTCTCACTGCTGTGGCCTCTCCCGTTGCGGAGCACAGGCTCCGGACGCGCAGGCTCAGCGGCCATGGCTCACGGGCCCAGCCGCTCCGCGGCATGTGGGATCCTCCCAGACCGGGGCACGAACCCGTGTCCCCTGCATTGGCAGGCGGACTCTCAACCACTGCGCCACCAGGGAAGCCCGAGTGCAATTATTATTAACATAGGTCCTTGACTCCACCTGGGATGCTGAGACAAAGTGTGGGGCTCTGGGGCAGCCTGGCAGGAGAGCACTGCAGGGAGGGAAGAAGAGAGAGGGAGGGGCAGGGCTGGCCTGGGACACTCCTCACCCAGCCCCTCTGACCTATGTGTTCTCTCCCCAGGCTGCTGCCCTGTAGGCAGATTACCTCCCAGACCTCCCTTGCCCTGAGCGGTGAGCTGATTGGGATGGTGGTCCGGGAAGCTTCTGAGTCTGCCCAGTGCCTGTGCCCTTCCCTGGCCAGCCTGAATGCCAAGGATGTGCTTCGGAGGAAACACAAGAGGAAGAGCCGACAGCACCAGCGGTTTATGGCCCGGAAGACCTTGCTGCAGGAGTATGGGTTGCGGAACACACCCCCGGAGCCAGGATCCTCCCCAGGCACTGAAGCCGCCAGCAGTGTGAGGCAGCGTCCAAGGGCTGAATCTGGAGGTGCCCAAGGCAGCAGAAAGCCCACCCCCAGAGAATCTGCTGGGCCCTTGCCCAGCAAGTGCGTGGCTATCGACTGTGAGATGGTGGGCACGGGACCGCGAGGGCGGGTGAGTGAGCTGGCCCGCTGCTCAGTGGTGAGTTACCACGGCGAGGTCCTCTACGACAAGTACATCCAGCCTGAGATGCCCATCGTGGACTACCGTACTCGCTGGAGCGGCATCACCAGGCAGCACATGCGCAAGGCCATCCCCTTCCAGGTGGCCCAGAAAGAGGTGAGGGCAGGGCTGGGGGTTTGGGGGCAGTGTGATGGGCTGGGAAGAGCAGCCCCGGGCCTGAGTCAACACTTAGCCACTAGAAGCGAGAGACCATTGGGAAGTTACTTAACTTCTCCAAACAGTGGGTTTCCTCTCCATAGAAAGGGTGAATAGAAATCCTGCCCTACCTGCGTGGAAGGGGTGCTGGGGTGTCCCACGTGATAGTGTTTATGGAGAGGCCGCGCCAACTGTGAGATGCGAAACAGCTTCTTTTCTGTTATGAAAGCACTATGTGTCTGCCTAAAATTTGTAAGTCTCACAGTGCTGTCACCTTCAGGTGTTAAATGTTTTGGTATTTTTTTAATGTTAGTTTTTCATTGCTTTGAAAAAAATTAGTGTTGGGACCACACTGACATGCCAGGAATTCCCAAACGTCCTCGAGCATAGGAAACACCTTAATCCTTATTAATGATCTTGGAACCTTGTCCTCAGATCCCTCCATAGAGATTCTGATCCTGCAGGTCTCTAGGCCTTGGGAGGGCTCTGAGGTGTGTGTTCCTAAAAACCGTCATGCTGTGTAAACTTGCACGATAAAAACCCCAGAGCTGATGGGGAAAAGGGGTTAGGGACACAATGCCCAAAAAACTTCATTAATGACACCCCAAAAATAAAAAGATAGAAACCTAATAACAGTGGGAGCACAGTTTTGCACAGATTGAGTGGTTGAGAAATGCGTAAGTACAGCACTCTGCCTTGAAAAGACCTGGAGCGCTCGGGGAAGTGGGTGTCAGGGGGGTGGCGGCTCGCACTGTGGGAGGGGTTGAGAGAATTACCTGAAGTCAGGAAGTGGGAAGCCAGGTGCGGGCAGCACACTGGTGAACTGCGCTGTCTGGTAGACTTGCAAGGCGTGGGTACTTTCTGGATTCCCCAGTGGTTCTGCTCAGCTAGGTGATGTTTCTGCATTCACTTTCGCCCTTCTGTTTCTCAAGGGCGAAATTTGCATTATTCTCAAGTCACATCCTAATATATCAACCGTGTTGGAACATTTTGCATTTTCAAACCAAGCGTTGTAGCAGAACTACTTAACATTTCTGGTTTATTCTTGGGATGAGGTGCATTTAGGAAATACTAATATAAGTCATCTTGTGTCTTCCTTTTTCACATAAGATACACCCTAAGGATTTCTTTCAAAAGGTTATTTATCAAGCAGGTTGATCAGGAATAGAAGCAGCAGGAAGGGAGGTAGGTGGTGAACCCTCCAGCTCCCTGTTGCTTCTCTCAGCCTGCCAAGAGCTGGACCACATTGGATCTGCCTGGACTCGGAGCCAGTGTGGAGTGTGCTGGGTGCCTTCCCACCACGTGGCTTGTGTTGTGTGTGTGTGTGTGTGTGTGTGTGTGTGTGTGTGTGTGTGTGTGTGTGTTATGAGGGGGTGGTGACTAGAGTGGGGTGGCCCGTCCCTACCACTAAAGTCTAAATGCACCTTATCCACATGCCGTGAAGGCTGAGTTTAGCGATAAACCATGCATCACCAGCAGAGGCAGCTGTGGGAGGCTGGTGGCGGGTGATAAGGAGATGCCCGTGGCCCTGGACATGGCCTCCCTAGGGCCTGAGGACGGCGGGAGGCAGGAAAGAGAGGCGCACATTGTGTAGCTGGTGAGAGCTGAGCCAGAGAGCATGTTTCGAGGGTGAGAAGCGGGAGTCCTGTACAGCAGAGGGGCAAAGGGATAGAATCCTGAAGATAAGGACCGTTCCATTAATGCTGTAAAAGCTGCCGTTGGTGATACGTCTCCAGTGCCTGGCACAGTTCTGGGACTTCACCCTGACACCCTCCTGTGTGCTGAGCTGGCACAGAGCATCACTAGTCCAGGCAGACATGGTTCCTGCGTGTTACCATGAGCTCACAGTGGGGGGCAGCCGGACAGGCCACGCAGAGCTGAATGTGTGCTTAGAAAATGTGGTGAATCCCCCGAAGGAGAGAACAGTGGGGGTCCTGATGGCGTTGGGGGAGGCCTGCTGATATGTAAGCTGAGACCTGCCATGAGAGGAGTTGGTGGGGGTGGGGGGTGCTGGGGGGCTGGCGAGGTCTTCCGGGCTGAGAGAGAAGAGCCTGTGCCGGCAGGAGAGAGTGCTTGTATGGGGTCACTTACCCATCCAAGAGCCCCTTAATGCTCACTACCACCCCACCAATGCCGTCGCCAACTTTCCTGTTTTGCAGATGTGGGGGAAGCTTAAACGGCCCCCTGATTATAGCAAGTAGTGAGTAGAGGGTCGTCTGGATTCAAGCGCAGGGCAACTTGGTTGACAGTGGAGCCAGTGGTCACCCCTCTGCGCTGCCTCACTCCAGAGGGGTCCCCGCACCCACTGGTCAGGGTGTCAGGTTGTGTCTTGTGCCCGCCTGACAGTGGGGCCTTCCCGACTCCTCCTCTGTTCACAGATCCTCAAGCTCCTGAAGGGCAAGGTGTTGGTGGGGCACGCCCTGCACAATGACTTCCAGGCCCTCAAGTACATCCACCCTCGGGGCCAGACCCGGGACACCACTTATGTCCCCAGCCTCCTCAGCCAGCCCAGCCTCCACGCCCGGACCCGCGTCTCTCTTAAGGACCTGGCCCTGCAGCTGCTGCACAAGAAAATCCAGGTGCGTGGTGCAGGGGGGCTGGGGGAGTGAGAGGGCCTGGCCTCCATGCTGGCCTGTGCCTCCAGCCTGCCAGTCCCAGTCCTGGGGCTCCCGCATGTCCACACAGCCCTGGGTTTTTTCTCTCTGTCACCCTCCTTCCCCAGTGCTTTGTGACAGCCAGCCACACCCTCCCGGGCTGCTGTCTTTCAGATCTGTCTCCCACCCAGTTCCTGGCTCTGTCCCCACGCTTGCATGTAGAACCCTATCTCCTGTAGCCTTCGGTCAGGGGCAGCTGATCACTCTTGCTCCTGCTGTGCTTCACATTCATAATTCCATCTGCTCCTCAAGGCTTTGAAGCAGGGATTTTTTTTTTTTAATAAATTTACTTATTTTATTTATTTATTTTAGGCTGCATTGGGTCTTCGTTGCTGGGTGCAGGCTTTCTCTAGCTGCAGAGAGCGGGGGCTACTCTTCGTTGCGGTGCGCGGGCTTCTCATTGTGGTGGCTTCTCTTGTGGAGCACAGGCTCTAGGCACACGGGCTTCAGTAGTTGTGGCACGCAGGCTCAGTAGTTGTGGCTCGCGGGATCTAGAGCTCAGGCTCAGTAGTTGTGGCGCACGGGCTTAGTTGCTCCGCGGCATGTGGGAATCTTCCCTGACCAGGGCTTGAACCCCTGTCCCCTGTGTTAGCAGGCGGATTCTTAACCACTGTGCCACCAGGGAAGCCCTGAAGCTGGGATTTTTAACCGGGTTTTCTATTTGAGGAAACAGGCTTCAAGAAGCTAGGCTTGTGGTACAGCTGGGATTCTAGCGCTTGTCTGTGTGACTAGGACCCATGCCCTTCTCGCTGTACCAGGCTATACACCCGCATTCTGAGAGTATGCATCTCTGGGCCAGAACCCAGCCCGGGCCGCTGGGCTCCCACCAGGACTACAGGCAGTGATGCGTGGGCTCTTGTCCGCAGGTGGGCCAGCACGGGCACTCATCGGTGGAAGACGCCGTGACGGCCATGGAGCTCTACCGGCTGGTGGAGGTGCAGTGGGAACAGCAGGAGGCCAGCAGCCTCCAACCCCACCCTGAGGACAGAGAGCCCGACAGCAGCACAGACATGGAGCAGTATATGGAGGACCAGTACTGGCCGGAGGACCTGGCCCAGGGCACCAGCAGAGGAACAGGAGAGGCACCGGGCAGAACGGAGTGAGGGAGGGGAAGCTCCACTGGAGAGCGGGGACCAGGAGAGTGACTGGGGCCGGATGCCACCAGTGTCCCCCAGGGCCTAAAGTGTTGGGACCATCTGCCCACAGCACAGTCCCCGATTCTGTGGTTTTGC
This sequence comes from Phocoena sinus, assembly GCF_008692025.1. NCBI lineage: Eukaryota > Metazoa > Chordata > Mammalia > Artiodactyla > Phocoenidae > Phocoena > Phocoena sinus. The sequence goes on along the minus strand of NC_045764.1, from coordinate 39,170,927 downwards.
TGATGGCACTTTATAGGCACCATGAAAATGGCAGGTGGGCTAGCTGCTTGAGCCTAGCAGGAGTAGGGGATGCACCAGCAGACTCCCCACCCCCAGGCTGTGCTCTCTAAAGGGATGATCTCTCCCTCCTTGGGGGTGGGTGTCCCTATTCAAGAATTCCCTTGTCTTGCCCCAGTGACCTGGGGTAAAGCTCTCTTCCTGTTGTCACCATCTACCTCTTCCTCCACAGTCATTTTCAGGAGAATAACTACTCCCTGAAGCTACAGAGTTAAGGCCACTCAAGGGTCATTTTGTCCCTTTCTCTCAGGACTGGATCCCTGGCTGTAGCCATCGTAGGAGCTGCCAGGCTACAATGGAATAGCAGAGACCTCAGCTCGTGGGGAGCTGGGTCTTCACTTGCCACCAGAAGTCACCAGGCACTGTTCTGGGAGGAGGGAAGGCAGATGAGCTTTGGGTGGAGACTCGCATATGTATTTTGACCCAAGTCAGGCATTCCTCCTGCCCACCCAATGCTAGGCTCTCTTAAGCAAAAGTCTGAGAAACAAGACAGCGGTTTGAATTCTGGGACCCCTGTGCAGAATTGCCCACAGGGATCTTTATTTATTGAGAGCAAGGCCACGGGTCTGTAGGGGAGCAGAGGGCGGGTCCGCTGGGGCCGGGCCAGGCATTGACAGCTGTGCAGCTGTTGCACTCGGGTGGGTGCCCCCAATCACTGGTGGCTGGGTTTTCTCCAGATTTCTAAAAATGTTCTGTGTCAGGATTCATCCGCTACCCCTCTTTCCTTGTTTCCTAAGGGACAGTTTGGGGGTATTGGGGTAACCCGGAGCTCAGGTCACACAGAACCTTTGAGCCCCATCTTTGTTCACTACTCAGTAGCTTTGAGACTTAGGCAAGTGTGTGACTTCACTCTTGAGTCTGTTCCCTCATCTGTAAAATGGGGATAATAACACCACCTACCTCACAGTGTTGTTAGGAGGATGAACTGCTGAGTGCTTGGCCCAGTGCCTGGCACCTAGTAAGCCGGACCGGCTGTGTTTTCTTTAAGGATCAGTGTTGGGCTTTCCGGGTAACACCTGAACACACCCTCAGGTTGAGTGGCTTTGACCCAGACAGGACTGTCCTCGTGGCTGTTCCAGCAGGTGGGGCACAGGCTGCTGAGGACAACTCAGAGGTTCCGGGCTCTCACCGTTCCCCGTGATGCTTGGATTTCACGTGAGTCTGAGTAAAGCAGCAGGGCCAGGAAGGGAGGGACACTGAAACCATGCAACTGCAAAAGCAGGGCCGCAGATTGCTCTGGGAGCTGGCTGAGTCACTGACCACGTCTCTCCTGGCTCCAGGACTTTGTTCTAGGTTCCTTAAACGTCTGTAGCTGACGCCACACTCACAGTTGAGAAGTAGCTTTGGTTCTTTGGTCTGTGGGTTGAGGAAGGATGGAACTGCTAGCAGTGGGGAGATGTACTGGGTTTAAAATCAGCTTTGTTGTAAAACCTGGAAAAAAACTCAATTGGAAAGTGGGTGAAGTGGCCTTTTCTCTGAATTCTTCAGCTAGGGTGGGAGGGTGGCTTGGGGGAGGGATGGTGGTGATGCTGGGGTGCTGAGTCTTGCTGGCTGCTTTGACCTTTGAGGTGGGCGGCTCTCAAGATGATGCTTTGGGATGTAGCAAGAAAATACTACAGAATTTATAGTTTATTATTTTTTTTCCTTTATTTTTTATAACATCTTTATTGGAGTATAATTGCTTTACAATGGTGTCTTAGTTTCTGCTTTATAACAAAGTGAATCAGCTATACATATACATATATCCCCATATCTCCCTATCCCACCCCTCTAGATGGTCACAAAGCACTGAGCTGATCTCCCTGTGCTATGCGGCTGCTTCCCACTATAGTTTATTTTTGAAAATTTTATAACTGCCCTAGTATAGAGCACAAGTTTATTAAACTTCTTTCTCTTTGAAGGTATATACTCACTTTATGTTTAAAAACTTTTTTTAGTTTTAAATATAAAATACACAATATAAAATTTACCATCTTAGCCATTTTTAAGGGTAGAGTTAAGTAGTGTTAAACATATTCACAATGTTGTGCAACCCGTTTCCAGAACTGTATTATTTTGCGAAACTGAAACTCTGTACTCATTAAGCAATAGCTCCTCATTCCCTCCTCCTTCCAACGGCAACTACCGTTCTTTCTGTTTTTATGAATTTGATTAGGTACCTCATGTAAGTGGAATCCTACAGTATTTGCCTTTTCGTGTCTGGCTTATTTCACTTAACATAATGCCCTCAGAGTTTGTCCCCGAGGTTGTAGTATGTGTCAGAATTTCCTTCCATTTTAAGGCTAAATAATAATTCGTTTGTATGTATATGACACCTTTTGTTCATTCATCCATCCATACATCAACAGATATTTGGGTTACTTCTCCCTCTTGGTTATTGTGAGTAATGCTTCTATGTCTCTCCAGGACCCTGCTTTCAATTCTTTTGGGTATACATCCAGAAGTGGGATTGCTGGACCATGGTAATTGTGTTTGTTTATTTATTTATTTTTGGCCGTGCCGTGGCTTGCAGGATCTTAGTTTCCCCCGACCAGGGATTGAACTCCGGCCCACAACAGTGAAAGCTCAAGTCCTAACCACTGGACTGCCAGGGAATTCCCTGTGTTTCATTTTTTTGAGGAATCTCTATACTGTTTTACACAGTGGCTGCACCATTTTACATTCCCACCAACAGTGCACAAGTGTTCTAATTTGTCCATATCCTCACCGACACTTGTTATTTGTGGTCTTTTTGATAATAGTCATCCTGACAGGTGTGAGGTGATATGGTTTTGATTTGCATTTCCCTGATGATTAGTAATGTTGAGTATCTTTTTCACTCAACATTGAGTTGAGTGAAATGTTGAGTATATTTATTGGTATATAGTTTAACACATTCTTTTTTATGTTTTAAAAAATGTATCCCAGGGACTTCCCTGGTGGTCCAGTGGTTAAGAATCCTCCTTCCAATGCAGGGGACACGGGTTCAATCCCTGGTTGGGGAACTAAGATCCCACATGCCACAGGGCAACTAAGCACGCGCGCTGCCACTACTGAGCCCGCACACCTCATCTAAGATCCCGTGTGCTGCAGCTAAGACCCGACACAGCCACACAAAAAAAAAAAACAGTATTCCATAGCACAGTTTGACATGTTTTAAGTTGAACCACATTAAATTGCCGATATTTGACTGAGGTGTTTCCATCTGTGGTATATAATTTAGAAATTCACGTACACATTTTAGGGGTACGTGACCAGTTGAGGTTGGAGACAGTTGAGCTGGATTTCAAAGGGCAGGTTGCCTGTAGGGAGAGGTATCTGACCCACCCTTATGATTCATCCATTCGGCCTGTGTCCTATGCTGGGGGTTCAGAGAAGGCCATACAGTGGCAGCCTTCAACCTGCTACAGGCACTGCAGGTGGGCCAACTGGCAGGCTGCGTGTCTTGTAAGGCTGAGAGGTTTGCCCTGAATGACTCACTTTCCCCCTTACCCAAGGAAATTTGTGGATTGGTCTGGCCAATGAGTGACACCAATTAAACCTGGGAAGCATCCCCACTAGGAAATCCCCATCCCATCCCCCTGGCTGGGGTCAGGGATTCCTCTCCTAGGCTGTTACTCACCAATGTTTGTGTCCAACCTCAGAGCGCACAATACATTTCAAAAAATTCAGTGTGATCCAGGCAGGGTTCCAGGTGCAAGTGGGAGGGGGAACAGTAAGTGAACAAGTACAATATGTAGTATCTCAGATGGCATCAATTCTTATAGAAGAAACCTGGGAAGGGGATGAGGGTGTAGTTTTAAATAGAGGCCAAGAAAGGCCTTGGTGGGAGACCTGAGGGAAAGGGAGAAAACTGGATAGATAACCTGGAGGAAGAGCTTTCCAGACTGGCACAGCAAATGCCCAGGTTCTGGGGACAGAGAAGAAGCCAGTGTGCAGGAAGGAGGTGAGAAGGGGGTGCTAATTGAAGGTGTGGGACAGGGGCTGACCTTGTAGCACGACTGTACATCTCCTTGACCTGAAGGCGCAGACCTGATTATACCCCTGCTAACCCTAGGGCTTAGCACGTGATAAATGAATTATGGAATGACTGATCTCTTCTGAAGGAGTCAACATGTGAACACATGGAAGGCCATCAATTTAGGTCAAAACCTAAAAAAGAGTCTTAGATTGGATAGTGGTGCAAGATGAGATTGGAAAGACAGGTGGGACAGATGTAAGAGGGATCTGTAAGAGGCTCTTGGGGACTGTGTGGGAGTTGAGGTTTGTTTATTTTTTTTTGGACAGCAGGAAATCACTAGGTTCTTGAGCAAAGTGCCATGACAGTGTAAGAGATTCGATTTTGGAGAACTTAATCTGGTAAGATTTGAAGGATAATTTAGAGCAGGGCATGAAGATGGAGGTAGGGCAGGTGAGGACTGGGGTAGGATGTGGGTAGAAAAGGAGAAATGCAGAGAAGACTGGAAGATGCAGGTTTGGAGTTGACCACGGAGCAGGTTTAGGACCCGTGGGGAAAAGAATCGCAGGGGTGAGTACGTGTTCTGTCTGAGTCCTGAGGTGGCCAGTGGAAGAGAGGGGGTGAGGCCTGTAGTGGGGATGTTGATGTGGGCCGATCACCAGAGGGTGCATGGGGTCCTACGGGGACTGTAGAAACAGAAACCTCCAATTGGATCTTTAGGGGGTTACCTTTTCAATGCATGTTCATTTAAAGTAACGGGAATTTTGCTTCATCTCCCCCTAAATCAGGGTGACAATCCTTTATGCATTTGAGAAACAAAAAATCCCCAGACAGGCTGAATTCAAGAAAAAGTAGCTCATTCAGAATGGGAACCCCAAATAACCTCCTCTAACTCAACTTCCCACCAGTTGAGCGACAAACAGGAACAATGACTTATCCTTTAAACGTACATCAGTATCTGGTTTTCTTTTTGAGGTCTGTTAAATGAAGCTGGATGTCACTTGGTGAAAACACCGAGAACCTGGGGAGATTCCTTTCCAAGCCACAAATCTTTGTGACAACGGGGGGCTGTCAGATTCAGCTCGACAGCTCAAAGCTTGTTCCATATGGATCTGGGGTAGGAGGCAAGATGGGAGCACTCAACTCACCACAGTATATAGTGGACAATTTCCTCATTAAAGCTGATTCTATTTTTGCCCCGGATGTAACTCATTCATTTATTCAATAAATGTTGAGTGCTCCCTATGTGTTAGGCATTGTTCTAAGGGGTCAAAGTTCTAGCTTGGGAGAGCGTTGCCCCTGAGAAATATGGCCGGGCTGGTGGGGCTCCCTCCAGGCCTGCTTCTCCTTGTCCTCAAAACAGTGTCAGTCCAGCTGGAGGCAGAGCACGTCGAGGGCAGACCAATGACCCTTTCTGAGGCATCCCTGAGCCAATAGAGGCCGTAGGGCTTTACTGGGTCGGCAGTGGGGGCTAGCCCCTCTTGCACCCCAACCTTCTCCTGCCCTTCCCAATCAATAACCTCAGTGTCCCAAGAGCCAGCTCTCCCTGCCCCCATAAAAGACCTCACAGGGGAACTTCCCTGGTGGTCTATTGGTTAAGACTCCATGCGCCCAATGCAGGGGTCTCGGGTTCGATCCCTGGTCAGGGAACTAGATCCTGCGTGCCACAACTAAGAGCCTGCATACCACAACAAAGACCTGGTGCAGCCGAATAAATAAATAAATATTTAAAAAAAAAAAACCTCACAGAGTTCTCAGATTGGTGGTGGCCCCGGAAGTTGTGGGACATTCCCTGGGCTCCAGTCCTGGGGATGTTTATTCCCCGGGCAGAGGGTGAGAAATGAAAGACAGATGTTGCAATCCACTCCATCCACATCAGCTGCGTCATCTGAGGAGGGGGAGGGCTTGAACGATTAGGTGGAGGGCAGGGGCAAAGGGACACCCAGACAAGGAGCCGGCAAGCTTGGTCAATTCTGACTCAGGACACTGAGCTCCCGAGCCGCCCGAGGAGATGAAGCAGCCCAGTCCACGTGCCCCGCCTCCCGCCCCTGATTTCACTTGATACCAAACCAGAAACTGAAACAGGGTCAGGATTCCCGGCTTGAAGTCAGAGATGAGTCACTGCTAAGAGCAACTGCAGTAGCTGAGAAGGGGCACCAGAGAGGCAGGCCGGTAAGAGTGGGAGACAGGGTGGTGGGTTCAAGGCATTTCTCTGGGGTAGCAGCCAGGGGAGGTGCTGGGAGGGAGTATCCTGGTCCTGAGGCTGCCGGGCAGGACCAGAGAGAGGCCCTGGGACTGCCGGCTGAAGAAGCCAGTTGGGGTGGCAAGAGGCCAACTTCCGTCTGTGCCAGGTGGTGTTTGTGACAAAGGCAGGGCAGAGGGTGTAGGCTGGCTGGGAGGTGGCTGAGGACGCCTGGGGTCTCAGCTGGCCCTCATGTGATGCCCCTCCTGCCGCCCCCTCTCCAGCACATCTGAGGGTCCCGGTGGAACATGGCAAGAGGCACACATGTGGTGGCCATGGACTGCGAGATGGTGGGGCTGGGGCCCTCCAAGGAGAGTGGCTTGGCTCGCTGCAGCCTCGTAGACTACCACGGCACCGTGCTCTATGACAAGTTCATCCGGCCTGAGGGCGAGATCACCGACTACAGAACCCCCGTCAGCGGGATCACAGCTCAGAACATGGAGGGGGCCACCCCGTTTGCCGTGGCCAGGCTGGAGGTAAGAGAAGGGCCATATGCCATCCAGGCCAACATACATATACCCCCCCCCCCACACACACATACACACTTCCCCAGCACCTCCCCTGGTTGCCGGGGCTGTGACCTGTGACCCCAGCCATGTCAGATTCCCTGCCACCCATGCGTGGGGAGCACCAGAGCATGAGAAACCCGTTGGTGTGTCCATCACATCCCTGAGGAGGCTTCCTGCCATCAGACAACCGTAGACTCGTGTCTGGGAGCAGCCTTCGGGGCATCTGGTACACCTTGCTGGTCTTACGATGGGGAAGCTGAGTCCTGCCTGCTGTTCCCTGCATACTGATTTGGGGGCTAGATTCCTCCTTCTTTCCTCTATACCAGCTGCCTCTGGGGAGCCCTGTGGGGGAAATGGGGGACGGGTCCTGGGTGGAGGCCCTCACTGGCTGGGCGCTCGGTAGGGCGCCCTCCTGGTCCTGAAAGACAGGCCAGCTAGAGTCCACTGAGCTCAGGGAGAGCTTGCTCCCAGACCCACCACAAGCCATCCACTCACAGAGATGGGTGTGGCACACCAAAGTCTCCCATTCTCTTCCCCTTCAACTTGTGACATCTCCAGTCTACTTTCTGTTTCTCTGAATCACTAAAAGAAAACGAAACTCAACCACTCTAGAAGTAGCACCAGGGTTGGTCATTCATGGGAAGGTGAACTCACCCTGGGGAAGTTCATGAAGAACACAAAGAACTGAGGTTCACCTCAGTCCCACATACTGCACATGTGCCAGGCTCCAGGTGCCGGAGATAAGCCCACAACAATAGTCCCTGTTTTCTGAGCACTGGCTACTCACTGGATGCTCTCCTGAGCTCCATCCAGGAGCTCATGCCTCACAAAACAGTCTGCCAAAAGTGTCTTCAGGAGCTGTTAGCTCAGAGCTAAGAGGGCCAAGTTTGAATCCTGGCTTTGTTCCTTACCTGCTAAGTTACCTTGAGCAAGTTCCTCACCCTCTCTGTACCCCATTTCACCATCTGGAAAAGGAAATGGGGGTGATGACAGCAGCAATCTCACAGGATTATTGTGAGGATTGGAAAGGGGCCTGGAGAGAGTGCCTATATAAGTACTAAAAAACTGTTAGCTGTTAGGATTCTTTCCTTGTTGTCCCCATATTACAGATGAGGAAACTGAGGCTCTCTTGAACTAAACAGTGATTTGGTAGGGCTGCTGAAACAAAGTACCACAAAGTGGGTGGCTTAAACAATAGAAATGTCTTCTCTCACAGTTCTAGAGACTAGTTCTAGAAGTCTCAGATCAAGGTGTCAGCAGGGCTGGTTCCTTCTGAAGGCTGCAAGGGAAAACCTGTTCTGTGTCTCTCTCTTAGCTTCTGACAATTTGCTGGCCATCTTTGATGTTCCTTGGCTTGGAGAAATGTCACCCCAATCTTCGCCTTCATATTCACATGGCGTTCTCCCTGTGTGCATGTCTCACAAATTTCCCCTTTTTATAAGGATATCGGTTGTATTTGTTAGGGACTCAACCTATTCCATTATGACATCCTAACAATAACGTCTGTAATGACCCTATTTCCAAATAAGTCACATTTTGAGGTGGTTGGGGTTAGGATTTCAACAAATGAATTTGAGGAGGAACCCAATTCAACCCATAACACTAAGCAACTCGCACAAGTTCAGATAACTAGAATGTGAAAGGCTCAAAACCTCTAGAGCTTTGTGTCCAGTAGGGTCCCACCAGTTACGGGTGACAGGTGAGCACCTGAAAAGTGGCTGGTCTGTCTGAACTGAGATGTGCTGTAAGTGTAAAATATGCACTGGATTTCAAAGGCTTGAATGAAAAAAGAACCATAGGGCTTCCCTGGTGGCGCAGTGGTTGGGAGTCTGCCTGCCGGTGCAGGGGACACGGGTTCATGCCCCGGTCTGGGAAGATCCCACATGCCGCGGAGCGGCTGAGCCTGCGCGTCCGGAGCCTGTGCTCCGCAACAGTGAGAGGCCCGCGTACCGCAAAAAAAAAAAAAAAAAAAAAAAGAACCATAAAGTACTTCAATAATTTAAAAATATAGATTATATGTAGAATGGTAGTATTTTATATATTTTTATATATTAGGTTAAATAAAACATTAAAACTAATTTCACCTATTTCTCTTTACCTTTTAAAATATGGCTGGTGATGATTTAAAATTACGTATGTGGCTCACATTATGTTTCTTTCTATTGGACAGCACTGTTCTAGAGGTACTAAGAGGGTACTAAGGAGCCCTGAGGAGGGGGCAGAGTACATCAGGGTGGTCCTGGAAAGGCTCCATGAGGCTGGTGCTATTTGCCAAAGGGCAGGGAGGAGTCTGTGTATGCAACTCAGTGGGCCATAGAGAGCCACGAAGACTCTTGAGCAATAGCATGGCAGGAAAACCACTGTCAAGAAAACCTGAACGGGGGTGCGGGGGAGATGGATGGGAGTGAGGAAAGAGATGGCAGCAGAGAGAAGAGTTAGAGACCCCAGGGAGCAGTGCCTTAGTCATCAGTAGCATCCCGAGGATCGGAAAGAAGGAAACATTAGGACAGAGGAGAACAAAGGTGAGTCACCGAGAAGGGGAGGGCAACACGAAGAACGGTGGTGTGCTTTAGGTGCCGATGGGAGACCCAGAGATACTACGTGGAGCTGCCCACACTCAGATCCCCACGGAGCAGTCAGGTGGGCGGCTTGGCCCCGTCCCTTCTCCTCCCCGGCCTCCCTCCCCATCCCAGCAGCAGAAAGGGCAGAAGAGAAATGCGATTCCCTGGATGCCCTCCAGCACTGGCCTGGGAGTCAGGACACCTTGGTCCTCATCCAGACTTGGTGCCAAAGTGCTTTTGTTTCTCAGTTGGAGATTATGCCGGGCCCTTCCAGTGTGTGACACGGAGTGCCGTCCAGAGTAGGCACTTAACAGCCATTCGAGGAGGGAGGCGGGGATCTAAAGACCGGGCAGCTCTTTGGAACCACATCTGCGGTTCACATTTCCTGCTCTATCACTTACTGGTTTGTGTGACCTTTGGCAAGTTACTGAAACTTTCTGAGCCTGAGTTTTCTCATCAGTGAATGGGGAGTACTAATGCCTCCTTCCTGGCCTTGTGTAGGTTGGGTGTAGTGATGTCGTCTGTATCCCTAAGCACAGTGCCTGGCTCATGGCTGAAGGTCATCAACGTGCCTGTGGAGAGAACAAGGCAGAAAGTCAGATTTTACACCCCGTCCCCTCTCCAGCTTTCCTTGAGAACCTCGGTCTTAGATTCTGGCCCTCGTTTTCTGCCTGCTGCACAATGTACGCTCCCTGCCCCTGTCTTCTACCCTGCTGCCAGAGACACTTCCCCAGGCCTGGCTCAGATCATAGCCCCCGCTCCCATCCCCACCCCCTGATTCAAGTACCTCCAAGGCTCCCATTGCCTAAGGTCCGGCAACCCAACATCCATGGTCCTCTAAGTACCACCTACCTACATTTTCTGCCTTCTCTCTCAGCTCAGCCATCGCCCACTGTGCTTCAGACTCAACCCTAGTCTCTCCCATCCCCCATCCCTTTCCCTAGAAATACTGCCATTCTGGCAGGCCCAGGCCAGAGGAGTCCTGTGTGAGGCCCTGCCCGACCCCCTCACCCTCCCCACCCACAACTCTAACCCCCTGGGGGTCTCACCCTCCTTGCTATAGCCCACACACTTCCTTTCTTTCTTTGGCCGCCCCGCCTGGCTTTCGGGATCTTAGTTCCCCAGCCAGGGATAGAACCCGTGCCCCCTGCAGTGGAAGCACTGAGTCCTAACCACTGGACCTCCAGGGAATTCCCATAGCCCACACACTTTAGAGCTTGCCTAGCCACACACACGGGTCTGTCTAGCTCCACAGCTCCTGCCATGTACTTTATCTGCCCCAGGTTGGATATTGTGCTTTGAACATAGAAGGTGCCCTGAGAATGTTTGTGGGATTGGAGTTGAATTGATTTTCATAATACAAGAGTATCTGGCAGCTGCGTGGAAGAGAATTGCCTCTGCCCTCGTGTTGGCCTTTGCTGTCAAGATACAGTAATACACGTACAGCCCATGGGGTAGGGAGCAAGCACTGTCTTGATTTATTTTTTTAAATTATTTATTTATTTATTTTATTATTTATTATTTACTTTGGCTGCGCTGGATCTTCATTGTGGCATGCGGGATCTTTAGTTGGGGTATGCGGACTTTTAGCAAACTGTCTTTAGACTTGGCTGGATGTAGGTCCAATCCCAGCTCTGCCACCTGATTGCCCTGTGTCCTCTGGCTTGTTGCTAAACCTCTCTGTGCCCCTCAGTAGGATCCTCTGTAACACAGGGGTGATGAAGCAGCACAGGTGTATCCAGCATCATGTCCGGGCCCTGTTCTAAGCACTTTTCATACCCCCACTACCTTTACGCCCCACCACAACCCCGGGAGGTAGTTAACTAGTATCATTACCCCATTTCACCAGATGAGCAAACTTAGGCACAAGGTTGAGCAAATTGTCCAGGAAAGGGGTGGAGCAGAGACTTAACTTCTGGCCTGAGGGCTTGCTTTGTGATGTTCTGATCCTGTGATCAAAGTGTGTAAATGCGGGCTGTGAATGCTAAGTGCCTGATGTATGAACAGGTAGTGTCGGCGCAGCATTGGAGTGAAGCTGTGGTATGAGGCAACCGCCATCATCTGTTTTCACGAACGAGGACGCTGAGGCACATTGACCTCACTCATCACCCACAGTAGTTTAATCCCAAAGACCAGGCTCACAGATCCCAAGCTATGCTGGGGAGCCCCCAAAGGGCAGAAGCCTATTAGCCATTTATCAGACCCCACAAGTCCAGGCGACACCTCTCAGCTAAGCCACCAGCTCACCAGGCATTGGTTTCTTGCAGTCCTTTTTCAAAGGTGGCTCGCCAGCCTGCAAGTGGGCCCTGCTAGCAGTGAGCCATAGACCAGGCCATAGAAGCCAGGCCGGCTCCAGGGAGCCACTGAGACCCCCAGTCCACCCAGGGCCCATGCAGCCACGAGGCACTAGGATTTTGAGGGGGCTCCCCTCACCCCTTTTCTGTTTTTTATTTTTTGTAATAGGATGACATTGCTTTTATAATGCAAGGTAACTGCCTTGTTATCTTCTGATGCCTATAGGTCTCACTGTCATCCAGAACGGTGGTTCTCAGTGCACTGTGATTTTGCCCACAAGGGCAAATCCGGAGGCGATATCTGGAAGCATTTAGCAATATCTGGAGGCATTTCTTTTTTTTTTTTTTTTTTTTACAGTAAGATCAGATATATTTTTTTAATTTTATTTTTATTATTATTATTTGCGGTACACGGGCCTCTCACTGTTGTGGCCTCTCCCATTGCGGAGCACAGGCTCCGGACGCGCAGGCTCAGCAGCCATGGCTCACGGGCCCAGCCGCTCCGCGGCATGTGGGATCTTCCTGGACCGGGGCACGAACCCGTGTCCCCTGCATTGGCAGGCAGACTCTCAACCACTGTGCCACCAGGGAAGCCCTTATTTTATTTTATTATTTTTATTTTTAACATCTTTATTGGAGTATAATTGCTTTACCATGGTGTGTTAGTTTCTGCTTTATAACAAATTGAATCAGTTATACATATACATATGTCCCCATATCTCTTGCATCTCCCTCCCTCCCACCCTCCCTATCCCACCCCTCCAGGAGGTCACAAAGCACCGAGCTCATCTCCCTGTGCTATGCGGCTGCTTCCCACTAGCTATCTATTTTACATTTGGTAATGTATATATGTCCATGCCACTGTCTCACTTTGTCCCAGCTTATCCTTCCCCCTCCCCGTATCCTCAAGTCCATTCTCTAGTAGGTCTGCATTTTTATTCCTGTCTTGCCCCTAGTTTCTTCTGACCATTTTTTTTCTTTTTTTTTCTTTAGATTCCATATATATGTGTTAGCATATAGTATTTGTTTTTCTCTTTCTGACTTACTTCACTCTGCATGACAGTCTCTAGGTCCATCCACCTCACTACAAATAACTCAGTTTCGTTCCTTTCTATGGCTGAGTAATATTCCATTGTATATATGTGTCACATCTTCTTTATCCATTCATCTATTGATGTACACTTAGGTTGCTTCCATGTCCTAGCTATTGTACATAGAGCTGCAATGAACATTTTGGTACATGACTCTTTTTGAATTATGGTTTTCTCAGGGTATATGCCCAGTAGTGGGATTGCTGGGTCGTATGGTAGTTCTATTTTTAGTTTTTTAAGGAAACTCCATACTGTTCTCCATGGTGGCTGTATCAATTTACATTCCCACCAACAGTGCAGGAGGATTTGGAGGCACTTCTGATTGTCATAAGTGAGGTGCGGAAGGCTGCTACTGACATCCAGTGGCTTGAGGCCAGGGATGGTACTGAATGAACATCCTACAATGTACAGGACACACACTCACACCAAAGGAGTATCTGGCCCCAAATGTTAGTTGTCCCAAGGCTGAGAACCCTGTTCTACAGAGAGCCCCACAAATCAGACTGTCAGCACAGGAAGGAACCTGCGAGGAGACCAAGGTCCAGAGAGGGGCAGTGACTTGCTAAGGACACACAGCAAGCTGGGCTACAACTCAGTGCTCAGATGCAGGGCTCTCACCTGACAGGTCAATGCTCTTTTAATTCATTTTTTAATCTAACAGTAATTGTCCATAGACTGTAACTCATTTTTGTAAGTAAATGCTCTTTTAATGTTAACCTGGTATGCTGAGTAGCATCCAGCCCATGACTGGGATTGGGGAATGATAATGACACTCTTAGTTTGCAGATAAAGAAACGAAATCTTGTGTGGCATCGTGGTTTAGGTGGGAAACAGAAAGGAAGCCACAGTAGCTTGTGAACAGGGACTGGTTTCAGCTGTACCAGTGCTGTAGCCCTTGCCTGGGTTGGAGTGCCCTGTCGGGGCCCTGCCACCTGGCAGGTCTCTCTGGGGCTCAGCCAGATGGAGGAGGATGACTTCGTCATCCAGGTTTACCCCGGGTAAGCAGACAGAAGCTGGGGGCAGGGGTACCCAGAGAGCTTGGCAGGGGACAGAAGGAAAGAGGGGGACCAGGGTCACTCCTGAAGATGCCAGTAGGGGACCTGGGCCTCCACAAGGGCAACATTCTTCAGAGTCCCTTATAATCACGTCTTCTGGCAGCCAGGAATGAATGAACGGGCAGATGGAAGAATGGATGCATGATGTGAGCAGCGGGCTCTAAGGGGCTGGACAGGCATCCGTGCCGGGATTTCCAAACTTGGCAGATGGGAAGAATACCCTGGAACATTTGCTAATGCACCTCCCCTGGCGATGTTGATTCCGCAGGTCTGGAGTAGCGCCCTGCCCTCTGGATTTCTAACAAGGGTCTCGGGTGATTTTTTTGATCAGGCCTGGGAAATACTTGGACTAGAGGGAAAACACAGTGGAAAGAGAATTCAGGCAGACACCAGGGCCTGTCACTCCTCTGCATGTGACATGGGTACACACCACTGACACCCCCCTTTCCCTGTTGGTAAGATGGTATGACAATCCCCGCCTCATAGGGGCCATATTCATGATTCAAGAAATCTTCAGTGAGTGCCATCATGGGCCCAGCAGTAGAAATTATTAATTTCCACCCTGAAATTAATAATGCTAATATAATCCCTAGGTTCTCAGTAGGTAGTAATAATAACAACTGTGATAATAGTGACAGGGTCAGGCAGATCTGGACACTGCATCTCAGCAATCAGCTCACCAGCTGTGTGACCTGTGCAAGCCTCTTACCCTCTCTGATCCACAACCCCCTTCACTATAAAATGACACTAAGACACTTCACTATAAAATGACACACTCTTGTTGAAAGGCCCCATGATGAGGTGAGGAAAGTACCTGGCCTAGTGCCAGGCAATAAGAACAGATCGATGCATGTCCCTTTCCCCACCCACTCCAGTTCTTTCCAGGAATTTAAGCCTCCCTCCGCTGTGTTTGACACACCCGCCTCATGACACTGATTCAGGGCAGGTCCGAAGCCAGCAGGTCACACAGCCCTGAGGCCCCTCCAGCTGGCACCTCCACACCACCCTGGGTTTCCCTCCCAGCCCTGCCACAGAAAGTCCGTGGAGCCTCACGTCGCCAGGCCCTCACCTTACAAATGGGGAAACTGAAGCCCAGAGACCGTCTTCAACTTCCCTGAGACCACATAGCGAGTCGCAGCAGCCTTTCCCTGCCCGGTGCCCGGCATCTTTGTCCTGAAGGGTTGGCATCTCTCTGCTAAACAGACTGTTCTCCTCCTTTCCCTACTTCTTCCTTCCTTCTGCTTGTCCACCTCTTATTTTATTTGTCTCATGATGAGTCTCATGGTCCTGAATGTACCCCTCTCCCCCTCACCACCACCGGGACCCTGGGGCTCGGGAAGTGATGAATTTCCCGGGAATCTACCTCACAATGACTCGGCCCTCTTACGCCTGGGACCAGCTGCTGTGGCTGACTCTAGGGTGACACAGTCCCCTCAGAGCTTTGTGTGAACTGGGCCTGAGTCAGCTCATAGACAGGAAAACGGCCCCATTGTTCAGAAACATAAAGGATGTCAGCAAGGAAAGGCGTGTGACCCACAGTTGCCCAGCACGGCCACATCCACTGGCCCTGGGCCTCTACCCATCCCCTGTGTGCTGCCAGAGCCCTTTCCTCCACACGTAGGATTCCCCTCAAGCTGCTGCTCTGAGGTCGTGTGCCCTTACTACTCAGGGTGACCCACAGACCAGCAGAATCAGCACCACCTGTTAGAAATGCAGAATCCCACATCCGAATCCAGATTTTGGTGAGATTCACCAGGGGATTCCTAAGCCCAAGTGTGACAAGAACTGGTGTCCCTCAGGAGTGGCCCAGCTTTATTCTTTGAGTGCTTTCTCCAGTCCCTAGGTTGGGTGAGGGTCTGTCCAGAGGAGGACCCCAAGAAAACCATGGTACCGGTGGGGCAGGCTGGTGACATTACCTGTTGACGGTGGATGGACCGACTCTGCCTCCAGTGCTGTGACCGTGGACAGGTCACCTCACTTCTTGGAGCCTTAGCTTCTTTCTGCAAAGTGGCCACAAGGGAGAGCAAGTCAAACACCCCATGGGATGTCTGGGGAAGCCACTAGAAGCAGAAGCAGGACACCAGACGGTGTTAGCCATCCAGAGGGCTCCTTCCTCGGGCACAGAGGAAGAGATGAAGGCTGCCGGAGAGCTATCCTAGGGGGGCCTGAGATGCCCATGAGCTGCCCTTCAGCTGGCGCCTGGTACAGCTCGCTCCAAGGTCCCCCTTCCGTCCTCCCCAGTGGCAGCCAAGGGAAGGAAAGGTGACCCACCTGTGTGGCCAATGATTGAGGCTCTCCATAGGGCCACCGTGGGAGAGGAGGTGAGAACAGAGGCCTGAGCATACGTGCAGGGCACAGGACTGGGGCACCCTGAGGGCTGCCCTCTGCAGCTTGGCAGCTGGGCTGGCGGAGGCCTGGAGCAGGCAGCTCTTTCAGCACGATGTGGTGGTGATAAGCTGGCTCTGAGGGCTGGCTCTGCCACGAACTAACGGTGTGACTTGTCCCAGTTATCTAATGATGCTTAGCACGTCACCCCAAAACGTAGTGCTCCAAACAGTGTCAATATTTATGTCGCTCAGGCATCTGCAGTCTGGGCAGGGCTCGGCAGACGGGGACAGCTGGTTGGCTGAGGCACCTGGCAGGCCCGGGATTAGAATCACAGGATGGTTCGCTCACCCACCTGTGCTGTGGCTGGTGCTGGGGCTCCTTGGGCACATCTCCCTACGTCAGGGTGGTCTCCCCAGCATGGTGGCTTCAGGGTAACTCAGGGCTCCCGGGACACTGGCCCCACAGAGAGATCAGAAATCACACAGCCCGGCCCATATTCAAGGTGAGGGGAATTAGACTCCATCTTTTCTGTGAGGAGTGTCAAGGAATCTGCAAATATTTTAAATTCATCAGAGTCACCTTGAGTAAATTACTCCACTTCTTAGCACTTTAGTTTTGTCAATTGCAAAATTCAGTTAAACACAACCCTCCCTCATAGCTGTATGGGTTTTCTATGGCTGCTGTAACAGAACTGTAGACCGGCTGGTTTAAAAGAACGAAAATTTATTGTCTTACACTTCTGTGGTTCAGAAGTCCGATGTGGGTCTCACTGGGCTGAGATCAAGGTGTCAGTAGGGCCGTGTTCATTTCTGGAGCCTTTGGAGGGGGATCTGTTTCCTTGCCCTTGCCTGCTTCTATGGCTGCCCCTGTTCCGAACTCTCAGCCACTTCCTCCACCTCCATAGCCAGAGGCAGCCTGTCCAGTTCACATGTCAGATCTCTCTGACCTCCACATATAAGGACCTTGGGATTATGCTGGGCCCACCTGGATCATCCAGAAACTCTCCTTATTTTAAGGTCATTTGATTAGCAACCTCTAGTCCATCTGCAACTTTACTTTTCCCTTGCCGTGTAACATGGTCACAGGGCCTGGGGATTAGGGAGTGGGCATCTCTGGGAGGTCAACCCGCCTGCCACAGGAGGGCTGTTAAAAGGATTAAACGACATAATGTATGTGATGCACAACGAATGCCTGGCTCATGGCCATTGCTATCACACAGAAACCACGGAAGGAGTTGGGATGGGCCTTCCGGCATCACTAAACTGTTGAGGGTGAAGGGGCCTGGTCCAGTCTCCTCATTTTATCGATGGTGTATATGTTCCAAGCCCAGAGAGGGATGGTGATTTGCTCATAGTCACACAGCAAGTCCAGGAGGACTTTGCTCATAGTCATACAGCTCAGGCCAGCCCCCCGTGATGGCACCAAGTTGCCCTAGACCCACCTGAAGTACCCTGGGTGACGTGTAGGGTGCATGTCTTCCTGGCCAGATCCTGCAGCTCCTGAAAGGCAAGCTGGTGGTGGGTCACGACCTGAAGCACGACTTCAAGGCGCTGAAGGAGAACATGAGGAACTACGCCATCTACGACACGACCGCGGACAAGCTTCTTTGGCGTGAGGCCCGCCTGCTGCACTGCCGCCGTGTCTCCCTCCGCGTGCTGAGCCAGCGCCTCCTTGGGTGGCGCATCCAGGTGAGGACCACCCCTTTCCCAGCCTGGGGCCGGACTGCCGGCTCTGGGGGCCTGGCCCTTCCCGCTAGAACTGTAAAGTCTCCCAGTAGCTGCGGAGCAAATATTTGGCCCCAAATATGCTCAGCCTCCCCTTAGTCCTGAGAGGCTGTGTGAGAGGGTAGGGGTTTCTCCAGGAGGGCAGGGCATTTATGTGAGAGCTGACCCAGGAAGCCCTGGTAGAGTGAGGATGAGCGGCAGGGAAGGGAAGGCACCCAGTCAAGGCGTTTTTGTGTGTTTTCAAAATCATGCCAGTTTCCCTGTGGGTAACTGAAGCTCAATCCCCCTGCCTAACTCTGCGAAATGGTGTAGAACACAGAGCGCAGATGTATCCAGGGAGCCACACTATTTACACACACCTCCCTTTAGGCAGGAACTGCTGCTGCTCCCGGGGCCCTAATTCCTCAGCACTTGCAGCCACAGAGCAGGCCCCCCCCCAGAGCCCCAGGCAGAAGCCTCTGGAATTGCCCCCCCAGATAGGAAAGCGGCAGATATCCAATGAGGGGGGTTCCAAAAGTGAGAGAGGGACCCTGAGCTCAAACCCACAGGCAAAGCAGTCTCCAGGAGCCGGCAGGCGTGTGCTGGGGCCTGGGAGCTCACCGAGGTGGAAGGGCCCAGGGAGGCGGGCTGGACACTAGGAGCCGTGGCCACACGTGGGCCCTTCCAGCACAGCGGATGTTTATGAAGCACCTGCTCTGGGCCAGGCTGGACCAGAGGCTGAGCACCCGGGTGAGCAAGGCCCAGCCCATCCTTGAGAAACTTGTGGTTGAACGGAGGGTGGCCCAAGACCTGAGCATCAGCACATCTGTGGGGCGTGTCCACAGAGGGGAGGGCAGGTGTCCTGGAGCAGGGACGGAGGACAGGGGGCAGGCAGGACACCAGGTCTGAGTGGAGTGTGATGGGGGCGTCTTAGTGGAGGAGGCAAGAGAGGGGGCGCCGGGGAGGGGAGAGCCCGAGCCCCAGCCTGAGGAGTGGGGGGTGGCTTGGCTGGGGAGCAGGAACGTGTAGGAGACAGGGGATGGGCCTGATGCCGGGCCCCTCTGTTGGGCTTGCGGCACCAGGAACCGAGGACAGAGTGTCAGCACGTGGATTCACTGAAGAGCCCTGTTCATGTGCTGAGCAAGGAGCCCCTTAGAAACATCTGTGTCCACATTCCTCGGTGCCCTGGGGCTCCCTGTGAGAACTGCTTCAGCCCCTCTGGGTCTGAGGCCAAGTCTGCAGTGCCCGGCCCACACCCAGCGGATTGTAAGCGCCTGGAGGGCACAGCCTGGCCCTCAGGATGCTGGATTCTGTGCCTGGCCATGCCTGGATCTAGTGCTAATGGGTGAAGCCAGGGTGCTCCAGCCACCTGCTGAGTCCAGGGTGTCAGAGGCCTGGGGAGACTCACTCACTGACCCACTTTAGCCCCGGAAGTCAGGGTGTGAGCAGGGAAGGCCCGGGTCACATGGGCGCCTGGATTCAGCCGCACCCCAAGTCCCCACTCTGTACCTGTGTCTGCAGGACAGCGTGTCGGGACACAACTCGGTGGAAGATGCCAGGGCAGCAATGGAGCTCTACCGAATCTCCAGGAGAATTCGAGGACTATGAGGACTGCCCGTCTGGTGGTATTCAGCCCCCTCCCCAAGGACTACAGACCTTTGTGTCTTCAAAACAAAAATGCCCTTGTTTTTGGGAAAATATTTTTAGCAATAAAATGGCTCTATATTTTCTCTACTCCCTCGGCTTCTCCTCTTGTCTTTTTCTTTCTTCTCTCTGAGCCGGGTGTTGGTGGACACTACCTAGCACTGAGAAGACAACGAACACTTGAGCCAGGATAGGGACAAGTG
Organism: Phocoena sinus; assembly: GCF_008692025.1. Lineage (NCBI taxonomy): Eukaryota > Metazoa > Chordata > Mammalia > Artiodactyla > Phocoenidae > Phocoena > Phocoena sinus. Next base: position 39,151,303 of record NC_045764.1, on the reverse strand, counting down.
TCAATTTCCTTAACGTCTTGAATCCTGTGGGTCCAGGAAGAAGTTCCTGTGACTTAATTAATACCCCTGCCTCAGAGCTTCCCTGGTGGCGTGGTGGTTGAGCATCCGCCTGCTGATGCAGGGGACGCGGGTTTGAGCCCTGGTCCGGGAAAATCCCACATGCCGCGGACCCATGCACTACAACTACTGAGCCTGTGCTCTAGAGCCCATGAGCCACAACTATTGAGCCCACGTGCCACAACTACTGAAGCCCCTGCTCCTAGAGCCCATGCTCTGCAGCAAGAGGAGCCACTGCAATGAGAAGCCAGCACGCCTCAACAAAGAGAAACCCCCCTCACCGCAACTAGAGAAAGCCTGTGCACAGCAACAAAGACCCAATGCAGCCAAAAATAAATAAATAAAACTTAAAACAAAACCCCCAAATACCCTGCCTCCACCTCCCTTTTCCAGTTGCATTTATTCCTGGGAGCGTGGCATTATTTCCTGGGGGTGACACCCAATCAGAGGTCCATTCATCCCATCTTGAAATTGGTTCCAGGGCACTGGTGAGCTTCCAGGCAAAGGTACAGGAGGAGTGATGGGTGCCACCCCTGGTGACCTTCAGCAAGTCATCCCACCTCTCATTTGTAAAATAAGGAAGCAAAGGTGGTGGACTCTGGAGTCTGTGGGAACTAGGTTGAAATTTGGGTTCTGCCATTAGTAGCTGTGTGACCTAGGGCCAATTACTTAACCTCTCTGTGCCTCAGTTTCTCCATCTGTAAAGCAGGAACTTCTAACAATTCATAGGGTTCTTGTGAGATGCTGTAACAAAGTGTCCAGGACCATGCCTGTCACAGCTCAAGCAGCCTCCAAATTCGATAACTGGTGATTATCCTGTACACAACCCGGCGTTCTAGGAGAACTGCTGCCCTCTGCTGCAGGGCCTGGCTCTCTAAAGGAAGGGCATGAGTAGGGTATGGAGAGAAGGATCCAAACCAGAGCAGTGACTGTGCAGTAGAATCAGCTGCAGAGTTGTTATTTTAATCCCTGACTGGGTCCTGCTTCGGCTCCACTGAACCAGACTCCCTAGGGGTGGAAGTTAGGGTGGGGGAGTTGGGGTGAGGCAGGCACCTGTTAGTATTTTGACCTTCACAGGTGATTTTGAATCCTAAGACATCTGAATCACATGAGGAGCTTTCTCAGCACCCCCCAGTAGCTAAGCACTGTGTTCTCACACTGGACCAAGTACCAGCATCACCTGGAGCCTGCTGAGCCCCATCCCAGAGTTTCTGATTCAGAAGGTCTGGGGTGGAACCCAGGAATCTGCATTCCCAACAAGTACCCTGTTGATGTTCTGCTGCTGGTCCGGGGACCATGCTTTGAGAAGCACTGCCCAAGCGGCAGGTGATTGTGACGTGCAGCCATGGATGAGCCACTGGCCTAAGGGCTGAGCACCACCAGGTGGACACCTGTCATGGATCCAGCCTTGACCCTGCCATCTCCCTTGGCTGCCTGCTCATGCAGAGAGAGGGCCATAGTCCTGCAGGATGTGCCCTAAATGGCCCACTGCATGGGTGAGGGACTCGAGGTGAGGTTAAGAACCCCAGGGATTAAAGTCCAGGCCCATCCGACCCCAAACTCCAGTGCTTTACACTCAGACAGATTTACAATGGCGGTACCTTCCATTTGCACCACTGACTCTGAAAGCCTGGTCTGGGAAGGGTTGGGGAGGTGCACCTTGATCTCTCTGGGTTTTCTCCTGCCCTGTCTCCCATGTTTTAGGGTCATGACCTCTGCCCTTAAGATTAATTAATGAACACTGGAAGCTGCTGGGTGTGGCTGCACGTTTGGCTGTGTGCGTGGCCACCAAGTGGAGCCCTTGGGCCGTCTCGCTCCCAGGCTGCCTTGCAGTCAGAACCGGCGGGAGGGACACTGGCAGGTGGTGTGAGGGGCTGGGTCTTTAACATGGTTAGGCGACTGCTCCAGGGACCCTCTAGATGCCCTCGCTCAGCCACTGAGCTGAGGCTCAGAGGGGGCTAGTACAGTGGTACAGCCTGGCCTGGAAGGTGAGCCCAGGCTCCCTGACTCCCAGCCCAAGCTTCCTTCCAGGGCTTCAGGCTTCCTTGAAAGGAGAGGAACAAGGATTCCCAGAGGAAAAGCTTTCCCAAAGGAAATATCTAACCAGACCTCCTGCTTCTGGCTCTGGGGTTTGGATGCCCCCAGGGGAGAGAAAAGACGGGGAGGCCCCCTTACCTCCCGAGTGGGCCCCGAGGTGAGGGTCAGTCTCCAGAGGGCAGCGTGTGCTGTGGCCCCGGCCCCTCTCCCGGGCTCCCTGCCTCCTGCCCAGCCAGCTTCTCAGCGGAGGGAAGCACAGTCAAGTGGGAAGCACATGGGTTGATGCTCTAGAGAGACTCCAGTTTCAGTCAGCAGACCTGGCTTGAGTGTCTCCCTCTGTGAGCTCAGGGCCCCTGGCCATCAAAGGGGCTGAGAAGGGGACTGAGATCCCATAGGCAGGGTGTCCAGCCCCAGGCTGGGGGTGGTGGGGACCCATAAACAGCAGCATCACCACTGATCCTAATAGAAGGAAGAGCTGCTCCTGCTGCCCCTCTAGACTCCTGACCTCCCTGGGTCCCCACCCACCTGGGGTTGATGCCTGCAAATGCTGGGTTTATTCGCCGAGGTTGTGAAGGAGGGAAGCAGGGAAGGTGATGTTTGTGACTAGTACTGTGATAGGTGCTTCAAACACATCACCTTACACTGTCCTCCAGTGACCCTGCCTGGGGCTGGTTTATTTCCCATATTACCTTTAGGAAACCAAGCCTGGCTCCTGAGCCCAAGCTCTGTCCTCCCCACCAGACCTGCTCCTGGTGGCCCAGAGCAGTTCCTCAGAGAGCAGACCTGGGACACACCCAGGAGCCCTGCTGTTACCTAGTGGCTCTACTCATCCCTGGGCAAGTCTCACCTCAGTCTCCTCCTCTGTAAAATGGGGATATTAGTCCCAACTCCTGTAGCCGTCATGGAAACAAATGGGGCCACGGTGAAATCTGCCCCAGTCTGGTCAGGCATCAGCTGGAATCTCCTCCCAATGAAGACCACTCCCTCCTGGTCTTCTGCCCTCAGATCTGAAAAGCGTAGGTCAGGGTCCGTCCCAGTCAAGAGGGGGAAGGGAGAGCTGGGCTTCTCAGCACCACCTTGCCTTCCGGTCTCTTCTTCCCAATCCCTTTAGCTGCCCCACTGTGCTTCCCCAGGTTAGTGTCCAGTCCCCTTTTCCCCCCCAGTCCACCGGTCACCTTCCATCTCCCCCACTGCTGCCGGCATCCTGCCCTGGGCCGTCCTCCTGGGCCAGGGTGAGGGCACACGTCCTTATGTTGTCCCTCATCTCAGCTCACAGAGCACCTGTCCTGGGGACTGTCTCTGATCCAGGGCAGGAGGCCCCATGTGTGACTCTGCTCCCTGGGTGGAAACAACCCATCCCTGAGACCATGATAGACCCTGGCAGCGTGGCAGCGTGTGGACGGGGAGGAGGGGCGGGCAGTGGGGGGTCTCCAGCCGGGTGGGGTCCAGATGCCATCTGGCATCACAGTCATTGCCGGGCACTTGTGCCATGTGCTCCCACCTGAGCCCGTGGGAAGGTCCTGCCGCCTCCCTTCCTGCCCCAGGTGGGCCTGTGGGTGAACCTAGAGAGGCAGAGGGTGATGAGTGTGGTCAGGGCTCACAACCCAAATGCCTAAGGGGCCCGTCCGGGAACAAGTGAGTGACCCAGGTCTGATATTTGTCAGAACTAGGAATGCAGGCCCGGCCGCACTGGGCAGTTGCAACTCGGCCCAGCTGACCTTGGCTGTGCAGAAACCCTGGCCCATGGGAACATCTTCAGGGCTGTCTCTGGACCACAGGCCACCAGGTTGAGGCCTGAGCCCTACTCCACCTCCCCCCTACCACCTGACTCCTTTCACCGGGGGGCCATGGACCCTTGGCCTGGATATGTCCAAGGACAGATGATTCACTGTCTCCTAAGCTCTGCTCAGAGAGAGGGCTGAGGTCCCTGATCTATACACACAGGGCTTCCCCACTGAAGCTTCCAACCAGGATAAATCCAGTGTCACCTCTACATGGTGACCTGCCACCCATCTTCACATCATCTTCATGTCTCCCGTCTCAACCCTGAGTCTCCGACTTTCCAGGTTAAACATCCCCAATTTCCTCAATGTTTTCCCTTATGTGGAGCCTGACCAATTTCCCCTCTGCCCCTCCACCCACCCTAAAACTGGCCTCCCCGTCCCTTCTCTGCCCAATTCCCCAGCCCCATGCTCAGTGGATGCTTAACAAATGAGTCAAATAGACACCAGGACTCAGTTGAGCCCAGGGAAGCAGCTGCGTCCTCCAGCCCAAGGCTGGCTTTGGAAAGACCTGTACGTTCACGGGGCTCTGGCAGAATGAACTGCGACACAGGGACGTGATCACCTCCTGCCCCCTCACCCTGAAGGCATCAAGGGGAATTGGGGACGTTTGGAAAGGACAGTCTAAAGTGGCCCTGCCTGTCTGAGCTCACCTGGGTCACCTCTGACTCAGACCTGTTTGCAGCTGGAATGAGGAAGGGATTGGAAAGGGCGCCTGCCCCTCTCAAACCCCGTAGCCTTCCCTCCTTCCCTCCCTCCTCCACCCACAGCCCAGCCCAAATGGAGAAAAGAGCTTCTATGCTCTAACCCCGGCTCTGACTTCTGTTCCCACCTCTCCGTGGAAATCGTTCTCACCAGGTCACCAGTGAGCACCATGTTGGCAACTCAAGGTGTATTTACCTTCTCATCACTAGACCTCTCAGCATAATTCACCTGAGTCAGGAAGCCCTTCTCTGGAGTGACTTTCCTCCTGCTGCTCAGCCTCTCCTCCATCTTTCTCCCCCTCCTTCTCCTCCTCTCCCATCGTCTGAGTGTCTCAGGTCCTCAGGACTTGGGCCTAGACCACGTCTTCTTTGTGTGCCTTCTTGTGCTCATCTAGTCCGATGGCTTTAAGATTCCACTCAGTCGACAAATATTATTGTGCACCGAGTGTGTGCCAGGCACTGTTCTAGGCACTGGACAGACAGCAGAACAGAACCAATAATTCTGCCCTCATGGAGCTTACACTCTAGTACAGGAGATGGAGAATATGCAAACCATATATATTATATCAGGTCTCTGCGTGATAAATGCCATGAAAAAGGGGAAACAGGTGAAGAGAGAGTTATTGGAGTGTGGAGGGTGGGCAAGGCTGCTATTTATGTGGGTGGGCAGGGCAGGCTGCTCTATTGATGTGACATGTAAGAAGATACTGAATGAAGTGAGTATGATGACAGTTCCCTTATTTGTGCTTCCAGAGCTGATCTCTACTGAGATCCAGAGTCATATCCAACTGCCTCCTGATCTCTCCCCCTGGATGTCTCAGGACACCTCACACTCACCATGTCCAATCCCAACTCTTGAATCGCCCTGCCCCCGACAACACACACTGATCCTTCCTCATCTTTCCATCTTGGTCAGTAGCACCACTTTCACAGATGCTCTTCACAGCATACTTGTGAATCCATCCACTCTTCTTCCTCTCTAGAGCCGCCACCTGGTCCAGATCCATCCATCCCCTCACTTGCACTCCTGCCATAAGCTTCTAGCTGATTCCTCTATTTCCATCCTTTCCCGCAATGTGTGCTTTGGAATGAACTCAATCTAAGATAGCTTGGACGGCTTCTCTTAGGATGAAACACAAACTCCAAAGCATCACCGCCAAAGCCCTGCCAGCTCTGAGCCCTTTCTACCTCTACAGCCTAATCACTTCCCTCCCTCCAGCCACTGAGAGCTCTTCCAATTCCTCTTTGTCATCTCAGGGCCTTTCCCCTTACATGCCTAACCTGCCCCCCATCCCTGAACTGAGACCAGAGAACAGCCTGGCACATGGTAGTACTCTGCTCAGTCAATGCCACTCTAGATCTCAGTTTCCTCATCCAGAAAATGGAGATAATAGCATCTATGTTCAGACATGAAGGTTCCTGATTTCACACTGCAGAAAACATCTCTGGTAACTTATGCAGAGAACAACTGTATGAGAAGGATGCTGAGTAGCTTGAAAAATTATTAGGGAGGGACCAGGCTCAGAACAGGCTCAGACCAGGAAGGAAAGGTGCTGGGCATCCAGGGCACAGCCAAAGGCAGCTGGTTCAGGCACCGTGGCCATTGGAAGCACACACTGGATGCTCCTTCGGGCCCCAGCAGAAGGAATTCTGATCTGACCTGGTGTCTGTCTATCACTTGCTCCTTAGGTGTGTGTCCAGGTCCCGCTTATGTGGCAGGTCAAATATTTACCTGGCCTTTTAAGTTTCTTATTGAGGGTTAGGCCCAGTCTCTCACCAAGACTCACACGGTGGGGACATCTTCAAATATAGTGGGAAGTTCAGGTTCTCAGTGGTTCCGCTCAATGGAGGTGTCCATCACATAAGGCCATGGAGTGTTAGGGGGAGTAAATGGTATATAACATGACCCAGTGACTCTCAAGTATTTCCCCTAAAGGCAGAAGGGATGGAATGTATCCAGGTCAGGCAGTCCAGCCTGGATCTTGAGACTGTAAGCTCGTGTAATGTTCATTAAGCAAACACCTCAATGTGCCGGGCCCTCTTCTTAGCACTGGGAATATATCAGTGAACAAAGGAGAAGATACCTCTGCTTGGTGGATCTGTATTCTAGTGTTTATCTTTGAAGTCTCATGTTTCACTTGGAAGTGAATGTAGAGTTTTGCATTTTATTTTGTAACATGGACATAATAACGTACCCATAACATATCAGGGTTTATTTCAATACGACAGTAATGGCTTCCTACTAATGGGCTACTGGCTGTGCTGCCCATTTGCCTGAAGATACAGAAAACTGTGTCTTTATGTGTCTATATCTGAGCACGTTCTGGGTGACACCAAGAGCAAAACTTCAAACGAGTATATGGGAGGGGAGAAGAGAAAGTTGGGGTGCCAGGGCCCTGTGGGAGGGAGGCAGAGAGTGAGAGAGATGATGGAAGGACCTGGGGCCCTGCCAGCCTCTGCCAGGGTCCAGGAACAGAATATTCTGGAAACACCTCCTTCTGTCTGCTGCAGCAGAAAGAACCACGGGCTTTCTTTTAAGGGATTCGAACAAGGAATAATCCCAGACTAGCAACAATGTGTTCCTGGGGGCAGTGGTCTGGGCTGATGGGCAGCTGGCCCCGGATCAGCACGGACTTGGACCACTGTGGTCACCATGTGGCCTGGGAGATGGCATGTTGCTGGCAGCAGTGGGCAGTCGGGAGCCCAAGGGGCAGGCGTCCTGCAGCCGGGACAAGGGGAGTGACTTCCCTTGGCAGTAGTGCTAAAAGGGAGTCATTGGTTCTAAGATTTGTTAGGGACAATGTATGGAGGGAAGGAGGCCCAGATGGACACTCCCACACCATGAGCAGCCTGGTTGCCCAGATGGGTGGTTTTGGAGAACTTTGTTTCCTGAGGAAGATCATTCTCCTTCCAGGCAAAGCACTGGAGGGATTTATGGGAAACAGATGCTGGTTGGAGTGGAGGTGAGGGGATGGGCTTGATCTGAGCATCTGCCACCCCCCATCTCACCACCCCTGGTCAGAAGTAGACCCAGAAAAGACCAACTAGGACAAACCCTCACCAGCCCAGCCTGGCTCCAGAAGAGACCTCAGATTACAGCTTGCACATTTTGTCAGCTAAGAAAGTCTCCATGAGGGCTTGGGCTGCAGCTGGGCTGTCGATGACACAACAATTATAAGAGGTCACATGTGTCGTGCTCACTGCAGGTCAAGCACTGCTCTGGATTCATTTGTTCTTCCCAGCAGCCCTGTGAACTATGTACTCACTGTCCCCATTTTCACAGGCACGGAGAGGTTAGCTGGCCCAAGATCACACAGGTAGTAAGTGATTGAGCTGGGATTTGAACCCAGGCATGTGGCTTCAGGATCTTAAACCCTGCTTGGTATTAACTTTGTACCTTATACCCAAGAAGAAGAGAGCAGCCAATATTGTTTCAGCACCAGCTATCTTACCATGTGATTTTTTTTTTTTTTTTTAGATGTTGGGGGTAGGAGTTTATTAATTAATTTAATTTATTATTTTTTTTGCTGTGTTGGGTCTTTGTTTCTGTGTGAGGACTTTCTCTAGTTGTGGCAAGCGGGGGCCACTCTTCATCGCGGTGCGCGGGCCTCTCACTATCGCGGCCTCTCTTGTTGTGGAGCACAGGCTCCAGACGCGCAGGCTCAGTAGTTGTTGCTCGCGGGCCTAGTCGCTCCGTGGCATGTGGGATCCTCCCAGACCAGGGCTCGAACCCGTGTCCCCTGCATTAGCAGGCAGATTCTCAACCACTGCGCCACCAGGGAAGTCCCTTACCATGTGATTTAATAGCTAATTTCATTTCATCTTCAGGGATATTATTATTGTCATTCACATTTTATAGATGATGAAACTGAGACTCAGAGACTACATTGTGTAGTTTGCTCATGGTCACAGAGCAACACCTGACAGAGCCTGGATTTGAATACAAGTCTGTCTCACTACAAATCTCAGCACATAATAAAACCTCAGTAAATGCTGAGCCCTTTCCCTCTTCTCTTGGGTCCAGGAGTCATCTCCTGGCTCCTGTGTGTCCTGGTCTGGCTGCAGTGCCCCACCCAGAGGTCCTGCAGCAGCGTTCCCATCTCAGCCAGAACACTTCCTGTTGGCAAGCCAGCCAGAAAACTCCAGAGAGAGTGTGGAGTCCTTAGACAGGCTGATGAAGCCTTGCCAACTCTCCTGTGACCACCTGCATCTCTACAGGCACCTTCGGACAGAAGCCAGCCGCACAGACAGGGCGACATGGATTGGCAGCCAGCAGCTGGTCCTGAGGAGGGCAGCCAGTAGCCCAAGGCCACAGGACAGAACAGACCCTCTTCTCTCCACTCAGAGGTGGATTGAGGAAAGCCAGCTCTGTGATTTTTCCAAGAAGCTGTTCCAGAGCCAGAGAATGGGAACCTCTCCACCCCGGTTCTGTTCAGTACCTCAGGCCTCAGTCTGGGGCTGGCGTCAGCTGGAGTCATCCCAGCATAGAGGAGGTTATGGCTGGCCAGCTGATGAGGGCTGCCTCTGGCCGCTGCCCCAGGAGACAGCAAGCCCAGGCCAGGCAGGGTACAAGGAAAGGGCTTGAGGCTTGGGCATAGGGGGGCTTCTCCAACAACTGTGTATGCTAAAAGGCAGCGGGAGGCCCTGGCCACTCAGCATATGGGCTTGGTGGCCACAGAACCCCCTCCCCAGACCCCTGGGCCCAAGTCACCTCCCATCCCCCTGCCTTTGGAGATAGGCATGTGCGGGCATCTCTTAGCTCCTCCTCCAGCCTGTCCATCAGGGTTGCAGGGAATGTGGAGACCAACTGGCCAACTCTCCTTCCCCTGACCCTTCTTCTCCTAGTGGTATATTTTTCAAACTTAAATTTTATTTTCTTATAATGGTAATATATTTACGTGGCTCAAAATTAACATTGAGAAACCTGGCCTCTGCCTGGAGCTCTATCCATTCTCCCCTCAGCTCCCCTCCCCACCCAGGACCAGGTAACTCCTCCACTGCACTCATGGGAGTCCTTCCCGTGCTCCTGATGCAAATCAAGCATATACAGGTATATTTATTTCTCCCCCTTTTATTACTTAAAAATAGCATACTAGGCATCATTTTGTATCTTACTGTTTTGAGTAAATATATCCTGGAGATATTTCCTTATCAATATTTGGAGAGCATCCTCTTTTTTCCAGCTGTATAGTACTCCCTCTTCTGTCTGTACCTTGGTTTATGAACCAGCATCATAAAGATGAGCAATGGTTGTGTCCAATCTTATTTTCAAATGAGATCTTGGGTGGAGTTTGATTCACGCCAGGCTGCTCGGGGTAGAGAAGGTGCTGGGTGAGGCCAACACCCTACTTGCTACCCCACTGCCTCACCAGAACCCTAGCGCTCCAGATCACAATTTTAGACCAATCTGCTCACCTTATGAGTAGGAAACTGAGGCTCAGAGCAGGGACTAGACTCATGTGGTCATGAGTTACCCTGGGGCAGAACTGAACTAGAATCCAGATCTCTTGGGCTCTGCCCTCCAGACTACTCACGGTTCATCCCCAGGGGGACCAGACCAGGGCAGTGGCGCCACCTGACTGGAGTCAGAGCAGATGTGACTGCAGACCCAGCTGTGAACGAACTCCAGATCTGCCTCTCTCTCGCTCTGGCCTTCCAATTCCTCTTTCATTATTTGGAATCAGCCCCTTTGTACTCCCAGCAGGAAAGAGCACAGGGAAGAGGCAGGGTGAGGAGGGGACCAGGGGTCTCTGGCCCTCCCCTCACAACTTGTAGATGAGGAAACTGACTCACCCAGCAGTGAGTGACCTCCTCAGGGTGACATAGCAGGTTTGTGGCAGAACTAGGGTAGATGGGGCATAAGCCCAGCCTGGAGGATGCTGCTGCCACACTTGTAACAAGCAGCCTGGGGCAGTGGAAAAGCAGCTGGCCTGGGAACCAGGAAACCTGTGTCCTGTCTTTGATTCTGCCAGACACAGGGTGACTCTGGACAAGTCCTGCCCTCTCCCTGGGGTCCAGCCGCACCTCCTCTATGGCAAGAGGGTTGGACTAAGCAGAGGACCTTTAAGCTTTCTTTTGAATGCCAAAGTGAGTGGACTAGACCTTGTCTTGGAACTGTGACAAATGACCCTTAACCTCCACCAAAAGGGAAGGATGGAGTAGCCACCCTCATGAACCATGAGGCTTGAGTAATGGGCACCTCAAGTGAGCCCTTTCCTTGGCAATTCTTTTACTAAACCACAGAGACATTGCTAACCTCCTGGGAAATGAGCTCCCAGGGTTGAGTTCAATTTCATTCAGGAAAATATAAGAATATGAGATTCTTGTACCCAGACTTGGTGAAGTCAATGCATACTTGCTTTTGTGGATTAAAAATTAGTCAATAGTCAACCTAAGAAAGAAATGGAAAATTTTATTCTAGCTAACCTGAGGATTGTAAATGGGGAGACAGTCTCTCAGGAAGCTCTGAGAACTGTTCTGAAGAGGTAAGCGGGGAGGCCAGTATGTATGTGACTTGGGGGAAGGGTTACATGCAACTAAGCACACAGCTTGGTAGAAGGTTACTGCTGTTTGCAAGGAGCAGATATCTTAGTTAATGGTTTTAGTGTTTTTCTAAGTATGAGAAGGTGCAAGAAACTAGGTTCATAAAAATTTCTGCTGAAAATGTCTAACTATCTGAGGGCCAGTTCTGCCAGTTTTCCCAGATCACAAAGTGTCTGAATCTGATCTTTGTCCTGAATTCCTTTCAGGGTGGTTTGTAGGGCAGTGACTGCAGTGGCTAATGACTTGATTCTTCTAGAGCTGGGTGGTGGGCAACATTCCTTTTTTTTTTAATTTAATTTATTTTTTATACAGCAGGTTCTTATTAGTTATCAATTTTATACATATTAGTGTGTATATGTCAATCCCAACCTCCCAATTCATTCCACCACCACCACCCCTCCACTGCTTTCCCCCCTTAGTGTCCATACATTTGTTCTCTACATCTGTGTCTCTATTTCTGCCTTGCAAACCAGTTCATCTGTACCATTTTTCTAGATTCCACATATATTCGGTAATATATGATATTTGGTTTTCTCTTTCTGACTTACTTCACTCTGTATGACAGTCTCTAGGTCCATCCACGTCACTACAAATGACCCAATTTTGTTCCTTTTTATGGCTGAATAATATTCCATTGTGTATATGTACCACATCTTCTTTTTTTTTTTTTTGCAGTACGCGGGCCTCTCACTGTTGTGGCCTCTCCCGTTGCGGAGTACAGGCTCCGGACGCACAGGCTCAGCGGCCATGGCTCACAGGCCCAGCCGCTCCGCAGCATGTGGGATCTTCCCGTACTGGGGCATGAACCCGTGTCCCCTGCATCGGCAGGCGGACTCTCAACCACTGCACCACCAGGGAAGCCCTACCACATCTTCTTTATCCATTCGTCTGTCGGTGGGCATTTAGGTTGCTTCCATGACCTGGCTATTGTAAATAGTGTTGCAATGAACATTGGGGTGCATGTGTCTTTTTGAATTATGGTTTTCTCTGGGTATATGCCCAGTAGTGGGATTGGTGGGTCATATGGTAATTCTATTTTTAGTTTTTTAAGGGACCTCCATAGTGTTCTCCATAGTGGCTGTATCAATTTACATTTGGTGGGCAACATTCTTTATTACACAATCCTCTCCATTTTGGTCTTAATTTCGACCAAGGTTTGCGAGGCATTTCCTGACCATTTTGCCCCAGGAATGCTGATTCCCAGGTCAGCTGAGGATTTCACTGATAGACCAGTCAATGTGTTATTACTCATCTAGTCCTGGTAACAGTAGCCAAGTTCCTCTGGACCACGTGTCTTACTAGTCTGTCAGCTCCAGGAAATGGTTCCGTCCTGTTGCTTCTTCCCATATCTAGAGTCGCACTATTACAGTCATGGCTCTTATAGACTATACATCAGGTCAATCGTTTCAACTCACCTGGTCATCATTATTTTTATCGGAGACTCCGTCACACATTTGTTAATGCGAGAAAAAATAATCTTGTAAAAAAGGCAGAGTGCAAATAATACAGCCTGTGACGTTAATCAGGTCATAAGGAAGTAGTGTTATCTTCTAAGGAGTTACATGGCTGAGGCCAGAAGAAGAAAATTGCTCCTTATGGTGGAGCAGGTATTTCTGCCCTTGGGGAAGTCTGGTTAAGGCACAATGCCGATGCACAATGCACACCAGAAGGGAGGGAGGAGGCCCAAATGGGCAGAGAAAATTTTTATGTTGAAATTTTTCTTGTCTCGCCTTAAAATATGAATTTTATTTCATTGCTTCTTAAGATTTTTCTGCCACAGGTATCCCCTCCTGGGAGCACTCCCCCTCCACCTAACCTGCCACTGGGTGAAGATCACAGGCTTCACCCCAGGACTGGAGTGAGTGGCAGCAGTGAGGGTCCTTCCCCTGTCTCTCCCCCAGGCCCCTCTGGCCCTGGTGACACAAGGATGCTGGGCTCTGAGCCTCTGTGGATGCGCTTAATCGAGGAAGAAGTCTTGGTGTGACTTCCAGGTCACCAGTTACTGCAAAGGCCTGCTGGTCTCAATGCACGTATGCACACAGACACACGCACGTGTGCCCACACACACACAGCATGCACACAGACACACACCTTTAAACAGAGGCATCCAGGAGCTGGCAGTGTCCCTTTAAGAGCTAGGGGACAGGATATTGGACATTCAGGTGGGGCCCAACGTCTCCTTTCCTAAGGCTGGGACACTCCATAGGCTCTGGCTGAGGTGAGGGCAGGAGATGGTGGAATGGTGGCACAGAAAGGGCGGTTTGGGTGAGGAGGGAAATCAGGTGGTCTGCCTCTGAGCTCTAGGCAAATTTGAGGCAATTAGGATTTGATGATTTTGTGGGGTTTGTGTTTTTTCTTTCTTTTTCTTTAAATGGTAAAAAAAAAAAAAGAACATTATGAATTTGGGATAAGGGACAAGCTTTTTTTTTCTTTTACTGGAAGAAGGAGCTGATGGGAAACAGAAGTTCTGGGGAATTTTTTAAAAATTATATATATTTTATAGGTCACCTTATTCATGAGTCCCAGAGAAGCAGGAAGCAGCAGCAGAAAGCAAGAGGCACAGAGAAACACATTTAAGCAGTGCAGTTTGACTGTGGCCACAGCAAGGCCCACCCCCCCCCAAGCCACCTGCCCAAGAAAATTTGAAAAGACGCTTCCCCGTTACAAAAAGGATCACCCAGTAATTTTTGCCCTCCTGACCATCATTTGCTCTCCTGGTCATCATTACTTTTATTGGAGGCTCAGTCACACATTTGTTAATGCAAGAAACAATAATCTTGTATAAAAGGCTGAGTACAAATAATAGAGCCTGTGACATTAATCAGGTCATAAGTACATAGTGTTATCTTCACCATTTTTTTTAAAAAAGAAAACAAAAATAAAACACCCAGGCTAATATCACCGTTAAGGCTGGCAGTGGCCGTTTTTGTCTCCCCGCAGAGGCAGGACATGCTGTTTTGAACACCGAGGCAGGAGGGCCACATCGCTGCCCCTCACAAACACTGCAGAAGGTTGTCTCCAAGACCCTGTGATTTTTTGCCAGGTTCTTTTTTTGATTCCCCAGAGAGTAGTTGGGTTGGAAGGCATACCAGCTACCTTTAAGGTGGCCTCTAGGCAGTGGGTTTTTGTAAGCCTGGAAAAATTCTAGAGCCAATCTCAGGTGTGGCTGAGCACCAGATGGGGCCTTAGAATCTAGAGGCTTTAATCCTCCCACCTACTGGGCATTATTGACCTCTAGGGTTTTTTTTTATTTTTTAACTTAAAGGGGAGGTGCACTGTACACCCCCCTCCACTGGAAGAACGGAGGCCCAGTGCCTAGCTACCCACCTCACACCCCAAACCCGCACACACACACCCCAACGAAGGCACAGCCAGGGGCACAGGCATGCTTTGGCTGTGAGGCCCCTCTGGAGGCCCAGGGTGTGAACAGCTGCACAGAGGGCTGTGTGATGTGGAGTCAGCACCTTAGGAGGTGGGAGGGGGGCGGTGGGCAGAGGAGGAAGAAGCTCAGGGTCCCGGTGGATCAGAAGAAGGGAAAAGGGAAGAAGCGGTCAGGACACAGGAGACGAGAAAACAAAAATGACCAGAAAAGGGCCAAAAAGCAGAAAATGTAGAAAATAAGAGAGTGAAAAGAGAAAGAGGCAAAACAGGATCTGTGCAACCACACAAAACAGGAAGGAGACAGAGCGGAAGGAGGGAAGGAAACAGAAAAGAGAGCGAGATGAATGGGGAAGGATGTGAGCAGGGAGAGAGGGGACAGGAAGAGGACATCAGAACTCCGTGTAGAAACTTCCAGTTAGAAGAGGAATCTGGAGCCCCTGGGTTGATCCTTAGTCCCTACAAAAGCCTCTTGGGCCAAGTATGCCATGTCGGCTGCATAAATCAGCAGGTTGATGGCCGTCATTACCATCACAGCCAGTCGTTGGTCCCAGATGCACACCAAGGAGGTGAATCTGTCTCTGCAGCTCCCATTGCTGGACCGCTGGGCCTGGACACCAAACTTCTCACTGAACTTGTAGAGAGGCCAGAGGACCAGGCAGTAGTGTAGAAGAAGATGGAGAGCACAGTCTGCCCCGACAGGAAACGTGGAAAGCGGACAGGCAGCTTTTTATCTTCGTCGCAGTCAGACCCCTTCACCATGAAGTTCATGGCCCCCAGGATGAAGCAGATGGAGTACATGGCCATGTACCACAGCAGTGCCAGCTGGTGCTGGTACAGGTAGGGGCTGCTGATAAAGATGAAAATGACACAGGCCACATAGTTCTCCAGCCTCCTGAGCATGCCTGGCAATGTGGGCACACAGTTAGATATATCGCCAGGCCAGACACAGACCCAGGCCGCTTCAGTGGCGTAAAGCACAGCAGCCATGCAGGCGAATGTAGTGGCGGCGATGGCGTGGTTCTTGGTGGGGCCTGGAGACAAGAACTGGATGTAGGTGATGCGGAAGATGATGGAGGCTGAGAGGCAGACGACGGCAAAGTAAACGGCGTGGGAATAGAGAAGCCGTCCCAAGAGCAAGGGAGGCAGGACCGGAGCCCACAAAACCCCACCATGAAGATGATGTGGGACACAGTGAAGCAGAAGCACCGATGAACATGCACCAGTTAATTACGTCACCCTTCAGAGTGTCCTCACTGGCCACCAGCAAGAAGGGCACGCAAGTGGAGAGCAGCTGCAGCAGGTGGAGGAAGAAGCCCACGATGGGCACAGAGCCCAGGTCTGAGGATGCGCACGCAGTAATGGTGATGATCAGGCAGGTTACCATCACTGGTGTTGTAACCTTGCTTGTTTCACAACCAAAGCCTTGTGAATAGTTAAACACAGCTCTGGGGTTTGATAGACTGGTTCCTGTTTTGCTTTGCCTGCTTTGCTCTGTCTTTGTTCTTCTTTCTCCAGAAATATATGACCACTGACCCCTAGAACACTGACCCTCTGATCTGGACAATGTAAGGACCAGACTCAAGTTTAAAAGCCAGCAGGGCACCTCGTGGTTAATGTAAAGGTCTCCAAAAGAGAAGAGCAGGGCACCCCCAGCGCGTAGCCTGCAGCCATTTCCTGCTTCCCTTCTTGTATAAATCCGGCTAAAACTTGCATGTAAGGAGTTGGTTCTTTTGCGCAGTAAACCTCCTTCTCCCCTGGCTGCCGGCTTCCTTAAGATAAAGCTACTTTTCTTCTACCCAACACTTATCTCTCAGTGCTGGCTTCTTCAGCGACAGCCGAGCCTGAGCTGGGTGACAATGTCTTGCAGCCAGGCAGGCGTCAGGTCCCCGAGGCTCCAGCCCCTCCACCTCATCCTGGAGTGAGGAGGGGGGTGCAGCTGGGAAGGTCAGGGCGCCAGCTGCTTCTGGCCAGGATCTACAGCCACGTCAGCAGCTGCCGAACTTGTTCGTTTCCGGAACTTTCTCTGTCTTTCCCCACTCCTTGCCGACAGCCTGCTTCTGCTTTCTGTTGAGAGAAGGAAACTGGCCTCTGAAGGAGCAGCCGAGCTCTTGAGTGAGTGCAGGGGTGTGCACCCCGGAGCCCCCTTCCCACCCGTTTGGGCATATTCTTTGCCCTTTGGGACTTTGGGATCAGTTTGGACACCGCGGGTAATGGCTTGTTTATGACTCTGCACCAGTATCTCCCCGAGGGAGAATTTGTTTGTTTGTTTGTTTTGAAATCTGTTCTGGGGAGCCAGTGAAGTGGGGTCTACATCCGTCCCTTCTAGAAGTCCACTAGGACGTACCTTGGCAGCCTGGCAAAACTGTAGCTATGACCTTATAACCGAGAAAAATAAAACGTTATTTTTAATTTTTTTTATTTTAATGCAGCCTGGCCCATGTATGTTTTTGATTCCGAAGAATGGTGGCCCCTGAATGGGTCTCTAAATTACTCCACTATTTTGTAGTTAGAACTGTTTTGTCAAATATCTGGTAAATGGGAGGAAATTCCATGTGCAGGCCTTCCTGTTACTCCATAATAAGGGTTCTTCCAACAAGGGCACTAATTTAATGCCCTAAAAAAAAAGGGAAAACGGCCCTTAAAAAGGGAAACTACACTGTGAAAAGTCCACCCCCTTTACAGATGGGTCTTTGCAGGCAAGGGAGGAAGAAGAGGGGGTCAGCTTCTTAGGGAATTGAATCCACCCCAGCTGCTGTGGTTCCTCTCCTGATGCCTGAAGCAGGGGCTGCCCCGGGGTCCCTCCCCGCGGTCTCTGGAAGGAGGAAGAGTTCTAGTGCACGGAGCAGAGCCACAGTGCCCTCACAGCATGAGGAGGAAATGAGGTCTGAAGTAGTCTGTCCCTTTAAGACCCCACAGGGAGATCAGTTTGGCCACAGTGTGTCCCCTACAGGGGGAGGCGGAGGGGTAGGGGGTTGGATTTCCACTAAGACAGTTCCTTGCGGGAGGTCTGAATGCACAAGGATAGCCAGTTGGCTGTTATTGGTCTTAATACTCCGTTTTCGACCTTAGACCTACTAAACTGTAAAAACGCCAATCCTCTATACTGAGATGATCCACAAAAAATGGTGGAGACGTTCATTAGTATTTTTTTGAACTCACTGCCAAACACGGGCTGTTGCACAGGCGTTGGTGACGATTATGTTGACAGCGATGAACGGTACCTTGTTCTAGACAAAGCCCAACACTTGTCTCTCAGTATTTGACTTCTTGATTGATGAGCAGCCGAGCCTGAGTTCAGTAACAGTGCCACAAGCTAAGGGGCCTCCAGAAGCTAAAAGAGGAAAGGAAGGACCTTCCCCTGTCGTGTCAGAGACAGCAAAACCCTGCTGACAACTTGATTTCAAAAGTCTGGCCTCCAAAACTGTGAGAGAATACATTTCTGTTGTTTTAAGCCACAGGCTTGTGATAATTTGTTGCAGTAGCCCTAGGAGAACAAGATTAATTTCCAGAAATGAAAAATATAATCTTTGTCATATTTTTAAAGTTTCCAGAAAAGCTTGCTGACCTCCTGCTCTAGAGCATATGGGCACATTGATCCAAGGGACCCCTTGTCATAATCCTGTGGTCCCCCAGTGTCTGAGACTCACAGAGTATGATTCCCTGATTACAGAAGGGTGGTCAGTCCACAGGAGCTGGGAGGGAAGGAGATAAGTAAAGGAGATGGAGAGGACCAAGGCCCAGTGGAGAGGACCAGCTGCATCTGTTGGGGGATGGTAGAAAAGCACAATGCAGTGTGCATGACATGGTTTCATGATTATAATTGGGGGGAAAAAATCTACAGATACGCCCTACAAACGTATGCATATATGTACGCACATGTCTAAATATGGTTTCAGAGCACGTGAAATGTGTTGAAGGTTGCATCTGAGGTTGAGGACATGGATGCTCCCTCGATGGGGGTGTGGACATGCCTGTGAGCAGGCAGGAAGCCTGGTCACGCTGAAGAGGGGAAACTGGGCACATGAGATATGATCAGAGTCCTGCTTTATGTCACGTATACATGAGAATAAGAAAATATAGAAAATACTAAACAGAGATGAAGAATGAAAAACATTATAACGTAAAGGGCATAGAAGCTGCTCAGCTCTAGCCACCCCCCCTTCTAAGGAGCCCAGCGCAGTGACACCAGATCTCCTGACGCTTCAAAAGGAGCTGAAAATCTGGATTTTCATGTGAAATTAAAACTTGCAGCTACCAAACACTTAGAGAAGAAATAATACCGATTTTACACCATCTCTTCCTGAAAACACTGTGAAGGAAAACCAAACACATCCCCGGACCACCTCTAGTACAAACTGGCTTGCAACCCCTGATCTGAAACAAATCAAGCTTGCATGTGCTAATGTCCAGAGTGGGGTCAGGGCCTTCTGGGTCCTGTTTGAGGGGAACAGGCAGCTGGCATGAACTGAGTGAGCCATGTACCAGGCCCTCTGATAAGCCCTTCACATTCTTTCAGACACTTAATTGACACAAAGTAGGTATTAAGCCAACTGCACAGATGGGGAAACTGAGACTTTGTTAAGTAACTTGCCCAGGATCATCCAGCTATGAAGTGTCTCCTCCATGCCCCACAGCCTCCCTGTAACTCTGAGTGTCCATCTCCCCTCCTCCTTCCTTCCTTTCTCCCAGCCATGACTTTCTCGTCTCACTGTCTTTCGAGTCCAGCATGCCAGGCTGTTGGGCAGGCAGGGCTCAGCCACATCTTGGATGTGCTCTGACTGGGGCACCATTTCCATGCTCACAGATTAGAATGGAGGAGGGGCTTTGGGGGAAACTCAGGCAAACCTGTTGCTTCACCCGTGGGGGAACTGAGGCCCAGAGAGGGCACATGCCTTACCCAGGGCCACACAGCTGGAACCCCCATGCCTCTCCTTCTCCAAGCCCTCCCTCTGTGGCGTTAAATGCATCCAAATCTGTCATTTAGCCTTAGGTGTAAATCGTAGGGTCAGTTTGGGAAGTAAGTTGGGAACAAACTCAGGGACAGTCAGAGTGACACCCCCAGCCTCCCTTAAATCCAGTGCCTCTTGCCCACACCCCACACCTGGCAGTGTCCACTGGAAGGCCAGCAGGCTCCAGGGCTCCACTGGCAACTGGGGTTGAAGGAGCCTTGTGAGTCCAGGTAGGTTCTCGGGGTTTGCTCTGTGTTTCTCTTTCCAGCCTCAGCTTTTCCCAGGGTTTATTATCAGTAAAGGTGAAAAGGCCCCTGATGGCAGGAAGCTGGCTTCGGGCTCAGGGTGCTGGCCCTTAAGCCCTGGGGGCGCCTCTTGGCAAAGAGTCCCTTTGAAACAGGGCAGCTGTCCCTGAGGAGGGAGTGGGCCGGGGAGGAGCTCTCAGTCCCCCACACCCTGGGACCCTTGCAGGAGGCCCTGTGTGAGGCAGGACTGAAGCCCTGCTGGCGGGACCGTCTTGGGCAGGTGACCTGGCCGATTCCCTGGTCTCCATGCTCCCTGCCATGCTCGCCACGTGTCCCCTGTCCCAACCCTGAAACCCTTTTAGGCCTCCGTCCTCCCTCTCTCAGTTCCATTCCAGGCGGCCCCTCCTTTATGGGGAAGGTTGGCTCCATGACTGCATCCCTTCTGGGTCAGAAGACACCTACTGGGCTGCCTCGGGGCCACTCGGACCCCGGAATCCTCCCCAGCTCATCTCCACTCTGCCGCCCCCGCCCCAGTCCCAAGTGCATCCTCAGGGCTGTCACCTGCCAGAGGGCCAGCAGGTGCCTCCTCTTTCAGCTCCTGCCCTTAAAAGGGGGCCTATCAGCTGTCCATGCTCCATCCCCTCCCTAGGATGCCCTGAAAGGCTCCACATCAGCATCCAGAAACAACATCCTTGTTCATTTCCAATCCCTCCTTCCCGCCTTGAAAACTGCTAACCAGTCTCCCAGGCCAGAAAAATCCTCGCTCAGGCAGTACTACTCCTAGATCTTTCCAGACTCACACCTGGATGGCAGCTTTGGTACTTAACAGCCAAACATATTATTTTGTTGTTTGGTTCCCCCGTGATGCTCCTTCTTGGAGTAATGCTGGGTTGGTGTCTTCTTTCCCAAATAGGGAAGAGTCACATGTTAAGGCAAAATTTGGTGGGGAGGGGATTCAAAACAGTTCCTACTTCACATATCATCTTGTCCCCACTGCCTTGCTTTCACCCCATGGCTTAGCCCTGTTCACCTCTGAAGCTGCCTTCCTCTGGGTGGGGCTGGGTCACCTCAGATGGCAGCTCCTTCTAGTGATGGCTGCAGGGAGGAAAGGCCAGGACATGTGTCTCTTCAGGTTGCTGTGGAAGGAACCCATGGCTCTGAAGGTGTGTCCTGGGTCCCAGAGCCCCGACCTTTGGTCCTGGGCTACCACCCATGTGCGCTGCTTAAATGCTGGGCTTAGAGAAAACATTCAAACCCACAGCTTTGGCATTTTTATCTGGAGTTCCCACTTTCTAGCCATGCAACCTTAGGGGGAAGGCACTTGATACCCCAACAGTCAGTTTTCTTATCTGTAAAATGGGGTCAGCAGTACAATCCACGATCCGTTTTCTGAAACATTTCAGGTCAGATATGATCCAGAATTCAGAATTTTTCAGCTTCAATCGTGTAACATGGTGCAGCTACTCTGTAGGACATAACACCCCACTGGGGCCTGAAAGCTCCTTTTAATCAAACACGTTAGTATTTCTGCAACTGAACTTTTGAACATTCACACTAAGTGAAATAAGTACAGACCATAAATTGTCTCATGTCTGTTCAGGTCAAATTTTCTTACCAAATGAATTTTTTAAAAGTTCTTTTTCCATTTCAGAGCCTTGAAGCTTTGGGGTTATAGATAATGACCATCCTACCCTGTGTCTCTGTAGATAATGGCACACAGCACAGAGGACCTAAAATGTTCATGGTTTGAGGCCAGACCCAACCAAGCTATGAGGTTTGGGATAAGACAAGTCTACTGACAAGGCCAAGGGTGATAGGTGGGGCGAACCATTCTGGAGTGGCTGTGCTGTTACCCGAGTGTCTGAGTCAGTGGTTCAAACCCCACACATCCTGAGCCTCAGCCACCACAGACTCCTGAGCCGTTTCCAGGTGTCTGACTTAATCAGCTTCTGGAGCCGGATCGTTCTCTGGTGGGTTCTCAGTGAAGACCCCTGCTGTACTGGTGACGGTGACCTGAGTGCTTGTCCTCAGGTCTGGGCTCCATGACCATCACGGGCTTCTTCCTCTGCCTGGGGCAGCTGCTGTCCACCTGTGTGCCCTTCTTGCTGGTGGCCAGTGAAGACACTCTGAAGGGGGACATAGGTAACTGGTCCATGTTTGTCTGATGCTTCTGCTTCACCGTGACCCTCATCATCCTTATAATTAATTATGTGTATTCCAGTCCCGCTTCCCCCGGCCGTTGGGATGTTTTTCTCTATTCCTTTGCCCATTACTTTCCCTTTGTCTGCCTCTCAGCCTCCATCATTTCTGGCATCACCTAAATCCAGTACTTGCCTCAGGGCCCCGCCCAAAATCATGTCATCACTGCCACTGCATTCTCAGGCATGGCTTCTATGCTTCATGCCACCGAAGTGGCCTGGGTCTGTGTCCGGCCTGGCGATATGTAATGATTTCTGCCCGCTTTGGGAGGTGTGATCAGGAGGCTGGAGAACTATGTGGCCTTTGTCATCTTTGGCTTCACCAGTAACACTGACTTGTACCTGCACCAGCCAGCCCTGATATGGCGTGTGGCCGTGTACTCTATCTGCTTCATCCTGGGGGCCGTGAACTTCATTGTGAATGGGTGTGACTGCGACAATGAAAAAATGCTGCCCATCCCCTACCCCAGTTTCCTGATGGAGCAGACTGTGCTCTCCGTTCTCCTTTACAGTACTGCCTGGTCCTCTGGCTGCTCTACCAGTTTGACGAGAATTTTGGCGGGCAGCCCCAGTGGTCCAGGGATGTGAGCTGCAGTGATGAGCTCCGCCCAGCACTGTGCATCTGGGACCAACGACTGGCTGTGGCCATCTTGACCACCTTGAACCTGCTAGCTTACGTGGCTGACAGCATGTACATGGCCTTGTATTTTGTAGGGTGAGGCTCTGCCCATTCCTCTTCTTAACAGAAGTTTCATTACCATCAGAAGTTTCATGACATCCTCAGATGTCCTCATCCTGTCCCCTCTCTCCCTGCTCACATCCTTCCCCAATCATCTCACTCTCTTTTCTGTTTCCTTCCCTCCTTTTCCTCTGTCTTCTTCCTGATTTCTGTGGTGGCCCACATTCTGTTTTGCCTCTTTCGCTTTCCATTCTCTTCTTTTTTACATTTTCTGCTCTCTGTCTCTTTCTGGTTGTGCTTTGTTTTCTTTTCTACCTGTTTCCCTACTACCTCTTCCCCTTCCTTCCACCGGGACCCTGAGCTTCTTCCTTCTCTGCCCACCGCCCCCCTCCCACCTCCTAAGGTGCTGACTCCACATCACACAGCCCTCTGTGCAGCTGTTCACACCCTGGGCCTCCAGAGGGGCCTCACAGCCAAAGCATGCCTGTGCCCGTGGCTGTGCTTTAGTTGGTGTGTGTGTGTGTGTGTGTGTGTTTGGGGTGTGGGGTGGGTAGCTAGGGATTTGAACCCCTTTATCCCAGTGGAAGGGGATATACAGTGTACCTCTCCTTAGAATTAAAATAATATCTCTGGAGGTCAATCATTTCTAGGGGCAGGAGGATTAAAGCAGATACCCTGGGTCCTGAGGTCCCACCTGGTGCTCAGCCCCACCTGAGATTGGCTCCAGAATTTTTGCAGGCTTACTTAAACCCACCGCCTAGAGGTCATCTTAGAGGAAGAGAGGGGTGAATGCCTTCCACCCCAACTACTATCTGTGTATCCAAGTAGGAGCTGGCAGAGAACTGCACCGACTTGAAGACAACCGTCCGCAGTGTTTGTGAGGGGCAGTGATGTGGCCCTCCTGCCTCAGTGTTCAAAACAGCATGTCCTGCCTCTGAGGGGACAAAAAAATTGGCCACTGCCAGCCTTATAGCTGATGTTATCTTGTTTTTCTGTTTTTTTTCCGGTTAAGAGGTCACAAGTTACTGGGTGGCCTTATTCTGAAGGAAAGTTCCTTTTCATTTTATTTTTGGTGGAGTGGTTTGAATGGGGCGGAGACTGCTGCTTCCATAGTCAAAGAAACTGCAGTGACTGCGTGTGCTGCACACACGTGTGTTTCTGTGTGCCAGTTGCTTCCTGCTGCTGCTTCCTGCTTCTCTGGGACTCATGAATAATGGCATCTATATAAATGTGCATAATTTAAAAAAACTTCCTGGGGCTTCTGGTCCCCATCAGCCTCTGTTGTCAATCACGGAGAGAAGCTTTGTCCCTTCTACCACATCTATAATGTTAGTTTTTAAACCTTTTAAAGATAAAAGTAAGAAAACCCACAAAATCCACAGATCCTAATCGCTCCAAATTTGCCTGTAGCTCAGACGCTGCCAAGCAGATTTCCCTCCTCACCCAAAGCACCCTCTCAAGGCACCCCTCCCTCAGTCTCTCCTCCACCATGCCCCACCCCTCCAGCCTGCCCACCATCACCTCAGCCAAATCCTAGGCAATGGCCCAGCCTTAGGAAAGCAGAGGTGCACCCCAACCCAATGCCCAGTATCTGGTACCCTAGCTCTTAAAGGAGCCCTGCCAGCTCCTGGGGCCTCTCTTTAAAGGTGTGTGTTGGCGTGCATGCTGAGTGTGTGTGCGTGTGTCTCTGTGCTCCTGTGCATTGAGACCAGAAGCCCCTTACAGTAACTGGTGGTCAGAAACGCATCACAAGCCTTCTTCCTCTCTTACTCCCAGCCAGGATGTTCAGAACTCAGCATCCTTGTGTCACCAGGGCCAGAGGGGTCAGGCAAGCAGAGCTCTGGGGGAGAGGCAGGGGAAGGACCCCCTTCCCCAAATGCTGCCACTCACTCCAGTCCTGGGGTGAAGCATGAGTTCTTCACCCAGTGGCAGGTTGGGTGGATGGGGAGTGCTCCGAGGAGGTGATCCCCATGGCAAGAAAATCTTAAGAAATAACGAAGTAAAATTGCTATTTTGGGCTTCCCTGGTGGCGCAGTGGTTGAGAGTCCGCCTGCCGATGCAGGGGACGCGGGTTCATGTCCCGGTCCGGGAAGATCCCACATGCCGCGGAGCGGCTGGGCCCGTGAGCCATGGCCGCTGAGCCTGCGCGTCCGGAGCCTGTGCTCCGCGATGGGAGAGGCCACAACAGTGAGAGGCCCGCGTACCGCAAAAAAAAAAAAAAAAAAAAAAAATTGCTATTTTAAGGAAAATTTGCTATTTAAATTTTAAACAAAATTTGCTATTTAACCAATGAGAGACTAGCTCTAGGTGTTTGGACAGGCACATGTCACTCTAATTTCACATCAGGAAGAAGAATTAACCAAAGGCTCAGCCTGCCGCCCCAGAACCAGAATAGGGCCTGAAGCAACCCTGCGGTTTTGCGGCCAGCTCCCAAAAAAGCGAGTTGAAAAATGGAGCTCAGGGGCACTGCAATTCACAAACCTGCAGGGTTATAAAAGATAACTATCGGGCTTCCCTGGTGGCGCAGTGGTTGAGAGTCCGCCTGCCGATGCAGGGAACACGGGTTCGTGCCCTAGTCTGGGAAGATCCCACATGCCGCGGAGCGGCTGGGCCCGTGAGCCATGGCCACTGAGCCGGCGCGTCTGGAGCCTGTGCTCCGCAACGGGAGAGGCCACAACAGTGAGAGGCCCGCGTACCGCAAAAAAAAACTATCGTGCAAAAATATATTGAGGTAGGGCAACGAAGAGGATTTCAAAGCAATGCAGAATTGCAGGAAACAGTTTTCAAGAGGTAGATGGGACTCGCCTTTAAAGCACAGGAAAAGCGGCAGAACTTCGACAATGATGCAGTTGACCAAAAAGGGTGTATGCTTTTTTTCCTGAATATATTCAGGAAAAACACATACGCCCTTTTTGGCCAACCAAACAAGTGGACAATCAAATTAGCACTACAAAGAAGTCTCACTTCACATCAGTCAAAAGGGCCATCCTGAAAAAGTGTAAAAACCAGAAACGCAGGACAGGCTGTGGAGAAAAGGGAGCCTTGTTACGCTGATGGGTGGGATGTAATTGCCAGTGGCCCCTCTGGAGAAGTGTATGGTGTTTCCTGAAACATCTTAGGATGGGACCTAAGGCTCTACGTGGGTCTGAGAGGCTTGGTGAGGATGGGACAGCAAATGCAGCCCTTTTAGAGTAATACTGCCTGGTCCTCATGGGTCTCATATCTCCAGGTGCAGGGGACCCTTCCTACAGCTTAAACATGAATAGGACATCCAGAGGATGTTACACCGTCTGTTTGAGAAGAGTTTCGAAAAGTCACCTCATCTTCACTTCTCTTGGTATTTGGGTTCCCCTCTCCAGCTCCTTTCCTTAGAGTCTCCCCACTTTGGGAAGGCAGCACACTCAACAGCCAGTTTTGCACAGCTTGGAACTTTCCGTGTGAAGAAGGGGAAGGGGGGGATGGAATGAGACACAAGCCCTAGATGTTTGGACAGGCATATGCCACTCTAGCTTCCTAATCTGGAAGAAGAATTTCCCTATCCTTCAGGTGCCCCAGTAACCGGAATGGGTCGGTAGAAATCCTGCCCCTTTGTGGCTGCTTCCCTAAACAACAAGTTGAAAACTGGTGCTCAGGGGCACTGCAATTCACAAACATGCAGGGTTGTAATTGACACCTCTAATGGAGTCATTTCTTGAGCCAAGTATTCGTAAAGGCCTTGCAAGCAAGCAAGGCAGAATTGCAGGGAAGGGATTTCAAGAGGTAGTTTGCACTCGCCATTAAAGCACATGCAAAGCTGCTGAACATCGCCAATGATGCAGTTGGCCAAAATGGCCATATGCATTATTCCTTAATATATTCAGGAAAAACTCTTACTCCATATTTGCCCAACAAAACAGGTGGGCAATGTAAATTAATACTACAAAGAGGTATCACTTCGCACCAGTCAGAATGGCCAACCTCACAAAGTGTAAAACCTGAAATGCAGGGTGTGGAGAAAAGGGAACCCTGATAAGCTGATGGTGGGAATGTAAATTGCTAACAGCTATTCTGGAGAAGTGGGTGGTGATTCCTTAAAAATCTGAAAACAGAGATTCAGAGCATATGGCGCTTCCACTCCTGGGCCTGTATCTTGGAAAAAACGTAAATTGACAGGACCCAGGCACTCCAAAATTTATGCAGCCCTGTTTACAAAAGCCTCTACTTGGAAGCTACCTAAATGTCCTTGGAAGGAAGACTGGGTAAAGAAATTATGGTAGATATGTACAATGGAATATTACTCAGCCATGAAATGAATGAAACAAGGCCATTTGCAGCCACTCGGAAGGACCTAGATACATTCATACTAAGTGTCATAAATCAGACAATGAAAAATATCATATGATATTACTTATCAGTGGAATCTAAAAATTGATACAAAGGTACTATCTTACAACACAGAAACAGAGTCCCAGACTTAGAACACAAACTTATGGTTACCAAACTGGAAAGCTGTGTTGGAGGCATAAATCATGAGGTTGGAGTTAATATATACATATTTACAGAGGGAAAACTTGCAATCAACATGGACCTGCTGTAGAGCACTTGGAACTCTTCTCAACACGCTTTAGTAACCTCAATGGGAAAATAATTCCAAAAAGAATATATAGTCATCTCTTTATAAATGAATCATGTTGGTGTATATCAAAAACGAACACAACATGGTAAATCAACTATACTCCATTATAAATTTAAAATTAAATTACAGAAAAGAAAAATGATCACTAAATTCGTTTAGTCGTGGTGAACGTGCTAGTGTCACATCCCTGGACACAGACCCAATTTGGTCCCAAGGCTGGACTATTGAGGGCCTGAGGACCTCGGGAGGATATGCCAGCTAATTTGCCCCCCTTGAACATGTAGTACCTGGTCCCCCTGCATGGGATCACAATCTCCAGATATAAGTGTGCCCTCATACTACTAAATCAACCCTCTGACACCCAAAGGATGGTGGACTCTCTGGGCTAGATGACATTTGTAAAATCACCTGGTCTCAACATATCCTGGTGTTTGGGTTCCAACCTCTCGACTCCTTCATTAGGGTCATCCCTCTCTGCACGACAGCACCCTCAACAGGTGATTTTGTAGGGATTTATACTTGTTCGGGGGATGAAGGGTAAGGGGGAAGAAGGAATGGGACAGAAGCCCTTACATGTTTGGTCAGGCACATTTCACTCTAATTTAAAATCCAGGAACAGGACTTTCCCTACATCTAAGGTTGTGTCAGTAACCAGAGAGGGACGGTAGAAATCCTGCCACCTTCTGTTTCCCATGACAACAACTCTAAAACTGGACCTTATAGGCACTTCATATTCACAATGCCTGGGGAGCTGTAAATGACAACAGCCCTCAAAAAATGTCTTGGGGTAGGTAATCGAAATAGACTTCAAAACAAGGCAACCTTTCAATAATCCTTTTTCAAGGGGTAAATTTTACTCACACTGTTCAAAGAAAAAAAAACCACATATGGAGATGCTCACCATTGCTTTATGTTAGACAAATGCAAATCAGATATACAAAGAAGTATCACCTGGAACCACTCAGAATAGCCATCATCATCACAATGTCTATGAACAAGAAATGCTTCAGAAGGTGTGGAAAAAAGAGAAACCTACTACTTATTTATTTATTTTTTAATCTGCGTTGGGTCTTCGTTGCTGCGCGCGGCTTTTCTCTAGTTGCATTGGCAGGCAAATTCTTAACCACTGCATCACCAGGGAAGTCCCAGAATCGCAGTCTCCCTTTTAATATACCTTAAGCCCAAAGAATCCATGGAAAATTGTTACAGAAAATAAGACAATAAAATATTGTAAGGACTATAACAGAAACATATAGTACACAGTTCATATAGGCACATCCCAAGCAGTTACAAAGTATCTTAAAAGGGAGGCTGCAATTTTAAAAGAATAAGATAAATTATACCCACAAACTCCCAATCTTTCCTGAAACGTTGCAATCTGAAACACTATTGTAGGAAGCAGAAGATTCCAGGAGACATTCTACAAATGAAGGACTCTAAACCCTGTGGTTGGATAAGGAATTCTGGAAGGAAGGTATCCTCACCCAAGGAGAGCAGGTTCCTATACTTCTCTAACATCACATCCCTGTACAATTCCCAATGATCTTGGTCCAGGTATTGTCACCCCTCTTGAGAGAAATCTATGACCATATCCTGTAATGTCAGCAGTCCTGAAATTAAAAGTACACATGCCATGTGGCCACGGGAAGAGTTCATAATGTGACCCAAGAAGAAAATAGCAAGTTAAGAGAACTGGTTTTAATTTAGAAGAGTGTCTTCAATTATCCAGTTATATATATATATATATATATATATATATTTTTTTTTTTTTTTACAAAGTAACTATATCTACCTTATTTCTAACTACAAGAAAAGAGTATAGGGATTCCCTGGTGGCGCAGTGGTTGAGAATCTGCCTGCCAATGAAGGGGACACGGTTTCGAGACCTAGTCTGGGAAGACCCCACATGCCACGGGGCAACTGGGCCTGTGAGCCACAACTACTGAGCCTGTGCGTCTGGAGCCTGTGTTCCGCAACGAGAGAGGACGCGACAGTGAGAGGCCCGCGCACCACGATGAAGAGTGTCCCCTGCTCTCTGCAACTAGAGAAAGCCCTCGCACAGAAAGGAAGACCCAACACAGCCAAAAATAAATAAAGAAATTTATTAAAAAAAAAAAAGAAAAGAAAAGAGTATGGCATGTGATCCACAAAACCAGTATAGAGACTATACTTATCTGGAAAAGAAATGATAAAATGATGGTTTCAACACAGGCATATGCATTTTTGAGTGTTTTATTTATATCAAACCGGATAAGATGTGTGTATTTCTCAGACAGAAAAGACATGTCGAGGTAGAAATGTACGTTTCAACTATTCATGGGCACACAGGTGCACTGGGGAGATCGTAAAAGTGCAGACTGTGATTCAGCAGGTCCGGTGGGCGTGAGTTCTATTTTTTTAACAAGCTCATTTTTAACTAGTGATGCCACAGTCTCTGATTCATTAACGACAATTGTGAATAGCAGAGACATAATTAGAAAGGTAAAAATTCATATTTAATTTTAAACATAAAGTGTTTTATGGGTTTTACACCTTTAATGGGATAGTAAGCACAGCTGCAACAATCACCTGAGAATATTTATTATAGACCGTGTAACTTTCTAACTTTTTTGTGTAGGATTCCAGGAAAAAGGCCTGGGTTGCGGCCACAGTGGGCGGGGCCCCCAGGCCGGCCGCCCCTCCAGGACCCCCGACGGGGCCCTGCGCTCCTGGCGACTCCGTCCCCCGGCGACCCCCTCCCTCCCGGAAGGCCTCAGGGCAGAGCGGTCCCAGCCCCTGCGCCCAGAACGGAGCCCGCGTCTCTGCAGAGCTGGAACTCCCGGCTCGGAGTCTCTTCCTTCTGCCATCACGGAACTGCCCCGGATCCCGGGGGGAGGGCGGCCTCACTGAGGCTGCCAGCTCTGGAGGGGCCCCGGCGGCCGAAGCCGCGACAGACGTGGGGACGGCGGGCCGGGTAAGTGGGTGCCGACGCTCCGCCTGGTCCGGTGCCCGGGCGGCAGCGCAAGACCAGCTTCTGAGGGGCAGGGGTTCGCTGCCACCCGCCGCTGCTGTGTAGAAAGAGCTGCCCCCAGCGTCTGGTGCCGGGGAACTTCGGTCCCTCCTCTCGCCCCTGCCCTCGGCCTGGCTTGCGGGGCCTGGGGGGCGTGGGGAGGGTGTCGGCCTGAGCGTCCTGAGGGGAAACAGGGCAAGGGAGGCGCAGGGTCCGGCTGCAGCGTCAGCGCCCCTCCTCCCGACTGCGGGGAAAGCGGCTGAAAACTCCTCCCGAGGATCGCAGGCCCCTTATTCAGCCGAGTCGCTCTGCGCTCCTTCCTTCCTGAGCTAAAGTACCGGGGAGAGGGGACAGGGCAGGGGACTGGCGCAGGTAATGAGGAACATCAAAAGGTGATTGTTAACTAAGGAAAACCAGCTCTCCCAAGGTGAGGAATATAGCTCTTTTCTTTGTATGGGAAGATGCAAGAGTCTGGGCTCACTGAAATCCTTCCTTTGATATGCACCTCAGCTCTCTGGGGCCTGCATTCTGTATTTGCATAACCTGAGATCCTCAGGGCCCGCCGGCTCACCTTGGAGGACTGCAAGCACTGATGACTGTGACACCCTTTGTTTACTGAGATAGCAAGAAATATTCCATTTCTCACAGGCTTGAGGGGCAGACGGTGAAAAAGAGTCGGAGAATCTCACTCAGCATGTACTTTGGTTTACATATAGATAATATTTATACTTAACTGTGCTAATAGAGGTTCTCAAGTCCAATCAACTTGTACTACTGCCCTCTATGAATTAATTTCATCAATATCATAAGATAAATGCCTATAGAATTGTCTTAATCCAGTTAAATAGGATAATGATTTTTAAAGGAAACAATAGAAATATAACAACAAAACCTTTACCACTCAAGGCTGGATCTGGAACAACCTAAATAAATGTTCCATTGTTAAAATATTGAAAGATGTGTTCAATAGAAATATCAACAAAAATGACAAATAATAAGGGCAGCAGAATGTTGACATGTTCTGTCTTTATCATTAAGGTGGCAAAAAATCACTTATTAGTAGGCACTGGGGGCAGAAGATGCCTGATTTTATATCTTTGTCATATTTGTGCAGTTGTTTCGACAGGTAACTTAAAGACAAAATGGAAAAACAAGGAGGTTTGTGCCTGAGATCATGTTGATGTGAAACCAGGGATGGCCATCTTGTGCCAGGTGAGTTAAGTTTACCTGGCAGGTAGACCGCAGAGCTCCTGGGAAGCAAGGCTTGGAATTTTTCTGCTGGGTGCCCCTTAGGTTCTGTGACTTGATTGATTGTGAGTCATGTTTTGGGAAACACCTGATCACAGGAAAAGGGTGGGAATAGAGTGATTTGGGGAGCAGCTAACAACATTCATCACGGCTCACGGCCTGAATGAATTTTAAAGAAACAGGAAAACAAATGCTTCTTATGGAATCAGAATGTGAGGGCTGGATAATCCCACAAAATGAGGAACACCCGTCCCATTTTCCAGATGAGAAAACAGAGGCCCAGCAAGTTGAAATCCCTCACCCAAGTTGCACCCGTCTCTCCTCCCCACTACATGGTTCATGAAAGCAGGACTCTTCCTGTCTTCATCACTGCTGAACCCCAAAAAGGGCCAGGCATCTAGCAGCCACTCCAAAAATTTTGGTTGACTGTAGGAACAATGCTGTTTCTTTCTTTCTCACTCTTATTCAGGATTGTGCCAAGAACTCCCCAGGTTGCAATGTAATTCGATAAATGTAAATATTAATTGAGTTTTGTTGTGATGAGGACTTAGGCTTTGAAGGTAACACACTTGATTCAGATCTTGGTTCTGCCACTCAATGGCTGTTTGGCTTTGGGTAAATTACTAAACCTCTCTGAGATTATTTCCTCCTTTGTAAAGTGGGGATAAATCTATCTGAGCCAGCAGAGCACCTGCATGAGAGATGTGCACTAAATATTGGTCTTTCTCACTCTCCCATGCCATCTCTCTGTTCTTCCCAGAGAAGTTGTACAGAAGGATATAGTACTTAAAAAAAAAATTTTTATTTATTTATTTATTTATTTTTGGCTGTGTTGGGTCTTCGTTGCTACATGCAGGCTTTCTCTAGTTGCGGCGAGCGGGGTCTACTCTGTCGCAGCGTGTGGGCTTCTCATTGCGGTGGCTTCTCTTGCTGCGCTTGTTGTGGAGCACCGGCTCTAGGTGCGCGGGCTTCAGTAGTTGTGGCCTGCAGCCTCAGTAGTTGTGGCACATGGGCTTAGCTGCTCCGCGGCATGTGGGATCTTCCCTGACCAGGGCTCGAACCCATGTCCCCTGCGTTGGCAGGCAGATTCTTAACCACTGTGCCAGGGAAGTCCAATATAGTACTTTATAAAGAGGGGTTTTAATTTATTTCAGATAGTGTACAGTTTCCTTGTAGAAAAGTTTATTCCACTATAGAAACATTAACATGCAATACCACTACAAATGCAGTATTCTATGGGTTAGATATTATCAGTAAATTTTATAAGTAATTGGGCAAATGCCAAAGCACTAGGTACTGGGTAGTAAGGAGACTCAAATCTGGGGTACCACCACCCCAATTTCAAGAGCAGCGTGTGTTTTTCAAATCCATATTTCATCTGGTCTTTGTTTCTCATCCATCCTCTGTGTCTGCCTTTCTCAAGAAGGCTCAGTTCCTCCACTTTCACACCCTCCCGGCTGGCTGTGCCCCAGCTCCCGTCCTGGAACCTCTGCACGCCTGCGTGTGCCTGCTCTCCCTGTGCATCACCAGCTTTGCCAGGGAGCTGCTGTATCGTGCACTGCTTGCTGTACCCCAGAGTGCCTAGACCGTTCTGGTACATGAAGTACACCCTCATCACCATGTGTGCATGCCCATCCCCTTACCTTATATCCTGACTCTAAGCCAGGCTTGGGGGTGACTACAGTGTGCATCCAGCTATGTTAGGTGCTGGGATTAAAGTGAAGTTCCCAACTTTTGAAGTTGCAGGCTTGAGGGGCACACAGTGATTTAAAGTCGGGTCACCTGACTTAAAGTGGGGGTGGGGGCTGATTGATTGAAAGCCAAGGAAGCTGACTTAAAGCCTGCATCCCTCAGCTGCAGGACGAGACCAACTCTGGCGGTGCACGGGTTCGTTCCAAGCCAGCACTGCTCTTCAGGAAGAGCTTCCAGTAGCGCCTTAGTGCAGGGGGACTTGGTGTGTTGTCTTGCCCCTGCCCTCAGAGGGGGGCCACCTGCTCTTATGGAGGAGAATCAGGGAGCGGGAAGTGCAGAGTGCCGGCTGTAGTTGCAGCACCCCTTGTCTGATGTCAGGGAAGGGTGTGGGGCTGTGTGGTGTCCTGGGGCTGGACTCACCAGGTGGGACTCAGCCTCTCAGCCTCCTAACCTCACCCCACACACCCCACAAGAGTTTCCAATAATATGTAATTGCACTTTAGGTTCTCGGTCTTCAAATTCATACCCAGGCTCCCAGGTCCCTTGATTCAGCCAATTCCTCTATGCTCTTTCTTCTATTAGATACAGTCCCAGAGGGAGGGGCTGGGGGATGGGACTGGAGGGACCCTGGCAGCACTGGCCTCAGCTGACTGAATACATCCGGGGCTTGCGCTATCACACATGTGTGAGGACCCTTAAGGCGGAATCGAGGGGGCCAGTTAGAGGCAGTCCTTGCTGCCTCAAGTGAGTATGGATCACCGTTGGGTGGGGAGCACGCTGAGCCCTGAGAAGTACTGTTAGGAGGATGTGTTCCTCCCTCAGCTTCAAGGACGTGGGTGGGCTTCAGGGCTCCAGTTCCTCTCCAGGCCTCCAGGTCTGACTGTACCCCAGCGGCCTTGCAGACCTGGCTCCCTGTCCCAGAACTTGCCAGGCTCCAGGAAGAATCCAGACTGCAGAGATGGTGCCGGAGTGCTTCAGCTTAAGAAGTGCTGTCCCCGGGGACCCAACAGTGGAGGGTGGAAGGGTGCAGGGAGTAGGGAGGTGGGGTAGGGAAAGGTGGCTGCCCTGGGAGACGTTGAGAGAGAAATATCGCCCCCCACACCCCCTGCCCCCTGCAACTGACCCATTGCTGCCATAGGATCTCAGGGCCTTTTAGTCAGAGATGCCTCTGCTTCTTTACTCCTGTGTTCAAAACTATGCAAAACCAACTCTTCATCCTCTTGCTTCCTTGCCAGGACTTTTAAAGCACTGTTCTTTTGAAGCCCTCGTTCCCTAAACTGCAGTTTGGACCTGTCCCAGCTATTTAAAAGTGTTTTCCATAAACTGAGACTAAATCCTACTCTTTTGGAAAAATGACCTTCACTTCAGAGGAGATCGTCTTTTCTGCCCATTCCTTCCTTCTACTGCCCTCTTAAGAACCCCTGTGCTCAAAGAGCTTGGTGATTTATTTTTTGCTTGATGTCAAAAAGAAACCTTCCCCATGCACCCCAAAAATCTTTCCTGGAACATAGGTGTTTCAAAACCATAACAGTGTTTTTCAGTTAGTATACACTGGATAGACTGCCTAGCAATCCCTCCAAGAGCCAGAGGTGAGCAACACCTTTACTTATTTGATTTGATGCCCTTCAAGTTTAGGAAGGTCTCATTCTTATGACCCAGCAGATAAGACAGAGCCCTGGATGGCTGTGGCTGTGATTAGATAATTTCTGGTGATTTTATTTCCCTTACTGAGCTGCTGCTTCTAGGTTAAATTCATTTTATTACCTGTCCTTTTTTAAAGCAAGACTGACAAAGTCACTGTAATGGGTCAGGAGTCTGAGCTCAGGGTTGGTCAAAGGTACTCACAGGGAGGAAGGTGGATAAAAATAGGTGGATAAAACAGGAGGGTTGACAAGTACAGCCAGGACACCCGTGTTCACCGTGCATACTAATAAAAGCCAGAATCTCCTCATTTATCTCTGGTGGGAAGTTGTGATGGTTTCACAGGATCAAACTCAAATCGTATTCAAACTAGGGGATTTCCCTGAGCATAAAAGGAAGTATCCATCCCTAGCAGGAGTCGATGCAGAGGAATAAAGACGCAGATGTAGAGAACAGACTTGAGGACACAGGGAGGGGAAAGGGTAAGCTGGGATGAAGTGAGAGAGTGGCATAGACATATATACACTACCAAAGGTGAAACAGATAGCTAGTGGGAAGGAGCTGCATATAGCACAGGGAGATCAGCTCAGTGCTTAGTGACCACCTAGAAGGATGGGATAGGGAGGGTGGGAGGGAGGGGCGGGGATATGGGGATATATGTATACAAATAGCTGATTCACTTTGTTATACAGCAGATGCTAACACAACATGTTAAAGCAATTATACTCCAATAAAGATGTTAACAACAACAAAAAAGAACCCCAAAAAACTAAGTCAATCAAGCCAACAGAGACATTGTACGTGTTTACATTTCAAGAAATCCACAAGAGAATCCTTTATTCTGTATGCAATGAATGGTCCATTCCAAAAGAAAAAAATTTTCTAAAATGTTGTTTTTCCATTTATTGTTCAGAGCATCATTTTAAATGCCTCTGCATTCCTTACTATTCAAAGCCAAGTCATGTGAGTTACAGGGAAGCAGCTGATTGATTTAAAGTTGGGTCATGTGATTTAAAACCAGTGGCAGTTGATTGATTTAAATCCCGGTCATATGACATGAGGAGGGGGTGCTAAAAACTGCTTTTCCATCTCTGGCTCAGAATATCATATCTCCCTTGGTTTTTCTTATGATTTAGAAAACTTGAGCTGTCTCTCCTTGGAATCATCAGGAGAAAAATACAGTATTTCGGGTTCATTCTTGAAACCAACTTCTCACTGTTAAGGTGTATTGACTAAAAGATCTTCCTTCTTCAAGAGAGTCCAAACCTCTGTAAGACACCTCATTGTAATTGGAGAAAAAAGAAGAATGAAATCAGGCCAGCAGCTGCAGGAGGCCAAGGCAGCCCCCAGGACTAGGGAAGGAGGAGGAAGGGCCGAGAGTTGCCATTAGAGCAGACAACCTCCAGAGGGCGCTGAAGCACCGGCAGAGACCACCTGCCACTCCCAGTTTGACACTCCGGGGTCAGATTTGGGTTTGGAGATGGGGTTGCTGTAACCCCAAGGAGGTGAGCAGAGAGGAGGAGTTGATTACCGGTCTCCTCTGACTCTCTGGCGCAAATTGCCTGGCTTCTCAGGGGGCACAGAGTTTGCTTTCAGCAACTGATGGGGCACTTCCAGGCTGGTCGTGTTGCCCAGTGGCCCGACAGGCTGACAGGCTGACTGTGGTGTGACCGCCCTTTGTTTCTCCAAAATCTGTACATCAGGAGGTGCATTGTTGCGGGAGCCCATTCACCGCCACCGGACCCCCCCGCCCCACCAAGGGGGATGGCACCTTCCCTGGCTGTACCCTATGATCACCAGGTACTTGAAATGAATGCAAGTTTTTTGCCTTCAAGGAAAAGCTCACATAACCGCTTCTGCCTCATAATGTGTGGGATTTACTATAATGGAAGGACAAATTCACCTGTTGGTCTCCATGTAGGAGTCTATTTTGCATGTATCCCTCGTACATGAGTAGATAGCAGAGGTTTATTTTTGTTACTGTGTGTGTAGTTGTGGCAGAGAATGTAGGTATGGTGATTTGAAGCCCTCAAAGAAATATTCTCAGAACTCTCAAGACTTCTCTTGATTGGAACCGAAAGAGACCTGGAAAAGGAGGAAAAGAAAAGGAGGGAGAAGGAATGACTCTCAGTAAATTCACCTTCCTGGTTGATTGTTCTGTCTTCTCATTTCTTAACTTCTATGTATGTCTAATAGAATAATGTAGAAAGGCTGATTTTTATGCTTTAAAAGATTTTACATAACAAAGAAACTAGAAGTGGCTAACAGAACTTATTCAAATCAATTTTACATAGAGACTTTGATATTAAATTTGTATACTAAAATGGGTTAATCCAAATTTTCTCTTTCTTTTTGAGTGAATATTTGTAACATATTTTTGTAGATAATAATTTATCCTAGATATACAAAATTGTGAGAATGGGTACCATTTTTCACCACTTAAATGATTTCTTTTAAATGAATTGTACACTTTAAATGCCAATGTTGTGTCTTACATGTTGTTTTTTAATTCCTTGATTTCCAAAACTTGTGTTAATTGATTTCTATCTAATAATCAGTGTCTCCCCTTTATTGTGTCTTACTTTATATTTGATTGATCTATAGTTAATTTACATTATTATATTAGTTTCAGAGGTACAACATAGTGATTCATAAATGTTTAGGTTCTTCTCCATTTATACTTATTATAAAAGAGTGGCTCTATTCCCCATGCTATACAGTACATCACTGTAGATTATTGATTTTATACATAGTGCATTATACCTCAGAATCTCCTACCACTATTTTGCTCTTCCACCCTGTCTCTCCCTGCTGGTAACCACTAATCTGTTCTTTAATCTGTGAGTCTATTTTTTTTTGTATTCAATTTTTTAGATGCCACATGTAAGTGATAACCTACCATGCTTGTTTTCTCTGTGGCTTATTTTACTAAGCATAATACCCTCCAAGTCCATCCATGTTCTTGCAAATGGCAAAATTTCATTTTTGCTGAAGTCATCATAAAAAATCTTTTTTATCCCCTAACCTATTGATGAACACTTAGTTTGACTCTATATCATGGCTATGGCAAATACACTGTTATGAACATTGGTGTGCATTTATTTTTTTGAAATAGTGTTTTTGTTTTCTTCTGATATACCCAAGAGTGAAATTGCTGGATATTATGGTAGTTCTATTTTTAGTTTTTTGTGAAACCTCCATTCTGCTTTCCACAATAGCTGCACTACTTCACATTCACATCAAGAGTGTACAAGAGCTTCCCTTTCTCCACATCCTCACTAACCTTTGTTATTTGTGATCTTTTTGATGACAGCCATTCTGACTAGACTGATGTGATATACCTCATAGTTATGACTTGCATTTTATTGTTCATTAGCTATGTTTAGCATCTTTGTGAGTTCTGGCTGTCTATCTGTATTTTTTCCTTGGGAAAATGTCTATTTAGGTCTTCTCATTTTTTTAAAAAAGATTTTGTGTGTTGTTCTGATATTGAGTTGTATGTGCTGTTTCTGAAGTTTAGATATGAACCCTTGCTTGGTCACCTTTTTGGTGTTAACCTCTTATCATGTGCAAATATTGTCTCTCCTTCAGCAGGTTGTCTTTTCATTTTGTCTTTGGTTTCCTTTGCTGTGCAAGATCCTTTAAGTTTAGTGAGGTCCCATTTGTTTATTTTTGCTTTTGTTTCATTTGCCTTAGTAGACTGAACCTAAAACTGTTGCTATCATTTATGTTGAAGAATGTTCTGTATTTTCCTCTAGGGGTTTTATGGTGCTACATTTAGGTCTTTATTCAGTTTTGCATTTATTTTATATATGGTGTACTAAAATACTCTATTTTTGTTCTTTTCCATGTAGCTGACCAGTTTTCCCAGTACCACTTATTGAAGAGACAGTTTTTTCTCCGTATTGCCTGCTTTGTCATAAATCAATTAAACACAAGTGTGTGGGCTTATTTCTGGGATCTATATTCTATTCCAGTGATCTTTGTGTCTGTTTTTGCTCCGGTATGATTCTTTTTGATTACTGTCGCTTTGCAGTATAATCTGAAGTCAAGGTGCGTGATGCCTCCAGGTCTGTTCTTTCTCAAGATTCTTTGGCTATTTGGGGTCTTTGTGTTTCTATACAAATTTTAAAATTACTTTTTCAAGTTCTGTGAAAATGCTTTGGTATTCTGATAGGGATTGCATTAAATCTGTAGATTGTCTTTGGTAGTATGTTTATTTTAACAGTATTAATTCTTCCAGTCCATGCACCTGCTATATTTTCCCATCTTTTTCTGTTGCCTTCAACTTCTTTCACCAATGGCTGATAGATTTCTGAGTACAAGTCTTTTACCTTCTTAGGTGTGTTTGTTCCTAGGTATCTTATTCTTTTCGGTGTGATTACATATGGTATTGTTTTCTTAATTTTTTTCTTTCTGACAGCTTTGAGTTTTGTTTTTTCTTCTTTTTCTAATTCCTTCAAGTGTAACGTTAGGTTGTTTATTTGATATTTTTCTTGTTTCCTAAGAATAAGCTTGTATCACTATAGCTTCCCCCTGTGAACTGCGTTGGCTGTGTCCCATAGATTTTGGATCATTGTGTGTTCATTTTCATTTGTCTTGGGTATTTTTAGAATCCCTCTTTAATTTCTTCAGTGTTCCTTTCTTCCCCTTTTATTCCCTTCATCTGTGATGTGAGGACTATCTTTAATATTATGTTTGGATTTCTTTTAGTTTTGTGTGTGTGTGTGTGTGTGTGTGTGTGTGTGTGTGTGTGTGATTATTTAAGTTGCTGAGCTCTTAATTTCACATGGACACTAACAACCCTGCGTTGTTACTCTGCTCCCCCACAGTTACTGAATTTGACCTTATATTTTACATCTACTTGTTTTGTGTGTCCCTTAACTTCTTATTGTGACTATAGGTGATTTTATTACTGTTTTCTTTCATCCTTCCTGTTAGCTGTGTACATGGTTGATTTACTGCCTTTGTTGAATATTTGCCTTATCCAATGAGGTTTTTCCTTTAGTAAGTTTCCTTTCCTAATTTTTATGTTTCAGTCGTGGCCTTTTCTTTTTCACTTAGAAAAGCCCCTTTAAGATTTCTCATAAAGCTGGTTTGGCGATGCTGAGCTCTTTTAGTTTTGCTTCTCTGTAAAACTTTAGATCTCACCGTCAAATCTGAAGGAGAGCCTTGCTGGGTAGAGTATTTTTGGTTATAGGCTTTTCCCTTTCATGACTTTAAATATACCATGTCACTCCCTTCTGGCATGCAGAGGTTATCCTGAAAAGTCAGCTGATAACTTTATGCAAGTTCCCATGTTTGTAACTTGTTGCTTTTCCTTTGCTCCTTTTAATAGTGTCTTTTTATCTTTATTTTTTTGCCATTTTAATTACAATGAGTCTTGGTGTGGTCCTCTTTGGGTTGATCCTGTTTTGGCCTTACTGTGTTTACTGGACTTGGATGTCTGTTTTCTTTCCCAGGTTATGGAAGTTTTCAGCTCTTATGTCTTCAGGTATGTCCTACACTGCTTTCTCTTTCCTTTTTGCTTCTGGGACCAGTATAATGCAAATATCAGTACACTTGATGTTGTTTCACAAGTCTGTTCAACTTTCCTCATTTCATTTTAATCTATTGTTTTACCGTTCATCTTCAGTGATTGCCAGTACTCTGTCCTTCAGTTTTCTGATTCATTCCTCTGTATCATTTAGTCTATGGTAGTTTCCTTTTCGTGTATTTTTTTTTTTTTTTTGCGGTACGCGGGCCTCTCCCTGTTGTGGCCTCCCGCTATTGTGGCCTCTCGCGTTGCGGAGCACAGGCTCCGGACACACAGGCTCAGCGGCCATGGCCCACGGGCCCACGGGCCCAGCTGCTCCGTGGCATGTGGGATCTTCCCAGACCGTGACACGAACCCGTGTCCCCTGCATTGGCAGGCGGACTCTCAATCACTGCGCCACCAGGGAAGCCCCTTTTTTAGTGTATTTTTCATTTCAGTTATTGTATTCCTCATCTCTGTTTTGCTGTTCTTTAATGGTCTCTTTTTTCAAACATTCTAACTTCTTGCTCTGGTCATCCGTTCTTCTCCTGAGTTCTTTGATC
The DNA here is from genome assembly GCF_008692025.1 of Phocoena sinus. Classification (NCBI taxonomy): domain Eukaryota; kingdom Metazoa; phylum Chordata; class Mammalia; order Artiodactyla; family Phocoenidae; genus Phocoena; species Phocoena sinus. The sequence goes on along the minus strand of NC_045764.1, from coordinate 39,110,466 downwards.
ATCTTTACGGTCATTACCTTGAACTCTTTGTTGAGGAGATTGGCTATCTCCACTTCACTTAGATCTTCTTCTGAGTTATTATCTTGTTCCTTCATTTGGATCGTGTTTCTGTGTCACCTCATTTTTCTTAACTTGCTGTTTTTATTGCTATGTATGTAGTAGGCTCGTTACATTTCCTGACCTTGGAGAAGTGGCCTTTTGTAGGAGGGGTCCTATGTGTCCCAGCAGCCCACTGTCCCCTGGTCACCAGAGCTATATGTTCTAGGTGTACCCCCTATGTGGGCTGCTTGGGCTCTTCTGTTGCAGTGGGCTGACTACTGTGGGTGGTCTGGTAGGCTTGGCTGCCCCCAGAGTGCATGTTTACCAGACTCTGCCTAGTATGGAGGCTGTCTGTGTTGCTTGGTGAGGCTAAATCATAAGGCAGCTGGCTGCACAACTCTGGGGGACACCAAACCTAGTGCTGGATCACTTATGGGTAGAATTGCAGTCCAGGTGATATCAGGGCTAGTGCCCAGTCACTGGTCCTGGGGCTATGCTGGCTACTGGGAGGAAGACACAGGTCCTGAGCTCTGGCTGCAGGGCCCAGGAGTCGCAGAGTTGGTATTGGATCACCGTTCCTGACACAGCTATCTGCAGGGTCTGGGGTATCCCTAATCTTGTGTTGGCATTCTGATGGGCAGGGTCAGGACCCAGCTGAGTCCATGGCTGCTTCTGGCCTGCGGGTGAGTGTTCTGGTCACGCAGGCTGCTGGGCTGTGGTATTCTTGGAGCTGGTGTGTGCCTGTTGGTGTATGGGGCTGATCCCACTGCTAGAGCCGGTTTGCTGTTGGGTAGGTCCAAGCTCCATCCAGTCCCTGTGCAGTAATCACCTGCCGACGGTTAGGCTGATTCCAAGGCCAGAGCAGGCTCACTTGTCAGAGGGGCCAGGGACTCTGGGGCTGGTGCCTGTCCACTGAGGTGTGGAGGCTGGTCCTGGGGCTTTTGGTGGCTGGGCCCATGAACAGGGGCAGGTGTGCATTGAGAGGGTCTGAAGGCAGCCTATTTGCTGGTGGATGGGGCTATGCCCCTGCTCAGTTAGTTGCTTGGCCTGCAGCATCCTAGTACTTGTGTCTATAGCCTGGTGGAAATGGGTAGGGCTAGGTCCTGAGGCTAAAAAGATAGAGGGAGGATTCTGAAATTATGCTTGCTGGTACCTGTGGCCACGTGGTAGAAGGAGCTCCCCCAAATGGCTGCTGCCGGTGTCTATGTCCCTGAGGCTGTGCTTTAGTTGCCTCTTGCCTCTCTGGGAGACTCTCCAAGATCAGGAGGTAGGTGTGACACAGAATCCTTTCAAATGACTGCTTCTGTTCTGATTCTTGGGTCATGTGGGATTTTGTGAGCATCTTTTTTTTTTTTTCGGTACGCAAGCGTCTCACCGTTATGGCCTCTCCCGTTGCGGAGCACAGGCTCCGGACGCGCACGCTCAGTGGCCATGGCTCACGGGCCCAGCCGCTCTGCGGCATGTGGGATCTTCCCGGACCGGGGCACAAACCCGCGTCCCCTGCATCAGCAGGCGGACTCTCAACCACTGCGCCACCAGGGAAGCCCTGTGAGCATCTTTTAAGTGTGGAATCTCTATTTCCCACAACCCTCTGGCTCTCTGGAAAATAAGCACTACTGGTCTTCAAAGCCCAACTTTCTAGGAACTCTTCTTTCCAGCACAGGAACCCTGGGCTTGGGAGCCTGATGTTGGGTTCATACCCCTTGCTACCTGGGAGCACCTCAGAAATTGTAATTATTCTCGCATTTGTGGGCCACCCACCTGGTGCTATGGGTCTTGACTCTATTGAGATTTTGCCCTTCCTTCCTGTCTTGTCGAGGTGCCTTCCTTATGTCTTTAGCTGTAAAACATCTTTTATGGTAGGTCCCGGCCTTTTTCATCAATTGCTGTTCTGTAAACAGTTGTGACTTTGGTGTGCCCATGAGAGGCATCAAGCTCTGGGTCTTTGAATGCTACCCTCTTGGACAATCTCTCCACTTCATTCTTAAATCATATTATTTAATTTTTCTTAGTATCTTATTTGATTAGCGACAGTTTGAAATTTATTATCACTCATGTTTACTTCTCCTGTTTTAAAAAATTGAATAGTGCATTCATTCATTTTGAAATGAAGGTAGTGACCTGTGAATTTCCATACCTCAAAAATGAAGGATAGGACAAAAGCCTTTTCTACCTGTGTTACCCTCAAACTCTGCACCCCACCCCAGCCTGGGGATTAACCTCTTGCACCCATGCTCACCTTCTGTTTTTGGACCGTTAACCATCACTGCATCTGTATGTGTGTTGACAAAGTGAACTCTAGTCTTTCCAGTTTTTGTGTTTTGTTTTTTGGATTAGGGAACAGTCCTACTATGAATGTATATTTACTGGTCTGCTGAAGTTCATATATAAACCTGTCAAGCACATTACCAGAATTGGAATTGCTTGTATATACACTTTGATAAATTTTAGAGACAGTGGTAGAACAGAAGTAAATTGTAATTCAAATCCCACAATATTCTCACACCATGAAAACCCTTCCCTTTTTAATATATTTGTGTGTAGTTTATCTTTATGCCCATACTATATTTCCCAGAGATGGGTAACTGTTATGTTTCTTGCTAGCATATTTACTGTACTGTTCAAAGTCAGGCATTTAGTGGTTTAACATGATCATATTTCCGTGAACTTGCAAATACAAGATCTTCTCTCAAACTGTCTTTTACTCCCTGCTGTTTTATATTGCCCTCCTAATTCTCAGTCCTGGTCTTTCTTTATGTTCTTCATCAACCTGGATAGGTTATACTATTTTCTCCCTTATTCAAGACCAATAGAATAGAATAGAACACCCAGAAATAAACCCTGATATATGGCCAAATGATTTTTGACAAGTTTCCACGACTTTTCAAAGTAGAAAGGATAGTATTTTCAACAAATGGTGCTGAGAAGTCTTGTTGTCAACATGCAAAAGAAGGAAGATGGACCCTTACCTAACATCATATGCACAAATTAATGAAAACGTATCAAGAAACTAAATATAAGACCTAATAAAATAAAAAGTCTTAGAAGAAGACACAGGACAAGAGCTTCATGACATTGGATTTGGCAGTGTTTTCCTCAACATGCAATGAAGGAACAACAAATGTACAGCTAACAAAAAAATAAACAATTCGCAGTACATAATTTTAAAAAATGTGTATCAAAGAAATGTAAACAGAATAAAATGGCAACCCACAAGATGGGAGAAAATATTTGAAAGCCATCTATCTGACAAGATATTTCTATTCAGAATATACAGAGAACTCCTACAACTCAACAAAAAGCAAACACCCTGATTCAAAAATGGATAAAAGACTTGAATCGATGGTTCTTCAAAAAGATGTACAAATGACTAAGCACTTGAATAGATGCTCCATATCGCTAAATGCATGTTTATATATTTGTGTGCATGCATACACACACAAACACACACACACACACATACACAAGCAGAAAACAAGTATTGGTGAGGATGTGAGGGAGTTGGAAGCATTGTGCTATGTCAGTGGGAATGTAGAATGATGCAGCTGCTTTGAAAAACATTATGGCAATTTTTCAGATATTGAAAAATAGAATTACTACATGATCCAGGAATTTTACTATGAGGTATATCCAAAGGAATTGAAATCAGGGTCTTAAAGAAATATTTGTACTCCAGTGTTTAGAGCAGTAATAATCACAGTAGCTAAAATATGAAAGCAACCTAAGTGTTCATCCACTAGTTCCTGGATAAGCAAAGTGTGGTATACCCATATAATACAATATTATTCAGTGTTAAGAAGGAAAAGATATAGGAATATGCTGCAACATGGATGAATCTTGAGGAAATTTAGCTACTAAAATGCCATTTTTGTGACTTTTAGTGAGTCATAACTATACAACTACTTATTTCAATTATATGGGATACGTAGTGTAGTCAAAACCATAGAAATTGGCAGGGTAATGATGCTTTTCAGGTGGTTATGGACCAAAAGGGAAAGTTACGTTTAAAGGATATAGAGTTACAGTTTTAAAATGTAGAAAAGAATTAGAAAGATAAATGGTGATTTTCATCGCCCAATAATATGAATGTATTTAATATCACTGAACGGTGCACTTTATAATAATTAGCATGTTATATTTTATGTTATTTGATTTTACTAACATACAAAATTGGGAAAGAATGTAATATCAGGAAAGCGAGTGGCCCATGGATAGAGCAGAGAGTAATCAGAAGGGTGAGACACTGCATATGTTGAAGAACAAGAGCTGAGAGTCTTCATTGGCCAGAAGAGACTTTATAAAAAAGAAAAATAAAATTACTTTGAGGATGTATTAACTAGATATCTGTGGGTGTACTGCTATCTCCCATGGGTTATCTTAAAGAGTCTTTAATAAAGTCCGGAAGGCTTGCTGAGGCTTTTTTAAAGACTGGATTCCCTAGGAGATAATTAGAGGGTGGTACTTAAGTCTATGTCTAGGTTGATAGATTTTGCTGGGAGGATGAACCTGAGAACAGTGGAGGTCCTGAGAGTGTAAGTACATGGAAATTAGAAAAAAAAAATAATAAAGGGAATTAGGAAAACTTTGGACTTCGAAGGTCATGTATTCCTGAGTCAGACCTGAGGTTTCTAAGGAGTTATATACACAGTTGCTCTTTGGATTACTTGTTGATAAAGATAAGTGGAAAAACTAGAGTCGTTTCCAAGTGTAGGTAAGATATAATGAGAGGATGGAGGTGGAAAGTAGGGAGGCCCAGAGAAAAGTGGGAAGGTCATATTGGGCCAAGATGGTGGTAATATCCAGCATAACAGATAGTAGGGCAGAGTATGGATTCATCTTTTTAATTTCGGCTCCCCACCTCATCCTTAATAATTCTTTGGGAATATTCCATTGCTCTGTGATGCAGGTACAGAATTCGAGTGAGGAGACTACACCCTCAGTGTCCAGCTGTCTGAGTCCTCAGTGTGCTTCAAGTGATGGAGAACTATTGCTTCTTTATGAGAAGAGTTAGTACCTTGTAGCTAAGCTTAAGCTGGAGCTTATGCAATATTGATTCCATTTTATATATACTGTTGGCATGGAGGTTCCTCCTCCTCTTTTCTTGACCATTATGAAATGAATCTATATTTCTCAATATTTGGGTATATCAGATAAATACATTAAGTAAAGGAATCTTATATATTGCTCCCTGCATAGTTTGCTCTTTCTTGTTTCTCTTTTACCTTTACTAAATTAGCACAGGGAGAGACCTTGAAATGTTCTAATCAGGAGAGATTAGAACATCATATTTCTAGAGAGGTTGGTTGGACAGAGCAGGGGTCCCAGTGAGAATCAAAGCTTCTGTTTCTACTTGGAAGTGTACCTGTATAGAGTAGAGGGCTCCAGGAAATATCCTAGAATATTCCAGTTTCCCTACAGGAGATCATTAAGAGAGGCAGGATCTGGTACCAGATCAGTGTACTATGACATGTTTGTCAGTCATCTGATGTGAGATTCTCAGAGCCAATCCTATATGGTAGGGCTGAGTGCAGAGTGATGAAGAACCTGTGAAAGCCTCTGATTGCATGTTAAAGATGAAGCTCTGATTTTGGGGAGAATTTTCTTACCTGACTGAATGTCACCCTTCTGTGGGGATGAGATTCTGTGCTTTTCCTCTCTTGATGACCACTGACTGAAAATCATTAGAGGATCATGTCTAGAAAGCATTCTTTATTTAATTTCTTAAAGAAGAAAACATTTTTATCCACTTTCAAATTGAGGATCAAGGGGAATGACATCAGTGAAAATGTCAGAGTAGGGAGCTCTGGCTTGTGTCCATCACCAGAAACACTGACATACGTGGTAAAACCTGTCAGAATGATCTTATCAACACATGTAAGTTTTCTTTTCTTTTTCGCCCTGTAGATTTATCTTTCATTGAAGCTTAACTTACTACAGGATGTGGAGAATAAACAGGGAAGTAGAAACTGTATTTCCTGATGAGAGAATCACTAAGTCACATTAGCTGTTCTGAGCTATGTCTTACTCACCGTGACTGTAATTAAGACAAACAAACAAACAAAGCACTTTTTTTTTAAAGTCAGTTCTGACATTTCCTCGTTAAAGACAAGGTAACAGATACAGACTTAGATCTACCAGAATTGAGCAAAATTTTGATTGTACCTGTGTTGAATATATGAGCATGACCTACTACAAATCTTCATTATACTTATTGCCACAACTGACAAATTCCCTTTTTCCACTCCTGATATGTTGCATGTAAGGAATGCATAGGTCACTAACCCCAGCTGGTCACAGGTAAACTCTGCCACATGGATTACTGCATGTTTTCCTGCTGGAAGACCACACATTCTCGAGTATCATGCCTGCAGAGTATCTGGGCTCTTCTTTTTTCTGGATAAAGGTTAGATAATCACCTAATTTTATGAGAAATATATAAATTGTATTTGCATATTCTTCAGGTTTTTATTTATCCATTCTCTTTCAAGTCCTAAGTGCAAATATTAAAGTGATTTCCAAGAGGGTGGTAAATAAGACAGCTATATTTATGCTCCAAAATTAGCAATAAAGCATAATACAATTGTAAATGCATTAATGTGTGATTAATATGTAGATACTTATGTAAATGCAATTTTAGTAATGCTTTGTGGAGAGCTTCAGAATCTAGGTATTAAAAAAAAAGAATAAGTTCTTGAAACTCTCAGGGAATTATAGAGAAGTCTTTGTGTCTATAAATATCAATCTGAAATAATGCATATTCTCAGAAATAAACTAGGCATAAAATTGTAGGAAAAAACTTCATGAAATGAAAGAGCATGTGATGGCCATACAAGAAAAAGAATATTCTCAGAGAATAATGAACAGTGTGGAGTTCAGCGGAAGGGTAATACAGATTCAGAGAGTAATACTTTGGAGAGCCTAATTATGAGTTCCTCATATTTCATCTTTGGAGAGACGGTAGTCATTTGAAATATGATGTTATAAGATGACGTTAACATACTTAAATACTTTCGTTTAGAAATGACCACTTAGAACCAGAATAAATGAAAGAGAACACAAAATTATGTTTTTGTTGATTTTTGAAGATCTCAGGTGAGTGCTGATAATTTAAAAATACATGATGTCTTTCACTGCAAAGTAAAGGAGCTGTTACAGTGGAGGATTCCTGGACTGAATGTCAATATTATGACATAGTATGAGTGTGTTTCGTGTTTGGTAATTGCAATCATTGTTGCTTTTGTTGTGGTCATCCATTTACAATGCTTGGTGTCAGTTGATTTATCTCTTGTAAAAATAAAATACAGTCTGTGTGTGTGTGAAAAAAACATACATGATGTCTTGATAAAGTTGTATGGAATTTGAGATCTGGAAAAAAGCATTTCTTTTCTGTAATGCTAGGATGCTCATTGGACATTTTTGCAAGAAAGAGATTTCAGGATGCAAATCTCGTGTCTCTAAGGTGGGAAGTCAGTTCATGGTGGAACATTCTATTAAACTTGTGTGAGTGTAGAAATATTTCTTTGGAAGGAAGAGGTCACGAATCCCTTTTTAACAGTTAGTGGTTTATAGTATACTGAATGAGCAAAATGGCTATTTCTGAACTTTAGAAAAAAATAATATAGTTTTTCTGCATTTATATTATGAAGCTGATGTAGAATATCAAAAATTCTTTATTTTGAAAAGCAATGTAATCAGTTTGACGTAATTCATATATATTGAACCTGTGGTACACACACACAATAAAACTTACATTCAAAAAACTTTTTGCACTTAAGAAATATTTTCTAGTGTAGTTGATTTACAATGTTGTGGGTTTTTTTTTAACATGTTTATTGGAGTATAATTGCTTTATAACACTGTAGTAGTTTCTCCTTTACAACAAAGTGAATCACCTGTATGTATACATATATTCCCCATATTCCCCCTTCTTGAGCCTCCCTCCCACACTCCCTATCCCACCCCTCTGGGAAACATAAAGCACCGAGCTGATCTCCCTGTGCTATGCGGCAGCTTACCACTAACTCTTTTACATTTGGTAGTGTATGTATGTCAGTGCTACTCTCTCACTATGTCCCTGTCTCCCCTTCTGCCCTGTGTCCTTAAGTCCGTTCTCTACATCTGTGTCTTTATTCCTGCCCTGTCACTAGGTTCGTCAGTACCATTTTTCTAGATTCCATATATATGTGTTCGCGTACGGTATTTGTTTTTCTCTTTCTGACTTACTTCACTCTGTATGACAGACTCTAGGTCCAACCACCTCACTACAAATAACTCAATTTTGTTCCTTTTTATGGCTGAGTAATACTCCATTGTATATATGGGCCACATCTTCTTTATATATTCACCTGTCGATGGACATTTAGGTTGCTTCTATGTCCTGGCTATTGTAAATAGTGCTACAGTGAACATTGTGGTACATGTATCTTTTTGAATTATGGTTTTCTCTGGGTATATGCCCAGTAGTGGGATTGCTGGGTCATATGGTAGTTCTATTTTTAGCTTTTAAGGAACCTCCATACTGTTCTCCATAGTGGCTGTATCAGTTTACATTCCTACCAACAGTGCAGGAGGATTCCCTTTTCTCCACACTCTCTGCAGCCTTTATACAATGTTGTATTAATTTCTGCTGTGCAGCAAAGTGATTCAGTTTTATATATATATATATATATATATATTCTTTTCCATTATGGTTTATCACAGGATATTGAATATAGTTTCCTCTGCTATACAGTAGGTCTTTGTGGTTTGTCCATCCTATGTAGAATAGTTTGCTTCTGCTATTCCAAGACTTCCAATCTTTCCTTCACTCTCTCCTTGGCAACCACAACTCTGTTTTCTATATCTGTGTGTTTGTTTCTGTTTCGCTGACATGTTCATTTGTGTCCTGTTTTCGATTCCACATATAAGTGATATTATATGGTATTTGTCTTTCTCTTTCTGACTTACTTCACTTAGTATCATTATCTCTAGGTCCATCCATGTTGCTGCAAATGGCATTATTTCATTCTTTTTTATGTCTGAGTAATATCTATTGTATACGTATACCACACCTTCTTTATACATTCATTTTTCAATGAACATTTAGGTTGTTTCCATGTCTTGGCTATTATAAATAGTGCTGCTATGAACATAGGGTTTTATGTATCTTTTTGAATTATAGTTTTGTCTAGATATATGTCCACAAGTGGGATTGCTAGATCATATGGCAACTCTCTTTATAGTTTTTTTGAGGAACCTCCATACTGTTTTCCATAGTGGCTGCACCAACTTACATGGCCACCAACAGTGTAGAAGGGTTCCCTTTTCTCCATACCCCATCCAGCATTTGTTAATTGTAGATTTTTTTAATGATGGCCATTCTGATCAGTGTGAAGTGATACCTCATTGTAATTTGGATTTGCATTTCTCTAATAATTAGTGATGATGAGCATCTTTTCATGTGCCTATTGGCTATCTGTATGTCTTCTTTGGAGAAATGTTTATTTAGGTCTTCTACCCATTTTTCCATTGAGTTATTTGTTATTTTGTTATTGAGTTGTATGAGCTGTTTGTATAGTTTGGAAATTAAGCCCTTGTCAGTCTCATCATTTGCTAATATTTTCTCCCAGTCCATAGGTTGTATTTTCATTTTGATTATGGTTTCCTTTGCTGTGCAACAGCTTATAAGTTTGATTAGTTCCTGTTTCTTTTTTGCTTTTACAGTAAGTCCCCTACATATGAACAAGTTCTGTTCCAAGAGTGCGTTTGTAAGTCCAATTTGTTTGTAAGTCCAACAAAGTTAGCCTAGGTACCCAACTTACACAGTCGGCTATATGGTACTGTACCGTAATAGGTTTATAATACTCTTCACACAAACAATACATAAAAAACAAACACAAAAATAAAGAAAACATTTTTAATCTTACAGTACAGTAACTTGAAAAGTACAGTAATACAGTACAACAGCTGGGATACTCGGGCTGGCATCGAGGGAACAGGCGAGAAGAGTTACTGATTAGAGGAGGGAGAGGAGGTGGGAGAAGGTAGAGGTGAAGGATTATCAGCAGTAGGAGACAGAGGGCAAGCTGCCATTTCACTCATACCTGACGTTGATGGCACAAGTTCTGGTTCCTTGCTGGATTTAATTCTATCTACCCTCTTGAAAAAATGATCCATTGATGTCTGGGTAGTAGCTCTTTTTTTCTCATCATAGATGACAAGGTAGCACTGGATTTCATTCTGAATGGCTGCTGCCACCTTTGGGTACCATTCTAGGTTCGGGTCCTGTGCCTCAAAAACTAACAGTGCTTCCTCAAATAAAGAAGATTCCCTTGCCATTTTCTGTGTCGTGAATCTCTTCAGTTCTTCAGTTACTTCTTCTTCCTCCTGTCCCTCTTCATCCTTTCTCTGGGCCTCCAATTCCATCAGTAAGCTCCTCATGTTGCACAGCAAGGAGTTCAATGAAATCGTCCTCTTGCAGATCTAGCTCCAGCTTCTCGCTGAGGGTCACTACATTGCTGAAGACCTCTTCGGACTTCTGATCTACCTTCTCAAATCCACAAAAATCATGAACAAACTGTGGGCAAAGGTTCTTCCAAACCCCATTCATGGTGACCACCATACCCTCACACCATGCAAAGTCAATGTTTTTATGGTCTTGTAGATGTTATAGTCCTTCCAAAGTTGTCCCTAGGTTGTTCCTGATTTGTCACTTACCTTTACTGCCTGACAAAAAGTGTGACATAAATAATATTTCTTGAAAGTCGCTCTAACTCCCTGGTCCATAGGTTGGATGAGCAACGTAGTATTCGGTGACAGATGCACTACTTTGACGTTGGGATGAAAGTCATCCATGGATGGGGGGTGGCCCAGAGCATTGTCGAGCAGCAAAAGAATGTTTTGCTGGAACGTCCTTCTCCAAGCAATATTTCTCTACATCTGGGATAAAGTGTTGGCAAAACCAGTCCTGGAACGTGGCCTGTGTAATCCAGGATTTGGGGTTACGCTTCCACACAACAGGAAGAGAGCCCTTGGCTATGTTTTTAAGGGTTCTCGGGTTCTCTGAATGATAAACTAAGAGAGGCTTCAGCTTCAATTCACCGGAAGCATTGCCACCAAACAACAGTTAGCCTATCCTTTGCTGCTTTACAGCCCGGCATCAACTTTTCTTCCTTACTGATGTAACTTCGGTCTGGCATCCTCTTCCAGTACAGTTGTGTCTCATCCACATTAAAAACCTGGTTGGGTAAATACACACCATCATCAATAATTTCTCAAAGTGTTTCCGGAAGTTCCCGGACAGCTACCCTATCTGCACTTGCTGCCTCTCCACTTACTTTTACATTGTGAAGGTTGGCTCTAGCCTTGAACCGATGAAACCAGCCATGGCTGGCATTAAAAGATGTGCCCTCTGATTCTTTGCCGTGTTTCTTCTTCAAGTCTTCATAAAGGCTTTTAGATTTCTCTTGAATCAGCATTAAGCTGAGCAGGACTCAGCGCTGATGTTGATCCTGCATCTGCACACTGAGAAGTTTCTCCATCTCCTCCATCACTTTTCCATGCTTCTTCGATATTTTGTCAACATCGTCAGCACAGCAGACTTCACATGTTCCATGATCTTGTCCTTGTTCTTTAGATTCGTGCCAATGATTGAATGATTCATGTTATAAGAATGAGCGATGTCTAACATCTTTTTGCCTCGCTCCACTCTCTCAATTACTTTCACTTTTGTTTCCATCATTATCGCTTGGCCCTTCTTAACAGTACCAGCTACATCACCGCTGCTTTTACGCTTGCTTCCAGACATCTTGGGCTTGAAATAAAGGTACTGTACTACTGTACTCTATACAGTACTGTAAAGTACACAAAAGCACAACCACTTATAGAGGATGCACGCATATGACAATGTATGCCAGACACGTGAACTAACTTACATGATTGGACATGCGAATGGACGTTTGCATCTTTGAAAGTTTGCAACTTGAAGGTTCGTTATGTAGGTGACTTACTGTATTTGTACTGCCTAGGGAGAACTACCTAGGAAAACTGTGGTATGATTTATGTCAGAGAATGTTTTGCTTATGTTCTCTTCTAGGAGTTTTAAGGTGTCCTATCTTATATTTAAGCATGTAAGCCGTTTTGAGTTTATTTTTGTGTATGGTGTGAGGGTATGTTCTGACTTCACTGATTTGAATACGGCTGTCCAACTTTCAAAACACCACTTGCTGAAGAGACTATCTTTTCCCCATTGTATATTCTTGCCTCCTTTGTCGAAGGTTAATTGACCATAGGTGTGTGGGTTTATTTCTGGGCTCTCTATTCCATTCCATTGATCCATGTATCTCTTTCTGTGCCAATACCATGCGGTTTTGATTACTGTAACTTTGTAGTATTGTCTGAAGTTTAGGAGGGTTATGCCTCCTGCTTTGTTCTTTTTCCTCAGGATTGTGTTGACAGTTCTGACTTTTTATGGTTCCAGATACATTTTAGGATTATTTGTTCTAGTTCTGGGGAAAATGTCATGGGCAATTTGATAGGGATCACATTAAATCTGTAGATTGCTTTGGGTAGTATAGCCATTTTAACAGTATTAATTCTTCCCATCCAAGAGCGTGGGATGTCTTTCCATTTCTCTGAATCATCTTCAGTTTCCTTTACTAATGTTTTGTAGTTCTCAACATATAAGTCTTTCACCTCCTTGGTGAGGTTTATTCCTAAGTATTTTATTTTTTGATGCCATTTAAAAAGGATTGCTTGTTTACATTTCCTTTCTGATATTTCATTGTTAGTGTAAAGAAATGCAACCAGGGACTTCCCTGGTGGCTCCATGGTTGAGAATCTGCCTGCCAATACAGGGGACATGGGTTTGAGCCCTGGTGCAGGAAGATCTCACATGCCGTGGAGCAACTAGACCTGTGTGCCACAAGTACTTAGCCTGCACACTAGAGCCCGTGAGCCACAACTACTGAGCCCGTGTGCCACAACCACTTAAGCCTGCATGCCTAGAGCCCGTGCTCCGCAACAAGAGAAGCCACTGCAATGAGAAGCCTGTGCACCACAATAAATACTAGCCCCCACTGGCCACAACTAGAGAAAGCCCGTGCACAGCAATGAAGACCCAATGCAGCCAAAATAAATTAAAAAAAAAAAGAAAAACCAAGAATTGCAACCAATTTATGTATGTTAATCTTGTATCCTGCTACTTTGCTGAATTTGTTTATCAGTTCTAGTAGTTTTTGTGTGGAACTTTTAGGGTTTCCTTTATATATATTATCATGTCATCTGCATATAATGACAACTTTACCTCTTCCCTTCCAATGTGGTTAGATTTTATTTCTTTTTCTTGTCTGATTGTTGTGGCTAGGACTTCCAATACTATGTTGAAGAGAAGAGGTGAGAGTGGGAATCCTTGTCTTGTTCCAGATTTTAGGGGGAAGGCTTTCAGCCTATGAACATTGAGTATTATATTGGCTGTGGGTTTGTCATAAATAGCTTTTATTATGTTGAGATATGTTTCCTCTATACCCACTTTGGTAAGTGTTTTTGTTTTTGTTTGTTTGTTTTTTGCGGTACGCGGGCTTCTCACTGTTGTGACCTTTCCCGTTGCGGAGCACAGGCTCCGGCTGTGCAAGCTCAGTGGCCATGGCTCACGGGCCCAGCCGCTCCGCGGCATGTGGGATCTTCCCGGATCGGGGCACGAACCAGTGTCCCCTGCATCAGCAGGCGGACTCTCAACCACTGCACCACCAGGGAAGCCCTGGTAAGTGTTTTTTTTTATCATGAATGGATGTTGAAGTTTTTCAAATGCTTTTTCGGCATCTATTGAGATGATCATTTGTTTTGTGTTTTTCCTTTGTTGATGGGGTGTATCATGTTGATTGATTTGCATATGTTGAAACAACTTTGTGACACTGGGGTGAATCAAATTTGGTCATGGTGTATGATCCTCTTATGTGTTGTCGGATTCGGTTTTCTAATATTCAGTTGAGAATTTTTGCATCTATATTTATCAAAGATATTGGCCTGCAATTTTCTTTTCTGGTAGTGTCTTTCTCTGTGTTTATTTTTTTAAGTCTTTATTGAATTTGTTCCAATATTGCTTCTGTTTTATGTTTTGGTTTCTTGTTTGTGAGGCATGTGGGATCTTAGCTCCACCATCAGGGATTGAACCAGCCCCCCTTGCCCTGGAAGGCGAAATCTTAACTGCTGGACCACCAGAAAAGTCCCCATCTGTTTGTTTGTTTTAGTAAATTTCTTTCTTTCTTTATTTTTGGATGCATTGGGTGTCCATTGCACTGGCTCTCTCTAGTTGTGGCGAGCGGGGGCTACTCTTCATTGTGGTGTGCAGGCTGTTCATTGCAGTGGCTTCTTTTGTTGCAGAGCATGGGCTCTAGATGCACAGGCGTCAGCAGTTGTGGCTATCAGGCTCAGTAATTGTGGCTCCTGCGCTGTAGAGCGCATACTCAGTAGTTGTGGCACACAGGCTTAGTTGCTCTGCGGCATGTGGGATCTTCCCAGACCAGGGCTCGAACCTATGTCCCCTGCATTGGCAGACAGATTCTTAACCACTGTGCCACCAGGGAAGTCCCCCCCATCTGTTTTTGATATCAGGGTGATGGTGGCTTCATAGAATGTCTTTGGAAGTATTCCTTACTCTTCAATCTTTTCAAAGAGTTTGAGAAGAATCAGTATAAGTTTTGCTTTGTATATTTGGTAGAATTTGCCTGTGAAACCATCTGATCCTGGACTTTTGTTGGTAGGGAGTTTTTTTAAATTACAGATTCCATTTTGCTTTTAGTGATCAGTATGTTCAAGTTATCTATTTCTTCTTGATTCAGTTTTGTTTGGCAGTAAAAATACAACATATATTTTTAGGTTATGTTAGCACCTAAATACTTACCATGTATTAGACCACAAAAGAGTGAAGAAAAAAATATTAAAATATTTTTTCAAATAGAAAAAGTATTGAAATATTTTTAAGAAATTGGGGTAATAATACTAATTACAATAATGACAGATTGTTCTGAACTTAAACACTACTTTATCTAAGATGCTTATTATAAGCATGATATTATATGCTTATTGTTTTAAAATACATGGAATGTTTTCTCCTTTCTAATGTAATTCTTTTATTTTACCTGTATATTGTGAAAAAACTTTAGTTGCACATAATATTAAAAATTACACTTTAATAGGATATATTTATCCAGTTACATTTACTATAGTACTGACAATACTTAGGTTTAGGGTTACAATGTTATTGAGTGCTCTTTTTTTAATTTATTTTTTAAAAGATTTAATTTCGGGGGGGCATAAAATGTTTGTTTATTTATTTAGCTATATCACCTTATTGGACTATAATTGGTTTACAATGGTGTGTTAGTTTCTGCTTTATAACAAAGTGAACAAGCTATACATATACATATATCCCCATATCGCTTCCTTCTTGCATCTCCCTCCCATCCTCCCTATTCCACCCCTCTAAGTGGTCGCAAAGCACTGAGCTGATCTCCCTGTGTTATGCAGCTGTTTCTTACTAGCTATCTATTTTACATTTGGTAGTATATGTAAGTCCATGCCACTCTCTCACTTCGTCCCAGCTTACCCTTCCCCCTCCCCATGTCCTCAAGTCCATTCTCTATGTCTGTGTCTTTATTCCTGTCCTGCCCCTAGGTTCTTCTGAAACATTTTTTTCTTTTTTTTTAGATTCCATATATATGTGTTAGCATACAGTATTTGTTTTTCTCTTTCTGACTTACTTCACTCTGTATGACAGACTCTAGGTCCATCCACCTCACTACAAATAACTCAATTTCATTTCTTTTTATGGCTGAGTAATATTCCATTTTATATTGAAGATGTGCAACATCTTCTTTATCCATTCATCAGTTGATGGACACTTAGATTGCTTCCATGTCCTGGCTATTGCAAATAGAGCTGCAATGAACATTGTGGAACATGACTCTTTTTGAATTATGGTTTTCTCCAGGTATATGCCCAGTAGTGGGATTGCTGTGTCATATGGTAGTGGTAGTTCTATTTTTAGGTTTTTAAGGAACCTCCATACTGTTCTCAATAGTGGCTGTATCAATTTACACTCCCACCAATGGTGCAAGAGGGTTCCATTTTCTCCACACCTCTGCAGCATTTATTGTTTGTAGATTTTTTTGATGATGTCCATTCTTACCTGTGTTTGGTGGTGCCTCATTGTAATTTTGATTTGCATTTCTCTAATGATCAGTGATGTTGAGCATCCTTTCATGTGTTTGTTGGCAATCTGTATATCTTCTTTGGATAAATGTCTATTTAGGTCTTCTGCCCATTTATGGATTGGGTTGTTTGTTTTTTTGACATTGATCTGCATGGGCTGCTTGTAAAGTTTGGAGATTAATCCTTTGTCAGTTGCTTCGTTGGCAAATATTTTCTCCCATTCTGAGGGTTGTCTTTTCGTCTTGTTTACGTTTTCCTTTGCTGTGCAAAAGCTTTTAAGTCTCATTAGGTCTCATTTGTTTATTTTTGTTTATATTTCCACTTCTCTAGGAGGTGGGTCAAAAAGGATCTTGCTGTGATTGATGTCATAGAGTGTTCTGCCTATGTTTTCCTCTAAGAGTTTTATAGTGTCTGGCCTTATATTTTGGTGTTTAATCCATTTTGAGTTTATTTTTGTGTATGGTGTTAGGGAGTGATCTAATCTCATACTTTTACATGTACCTGTCCAGTTTTCCCAGCACCACTTATTGAAGAGGCTGTCCTTTCTCCACTTGTATATTCTTGCCTCCTTTATCAAAGATAAGGTGACCATATGTGGGTGGGTTTATGTCTGGGCTTTCTATCCTGTTCCATTGATCTTTCTGTTTTTGTGCCAGTACCATACTGTCTTGATTACTGTAGCTTTGTAGTATAGTCTGAAGTCAGGGAGCCTGATTCCTCCAGCTCCGTTTTTCTTCTCAAGATTGCTTTGGCTATTTGAGGTCTTTTGTATTTCCATACAAATTGTGAAATTTTTTGTTCCAGTTCTCTGAAAAAAATGCCATTGGTATTTTGATAGGGATTGCATTGAATCTGTAGATTGCTTTGGGTAGTATAGTCATTTTCACAATGTTGATTCTTCCAATCCAAGAACATGGTATATCTCTCTATCTGTTTGTGTCATCTTTGATCTCTTTCATCAGTGTCTTATAGTTTGTTGAGTAAACGTCTTTTGTCTCCTTAGGTAGGTTTATTCCTAGGTATTTTATTCTTTTTGTTGCAGTGGTAAATGGGAGTGTTTCCTTAATTTCTCTTTCAGATTTTTCATCTTTAGTGTATATGAATGAAAGAGATATCTGTACATTAATTTTGTATGCTGCAACCTTACCAGATTCATTGATTAAATCTAGTAGACTTCTGGTAGCATCTTTAGGAGTCTCTATGTATAGAATCATGTCATCTGCAAACAGTGAGAGTTTAACTTCTTCTTTTCTGATTTGAATTCCTTTTATTTCTTTTTCTTCTCTGGTTGCTGTAGCTAAAAATTCCAAAAGTGTGTTGAATAATAGTGGTGAGAGTGGGCAACCTTGTCTTGTTCCTGATCTTGGTGGAAATGGTTTCACTTTTTCACCATTGAGAATGATGTTGGCTGTGGGTTTGTCATATATGGCCTTTATTATGTTGAGGGACGTTCCCTCTATACCTACTTTCTGGAGGTTTTTTTTATCATAAATGGGTGTTTAATACTGTCAAAAGTATTTTCTGCATCTATTGAGATGATCATATGGTTTTTATCCTTCAGTTTTTTAATATGGTGTATCACATTGATTTGCATGTATTGAAGAATCCTTGCATCCCTGGGATAAACCCCACTTGATCTTGGTGTATGATCCTTTTAATGCACTGTTGGATTCTGTTTGCTAGTATTTTGCTGTGGACTTTTGCATCTATGTTCATCAGTGATATTGGCCTGTAGTTTTCTTTCTTTGTGACATCTTTGTCTGGTTTTGGTATCAGGGAGATGGTGGTCTCATAGAATAAGTTTGGGAGAGTTCCTCCCTCTGCTATATTTTGGAACAGTTTGAGAAGGATATGTGTTAACTCTTCTCTAAATGTTTGATAGAATTTGCCTGTGAAGATGTCTGGTCCTGGGCTTTTGTTTGTTGGAAGATTTTAAATCACAGTCTGAATTTCAGTGCTTGGGATTGGTTTGTTTATAGTTTCTGTTTCTTCCTGGTTCAGTCTTGGAAGGTTGTGCTTTTCTAAGAATTTGTCCATTTCTTCCAGGTTGTCCATTTTATTGGCATATAGTTGCTTGCAGTAATCTCTCATGATCCTTTGTATTTCTGCAGTGTCAGTTGTTACTTCTCCTTTTTCATTTGTAATTCTATTGATTTGAGTCTTCTCCCTTTTTTTCTTGATGAGTCTGGCTAATGGTTTATCAATTTTGTTTATCTTCTCAGAGAACCAGCTTTTAGTTTTTTTGATCTTTGCTGTTGTTTCCTTCATTTCTTTTTCATTTATTTCTGATCTGATCTTTATGATTTCTTTCCTCTGCTGACTTTGGGGGTTTTTTTTCTTTCTTTCTCTAATTGCTTTAGGTGTAAGGTTAGCTTGTTTATTTGAGATGTTTCTTGTTTCTTGAGGTAGGATTGTATTGCTATAAACCTCCCTCTTAGAACTGCTTTTGCTGCATCCCATAGGTTTTGGGTCTTCATGTTTTCATTGTCATTTGTTTCTAGGAACTTTTTTGTTTCCTCTTTATTTCTTCAGTGATGTCTTAGTTATTAAGTATTGTATTGTTTAGCATCCATGTGTTTGTATTTTTGTACAGATTTTTTCCTGTAATTGATAGTAATTGTAATTGTAGTCTGATAGCATTGTGGTTGGAAAAGATACTTATACGATTTCAATTTTCTTAAATTTACCAAGGCTTAATTTGTGACCCAAGATATGATCTATCCTGGAGAACGTTCCTCGAGCACTTGAGAAAAAGTGTATTCTGTTGTTTTTGGATGGAATGTCCTATAAATATCAATTAAGTCCATCTTGTTTAATGTGTCATTTAAGCTTGTGTTTCCTTATTTATTTTCATTTTGGATGATCTGTTCATTGGTGAAAGAGGGTGGTAAAGTCCCCTACTATGATTGCGTTACTGTCGATTTCCCCTTTTATGGCTGTTAGTATTTGCCTTATGTATTGAGGTGCTCCTATGTTGGGTGCATAAATATGTATAATTGTTATATCTTCTTCTTGGATTGATCCCTTGATCATTATGTAGTGTCCTTCTCTGTCTCCTGTAATAGTCTTTATTTTAAAGTCTTTTTTGTCTGATATGAGAATTGCTACTCTAGCTTTCTTTTGATTTCCATTTGCATGAAATATCTTATTCCATCCTCTATCTTCCAGTCTGTATGTGTCCCTAGGTCTGAAGTGGGTCTCTTGTAGACCGCATATTTACCGGTCATGTTTTTGGATCCATTCAGCCAGTCTATGTCTTTTGGTTGGAGCATTTAATCCATTTACATTTAAGGTAATTATTGATATGTATGTTCTTATTACCATTTTCTTAATTGTTTTGGGTTTGTTATTGTAGGTCTTTTCCTTCTCTTGTGTTTCCTGCCTAGAGAAGTTCCTTTAGCATGTGTTGTAAAGCTGGTTTGGTGGTGCTGAATTCTCTTAGCTTTTGCTTGTCTGTAAAGGTTTTATTTTCTCTGTCAAATCTGAATGAGATCCTTGCTGTGTCGAGTAATCTTGGTTGTAGCTTTTCCCCTTTCATCACTTTAAATATGTCCTGCCAGTCCCTTCTGGCTTGCAGAGTTTCTGCTGAAAGATCAGCTGTTAACCTTATGGGGATTCCCTTGTATGTTATTTGTTGTTTTTTCCTTGCTGCTTTTAATATTTTTTCTTTGTATTTAATTTTTGATAGTTTGATTAATATATGTTTTGGCATGTTTCTCCTGGGGTGTATCTTGTATGGGACTCTCTGCACTTCCTGGACTTGATTAATGATTTCTTTTCCCATATTAGGGAAGTTTTCAACTATTATCTCTTCAAATATTTTCTCAGTCTCTTTCTTTTTCTCTTCTACTTCTGGGACCCCTATATTCGAACATTGGTGTGTTTAATGTTGTCCCAGAGGTGTCTCAGATTGTCCTCAATTATTTTCATTCTTTTTCTTTATTCTGCTCTGCAGTAGTTATTTCCACTACTTTGTCTTCCAGGTCATTTATCCATTCTTCTGCCTCAGTTATTCTGCTATTGTTTCCTTCTAGAGAATTTTAATTCCATTTATTGTGTTGTTCATCATTGTTTGTTTGCTCTTTAGTTCTAGGTCCTTGTTAAATGTTTCTTTTATATTCTCCATTCCAGTTCCAAGATTTGGGATCATCTTTACTATCATTACTCTGAATTCTTTTTCCAGTAGACTGCCTATTTCCTCTACATTTGTTTGCTCTGGTGGGATTTTACCTTGCTCCTTCATCTGCTGTGTGTTTCTCTGTCTTCTCATTTGGCTTTGGGGACTGTGTTTGGGGTCTCCTTTTCGCAGGCTGCAGATTCGTAGTTCCCGTTGTTTTTGGTGTCTGCCCCCAGTGGCTAAGGTTGGTTCAGTGGGTTGTGTAGGCTTTCTGGTGGAGGGGACTGGTGCCTGTGTTCTGGTGGGTGTGTCTGGATCTTGTCTTTCTGGTGGACAGGTCCGCATCCGGTGGTGTGTTTTGGGGTGTCTGTGGCCTTATTATTATTTTAGGCAGCCTCTCTGCTAATGGGTGGGCCTGCATTCCTGTCTTGCTAGTTGTTTGGCATGGGATGTCCCACACTGGATCTTGCTGGTCTCTGAGTGGAGTTGGGTCTTTGCATTGAGACAGATATCTCTGGGAGGCTTTCGCCATTTGATATTACAAGGTGCCGGAGGTCTCTGGTAGACCAGTGTCCTGAACTTGGCTCTCCCAACTCAGAGGCACAGGCCTGACACCCGGCCAGAGCACCAAGACCCTGTCAGCCACATGGCTGGGGGTGAGAGCAAGAGGTAGCTTTGGTACATCTCAAAGACCACCAATGAGATTCACTGACCATTTTCTCTCCAGAAGTGAAGAAAACAAAATTCAGTCTTTGGTTAGTCAGCCACTTTGGTAGCCAGCCTCCAAGATGGCCCTAATTATCCCCTAATTATCTCCCAGTCTTCATGTACCTGTGTGGCTCCTCGCACTTGAAAAGGGCTGACTGTTTAACTAATAAGAAATTGCAGAAATGACAAAGTGCAGCTTGCAAAGTTATAAAAGGCATTGCAGCTTCTGGTTTGGTTTCTGCTAGATCACTCAGCCTGGGGTAAGCCAGCTGCCATGTCGTGAGGACACTCAAGCAGCTCTAAGGAGAGATCCGTGTGGTAAGGAACTGAGGCCTCTTACCTACAGCCACGTGAGTGAGTCATCTCAGAAGTCAAAAGATTTAATTTTATTTATTTTTGGTTGCGTTGTGTCTTCGTTGCTGCACAAGGTTTCTCTAGTTGTGTCAAGCAGGGATTACTCATCGTTGTGGTGCACGGGCTTCTCCTTGAGGTCGTTTCTCTTGTTGTGGAGTATGGGCTCTAGGTGCATGGGCTTCAGTAGTTGTGTCATGCAGGCTCAATAGTTATGGCTTGCAGGCTCTAGAGCGCAGGCTCAGTAGTTGTGGCACACGGGCTTAGTTGCTCTGCGGCATGTGGGATCTTCCCAGACCAGGGACTGAACCCCTGTCCCCTGCATTGGCAGGCAAATTCTTACCCACTGTGCCACCAGGGAAGTCCAGTGTGCTCTTTTTTAAGCCTAGTCTGTTTTCATTATTTTCTATCTTAACGATTCTGTATTAAATAAAAAAAATAATATTCCTTTCTACCCTTCCTGTTTGAGGATTATATATGAAGAAGTATGTCTTATTTATTAATCTCAAATTTTCACCTTACTTTTAAGAAGTAATCACAATGTCAAGTATTTAATACCTTTCACTTCCACCTTGAAAAGCATGGATATTAAAGTGCTAATATAATTACTTTCCCTAGTCTATCGTTTTTACTTTTTGTTATGTATACAAAACAACTAAAAACATGCATAGTTTGTAAGGAAATGACAAATTTCAGAAAATTCAGAATCTGAATACACTCTATACATAGCTTCTAGATAAAGACACAGAAAATTGCCAGATACTCAGAGGCCCCCTGGTCCCATTCTAGCGACTCCCCTTAAGGTTTAATATTGTTCTTGTATCTAACAAAAAGATCATGTTACCTGTATTTTGTAGTTTATATAAATGCTATGGCACAGTAAAATCACTTATGGATTGGGCTTTTTTATTTTATGTTGCTTGTGAATATGCCTATATGGTTTCCTGTTGTTGTGATCATGCCTTGCCACTGTTGCATAGGATTCCATAGTGTAAATATTTAACTATTACTTAATTTATTCCAATGTGTATTACAATATGAGTGATTTTCAGTTTGTGTCTATTGAGAATAGCACTGGTATATAAATTCTATTGGTGGTGTGTGTATAAATTATTGTTCAGTATACATGTAGCAGTAAAATTTTCGAGTCATAGCTTTCATGTGTTTATCTTTTTAGATATTTCTAAATATTTTCAAAAAATTTGTATGGTTTTTCATCCTCAGCAACAGTGAATGAGATTCAAGGATTATACACATTCTTGTCAAACTTGATAATACCTGTCATTTTCATTTGAACTTTCTGGTTGGTGAGTGATAATTCCAGGTATCACTTTTTTGCATTTTATTGACTACTAGGAAGCCAAGCATCTTTTGATATGTTTACTTAACATTCTGTACTCTCTTTTTTGAAATATCTTTTGGTATATTTTCCCCATTTTTGCTATTACATTATCTTCTTATTGAAGACTTCTTTTTTTTTTAACATCCGAAGACTTCTTATTTAGGAGTTTTTAATATATGCTTGCTATGAGTTCTTCTCTCTGTCTCTCCCTCTCTTTCTTTAGATGAGTGTCAGCTTTTAATGTTAATAACATCTAATTTGTTATTTTCCTATTTATTTAGTCTTTTTTCTATTTATTTATGTAGTCTTCTTATCTGTAGCAGAACACATTATCCTAAACCACAAATATGTTTTCATTTCTTCAATAAATCTAATTATTAAGCTTTAAATTTAAATTAACTTTCTAAACTAAATATGTTGTATCATAGTGAGTATTAATTTTTCTATGACAGCTGAAAGGTTACATTTATTCAGAAAATGTTGTATTCAGCTTTCTTTTCAGTTGCTCCTACTTCTCATTGATTCACAGAGGTAAACATCACTTCATCCACGAGTCTGACTTTTCTCTGATTTCTCATGGTCATTCTCACTAATTCGTTTGGCCTCCTGAAATCTTTAGCAATCCCATTATTCCACAGAAGCAAAAACCTTCCTTGGGCCTTTTTCCTCAGAAGATTGATTATTCCCACATTTTAAATGGGAGATTGCAATAAGTTAGGAGAAAATGCCACAAGGGTCTCTCATTTTTTTTTCACATCTTGTATCAGCCTCTGCTTGCAGTCTGTGTTCAAATATTTTTGTACAACACATTGATGGAAGATGCCAGTTGTTTCTCCCCTTGGGGCAAAAGACAGATTAATTACCTGACAAATAAAATAAAGACAGTGTCTTGCTCTGTTCAAATGTTGGACAGGATTGCTTGCCTTCTAACTTAAAAGTTTCAGGAGACTGAAGCTTAAGATTCCTAAGCTTTAATCCATACTTGCACCATGCACAGCACCCAACAGGACTGCTTTACATAACCCCATGAGACTTCTGTGTGCAAGTGGCACAGATAAAAATATAAAACTATTGCTGTCTTTTTGTGTCATAAAAATGATTTTTTGTCTTATTTAAAATATTTTTTCTAAAATCCAAAAACGTGTCAGGCTAAAATATTGGAATTTCAAATATGGTAAAATCTAAGACCCTTCAAATTTCTTTCCAGTTTTGTTGATGATGGGATGCCATCAGAGATATGACTTCATTAAACACAATAGGTAAGATTCCTTCATAGGCCTGATTGGGTAATATGAAAATAATCCCCGGAAAAATCTGGACATTTTCTAGTTCTCAAGTATTGGTTAAGATGGTAGAAAGGGCCCTTCATTGTCCTATATGTGAATGCAGATCAGTTGAGGGAGGTGGGGATAAAACAAGCAGCCTAAATATCCTTTATGTTTGTTGTACTACTGGTAGAAAGAGGAAGGGTCAACATGTCACCATGGTTGACATAGCAAATAAGCTGCTTGAAACTACACAGAAATGTACCTGCTTGTACTTTCTGTGCAGTTACCCTCTCTTTTGGTGTGCCCTGATGCCTCCCTCAACTTATGTACCAACTCCAGCAGCATTAAGCAGAAATCCAAAGAAATCTATTATTTGGAATTATGAGGAAGAGAAGACTCGAAAATTTTATAGCATGCTCTATACGAGTATACACGTCACCATCCTTATCTATGTCATGCCATGCATGGAGGGTCAGTAGGTTCAGGGGATTCTGGAAGCACCAAGGTCTGTGGGGTTAATCACAGCTGCATTCATGGGCAGTAAAAGAGAAGGGCCTTATCTTGGTCACTTTCCCAATGCTAGTAGCTACAAAAAGAAGAGGACAGCAGACATCTTAGGGAGAAGAGCCAACATTAAATGAAATGTCCTAATTACTCTAGGCAACCTCTCATGATAGCCTCCCATAGCTCCTCAAATCCCTACATCCTTGCACAAGGGATAGTGTAATAGTACTGGAGTGTCTGACTGCAGATTAACATTATTTTTGTTGAAAAAAATAAAAGGTTCAAGTGATAGGGTTTGAAAAGTGTTCACAGTGCGAGGGAAGCTATTGTAACAATGTGGACAGAACCCTTTGGATGGATTCATCATATTTTTGTTGTTGTTTTTTTCTTTTGCTGCTTCAGAATCTGTAGTAGAGATTGGTGTGTTTCCTGATGCATTGCCGCTTCTTATAAGTTTTAGATGGAATACCCCATTAGGAAGAAGTGCACATAAGGAAGATTAGTGAGTCAAACTCCTCTGCTCTCTGTCAGCAGTGGGTGCAAAGGGATTTAGACCAAGTTCTTTCGTCCTTTGATGTGCAAAGTTTTCACTATATGAATGATGTTTTGTTTGTTTGCAGGTCAGGAGCCTTGGTCTCAATATCCCTGTTTAAATAGTGTTATCACATGTCTGCCAGAAAGAATTTCTGATGATGCTGGAAAAAATTGAGAGTTATCATTAACAGTTAAGGGTTTTGTAGCAACATGGCTGGACCTAGAGTTTGTTATACTGAGTGAAGCAAGTCAGACACAGAAAGACAGATATCATATGATATTGCTTATATGAGGAATCTAAAAAAGAAAAAAAAAGGTACAAATGAACTAATTTACACAACAGAAATAGAGTCATGGATATAGAAGACAAACTTAGGGAAGGGATAAATTGGGAGATTGGGACTGACCTATACACACTAGTATATATAAAATAGATAAGTATCGATAAGGACCTGCTTTATAGCACAGGGAACTCTACTCAATGGTGTGTACTGGCATATACGGGAAAAGAATCTTAAAAACAACAACAGGGGTTTTGGGATTATATAATAAATATAAATGTGCAGCCCTTTAACATGAAAGGAAGAATCAGTTAACTCTGTGGTCCCTGTTATGGTGTAAACATTTTGTACCTCTAATTTAAAAATTTTGAAACCCAGCTCCCATGTTGATGGTATTAGGAGGTGGGGCTTTTGGGAGGTGATTAGGTCATGAGGCCAGAGACCTCAAACATGGGATTAGTGACCTAATAAATGTAGCACACAGAAGACCTGATGCCCATCACATGATTTCATTGCCAAGCGAGAAGACCCACATTATGAACCAGATATTGTTCCCTCACCAGACACTAAGTCAGCTGGCAACTTTTTAAAAATAATTAATTAATTAATTAATTTCTTGGCTGCGTTGGGTCTTTGTTGCAGTGTGCAGGCTTCTCATTGGGTGGCTTCTCTTGTTGTGGAGCACAGGCTCTAGGCGTGCGGGTTTCAGTAGTTGTGGCACACGGGCTCAGTAGTTGTGGCCTGTGGGCTCTAGAGTACAGGCTCAGTATTTGTGGTACACGAGCTTAGTTGTTCCATGGCATGTGGGATCTTCCCGGACCGGGGCTAAACCCGTGTCCCTTTTATTGGTAGGCAGATTCTTAACCACTGTACCACCAGGGAGCCCC
This sequence comes from Phocoena sinus, assembly GCF_008692025.1. Lineage (NCBI taxonomy): Eukaryota > Metazoa > Chordata > Mammalia > Artiodactyla > Phocoenidae > Phocoena > Phocoena sinus. Next base: position 39,084,247 of record NC_045764.1, on the reverse strand, counting down.
TGGTAACTTGTTCTTGAACTTTTCAGCCTCAGCAATTATGAGAAAACAAAAATATTCTGTTGTTTGTAAAATACCAAGTCTCTCGTATTTTGTTTTAGAAGTCAAAAAGTTGGCTGAGGAGAAATATCTGTGAGCTTGAAGACATATCAAGAGAAACCTTTAAATCTCAAAAGAGAAAATGGGCAGGAAAGAAATCAACAGAACAGAGTAATCAATAATTGTGGAACAATGAAAATGCTGTGACCTATACATAGTGGGTATAGTAGGAGGAGAATAAAGATAACAAAGAACAGAAAATATTTTTTAGAAAAATGACTGAGAATCTCCCCAAATGAATGTCTGACACTAAATCCACAACATCCAAACTTAGAGGAACATATGAATAGTAAAGAAAACTGACCAATATCTCTCAGGAACATCAATGCAAAAATCTTCAACAAAATATTAACAAATCGAGTCCAACGATATTTTGAGAGAATTTTATATCATGAATGAGAGGGAATAATCCCAGGTATGCAAGGCTGGTTCAACATTCTAAAATCAAATAATTATATCCATCATATCAGCACCCTAAAGACAATCATTAGGATATCAATAGATTCAGAAGACCTTTGAAAAAATCTAACACCCATTCTTCATAAAAACTCTCAGTTAAAGAAATAGACTGAAAAAAAAAAATAAAGAAATAGACTGGAGCTTTCTCAAGTTGATAACAAAGATCTACAGGAAACTTTTATCTTACATCATGATTAATGGTCAAAAACATGAAGCTTTTCCACTAAGTTCAGGTAAAAGCAAGGATGTCCCCTTTCATGCCTCCTTTTCCATATTTTACTCCAAGTCCTTGCTAATTCAATAAGGCATGAAAATAAATAAAACAAATACAGGTTGGGTAGAAAAAAATGAAAGCAGCCTAAATAAAATGTGGACCAATATACTTATGGACACCTCACCAAAGAAAATAGACACTATGCATATAAGTATACAGAATAATAATCCAGATTACATGCTGCCATGAAAAAGCAAATTAACAATACAATTACATACGATTTTAGCCATTAGAATGGCTAAAGTGTGAACAATGACAAGAATAAATTCTGTAGGGGATGTGGAACAATCGGAAATGTCATTTGTTATTGGTGGAAAGGAAAAATAATACAGCTACTTCGGTAGTCTGATTGGCACTTGCTATAATATTGAACATTCCCTTACTGTACAATCCGGCAAGTGTTCTCATGGATATTTACTGAAAGTAGTTTAAAACATACTTCCAGACGAAAACCTGCATATGGATATTTATAGCACCTAATTCAATATTGCCAAAATGTGAATGAAACTAAGGTGTCCTCCAATAGGTGAATGAAATGATATAGTATTAATATATTCTGGGAATGGGATAATATTGAGCACTAAAAAAGTAAGTTATCAAGCCATAAAAATATATGGGGATTCTTATTTTCTTTTGAAATATAGGTGATTTTCTTTATTTTAATTTTCTTGGAGTATAGTTGATTTACAATGGTGTGTTCATTTCAGCTGCACAGCAAGTGATTCAGTTACACATATGCATATATTCATTCTTTTTCAGATTCTTTTCTGATAAAGGTATTCCCAGAATATCGAGTAGAGTTCCCTGTGCTGTACAGTAGGTCCTTGTTGCTTGTCTATGTTATATAGAGTGGTATTCATATGTTTACCCCAAGTTCCTGATTTATCCCTACCCCCACCTTTCCCCTTTGGTAACCATAAGTTTTGTTTTCCAAGTCTACCTCTGTTTTGTAAGTTAGTTCATTTGTATCAATTTTTAGGTTCTACCTAGAAGTGATATCATACAATATTTGTCTTACTGTGTCTGACTTACTTCACTTAGTATAATCATCTCTAGGTCCATCCATGTTACTGCAATTGGCATGATTTTCTTCTATTTTATGGCTGAGTCGTATTCCATTATATATATGTACCACGTATTCGTTACCTATATTCATATGTTGATGGACATTTTGGTTGCTTCCATGTCTTCGCTATTGTAAAGAGTGTTGCAGTGAACATTGGGGAAGATGTGTCTTTTCGATTTATGGTTTCCTCCAGATATGCGCACAGGAGTGAACTTGCTGGATCATCCGGTAGCTCTATTTTATTTTATTTTATTTTATTTCATTTCATTTCAATTTCAATTTTTTTGGAGTATAGTTGATTTACAATGTTGTGTTACTTTCTGCTGCACAGCAGAGTGAAGCAGTTGTACATATATCCAATCCTTTTTGGATTCCTTTCCCATACAGGTCATTACAGAGTACTGAGTAGAGTTCCCTGTGCTATACAGTAGGCCCTTATTTGTTATCTCTTTTATATATAGTGGTGTGTATATGTCAATCCCAATTTCCAGTTTATCCCTCCCGCCTCCCCTTACTCTGGTAACCTCCATTCTGTGCCCCATAGTGGCTGTTACCAATTGGCATTGCCACCAGTAATGTAGTATTCGTGGCGCAGTGGTTAAGAATCAGCCTGCCAGTGCAGGGGACACAGATTCGAGCCCTGGCCCAGGAAGATCCCACAGGCCACAGAGCAACTAAGCCCGTGCGCCACAACTACTGAGTCTGCGCTCTAGAGTCCATGAACCACAACTACTGAGCTCACATGCCACAACTACTGAAGCCTGTGTGCCTAGAGCCTGTGCTTCACAACAAGAGAAGCCACCACAAACAGAAGGCTGTGTACCACAACAATGAGTAGCCCCCGCTTGCCGCAACTATAGAAAAGCCGCACGCAGCAACAAAGACCCAACACAGATTAAAAAATAATAATAATAAGTAGTAGGTTTCTCTTTTTTCCACACCCTCTGAAGTATTTCTTGTTCATAGACATTGTGAGGATGGCTATTCTGACTGGTTCCTGGTGATACTTCTTTGTACATCTGATTTGCATTTGTCTAACATAAAGCAATGGTGAGCATCTTCATATGTGCTTTATTTTTTTTGAAGTGTGAGTAAAATTTACCCCTTGAAAAAGGGTTATTGAAAGGTTGCCTGGTTCTGAAGTCTATTTCGATTACCTACCCCAAGACATTTTTTGAGGGCTGTTGTCATTTACAGCTCCCCAGGCATTGTGAATATGAAGTACCTATAAGGTCCAGTTTTAGAATTGTTGTTATGGGAAACAGAAGGCGGCAGGATTTCTACTGTCCCTCTCTGGTTACTGACACAACCTTAGATGTAGGGAAAGTCTTGTTCCTGGGTTGTAAGTTAGAATGGAATGTGCCTGACCAAACATGTAAGGGCTTCTGTCCCATTCCTTCTTCCCCCTTACCCTTCATCCCCCGAACAAGTATAAACCCCTGCAAAATCACCTGTTGAGGGTGCTTTCTTGTAGAGTGGGATGACCCTAACGAAGTAGTCGGGAGGTTGGAACCCAAACACCAGGATATGTTGAGACAGGTGATTTTCCAAATGTTATCCAGCCCAGAGAGTCCACCATCCTTTGGGTGTCAGAGGGTTGGTTTAGTAGTATGAGGGCACACTTAGATCTGGAGATTGTGATCCCATGCAGAGGGGACCAGGTACTACAAGTTCAAGGGGTCGAAGTAGCCGGCATATCCTCCCGAGGTCCTCAGGCCCTCAATAGTCCAGCCTTGGGACCAAATTGGGTCTGTGTCCAGGGATGTGACACTAGCACATTCACCATGACTAAACGAATTTAGTGATCATTTTTCTTTTCTATAATTTAATTTTAAATTTATAATGGAGTATAGTTGATTTGTCATCTTGTGTTCGTTTTTGATGTACACCAACATGATTCATTTATACAGAGATGACTATATATTCTTTTTGGAATTATTTTCCCATTGTGGTTACTAAAGGGTGTTGAGAAGATTTCCAAGTGCTCTACAGCAGGTCCATGTTGATTACAAGTTTTCCCTCTGTAAATATGTATATACTAACTTCAACCTCATGATTTATGCCTCCAAAACAGCTTTCCAGTTTGGTAACCATAAGTTTGTGTTCTAAGTCTGGGACTCTGTTTCTGTGTTGTAAGATAGTACCTTTGTATCAATTGTTAGATTCCACCGATAAGTAATATCATATGATATTTATCATTGTCTGATTTATGACACTTAGTATGAATGTATCTAGGTCCTTCCGAGTGGCTGCAAATGGCCTTATTTCATTCATTTCATGGCTGAGTAATATTCCATTGTACATATCTACCATAATTTCTTTAGCCAGTCTTCCTTCCAAGGACGTTTAGGTAGCTTCCAAGTAGAGGCTTTTGTAAACAGGGCTGCATAAATTTTGGAGTGCCTGGGTCCTGTCAATTTATGTTTTTTCCAAGATACAGGCCCAGGAGTGGAAGCGCCATATGCTCTGAAGCTCTGTTTTTTAGATTTTTAAGGAATCACCACCCACTTCTCCCCAGTGGCTGTTAGCAATTTACATTCCCACCATCAGCTTGTCAGGGTTCCCTTTTCTCCACACCATGTCCTGCATTTCAGGTTTTACACTTTGTGAGCTTGGCCATCCTGACTGGTGCGAAGTGATACCTCTTTGTAGTATAATTTACATTGCCAGCCTGTTTTGTTGGCCAAAAATGGAGTAAGGGTTTTTCCTGAATATATTAAGGAATAACGCATATGGCCTTTTTGGCCAACTGCATCATTGGCGATGTTCAGCAGCTTTGCATGTGCTTTAATGGTGATTGCAAACTACCTCTTGAAATTCCTTTCCTGTGATTCTGCCTTGCTTGCAAGGCCTTTACGAATACTTGGCTCAAGAAATGACTCCATTAGAGGTGTCAATTACAACCCTGCATGTTTGTGAATTGCAGTGCCCCTGAGCACCAGTTTTCAACTTGTTTAGGGAAGCAGCCACAAAGGGGCAGGATTTCTACAGACCCATTCCGGTTACTGGGGCACCTGAAGGATAGGGAAATTCTTCTTCCAGATTAGGAAGCTAGAGTGGCATATGCCTGTCCAAACATCTAGGGCTTGTGTCTCATTCCATCCCCCCATTCCGCTTCTTCACACGGAAAATTCCAAGCTGTGCAAAACTGGCTGCTGAGTGTGCTGCCTTCCCGAAGTGGGGAGACTCCAAGGAAAGGAGCTGGGGAACCTGAATACCAGAAGTGGAGATGAGGTGACTTCCCCAAACTCTTCCCGAACAGACCGTGTACCATCCTCTGGTTGTCCCATTCATGTTTTAGCTGTAGGAAGGGTCCCCTGCACCTGGAGATTTGGGACCCATGGAATGGGGGCCAAGCAGTATTACTCTAAAAGGGCTGCATTTGCTGTCCCATCCTCACCAAGTCTCTCAGACCCACGAGTGTAGAGCCTTAGGTCCCATCCAGCTGTGTGTCTAGATGTGTTCAGTCCAGGTTGCATCACAGCCCTTGAACAAATTTTGTAAGAATTTCTCTCTCTCACTGTCGTTTTTTTTGTTCTTGTTATTTAATTTTATAATGGGGTATAGCTGATTTTCAATACTGTGTTTCTTCCTGCTATACATCTATCCACTTGATTCACTTAAAGAGAGACACCAATAAATTTTTTACAGATTCTTACCAGTCTCATATATCCTTTTCTGGTGACAACAGTGCGCTGAGTCCAGCTCTTTGAGCTATACAGTAGTTCCTGTCGATTACCTATTTTGTTTATGGAACCGTGTCTATGCTAATTCCAACCTCCTGGTTTATGCATCACCCCACCCCACCTTTCTCCTTTAGCAGCCAGAAGTGTGTTTTCTAAATGTGTGACTCTGTTCCTGTGTTGTAATTGAGTTCATGTGTAGCCATTTTTAGATACCATCCATAAGTGATGCCTTACGATAAGTCTCTTTTTATGTCTGACTTATGTCGCTTAGAATGATTGTACCTCAGTCTCCATGAGTTGCTGCAGCTGGACTTATTTCACTGATTTAACTGCTCAGTCATATTCCATTGTACATAAGTACCACATCTTCTTTTCCCATTTTTTACTTCCAAGGACACGTAAGTTGTACCCAAGTCGAGGCATTTCTAAACAGAGCAGCACTAAACGTAGGGGTGCCTGTGTCCTGTCGATTGTTGGTTTTCCCAAATATATACGCCCGTGAGTGGAAGTGCCCTATGCTCTGTAGCTCTGTTTTTTTAGATGTTTTAGGAAACACCATACACTTCTCCAGAGTGGCCATTGGCAATTTACATCCCGCCCATAAGCCTAACAAGGCTCCCTTTTCTCCACAGCCTGTCCTGCATTTCTGTTTTTTACACATTTTCAGGATGGGCCTTTAGACAAATGCGAAGTGAGACTTCTTTTTAGTGCTGATTTGCAGTGCCCACTTGTTTGGTAGGCCAAAAAGAACGTATACCTTTTTTCCTGAATATATTCAGGAAAAAACGGATATGCCCTTTTTGGCCAACTGCATCATTGTCGAAGTTCTGCCGCTTATCATGTGATTTAAAGGCGAGTCCAATCTACCTTTTGAAAACTGTTTCCTGTAATTCTGCTTTGCTTTCAAATCCTCTCCGTTGCCTAACCTCAATATATTTTTGGATTATAGCTATCATTTATATCCCTGCAGGTTTGAAAATTGCAGTGCCCCTGAGCTCCATTTTTCAAATCACCTTTTTGGAAGCTGGCTGCAAAACCGCAGAATTGCTTCAGGCCCTATTCTGGTTCTGGGGGGCAGGCTGACCCTTTGGTTCATTCTTCTTCCTGATGGGAAATTAGACTGACATGTGCCTGTCGAAACAGCTACAGCTAGTCTCTCACTGGTTCCCCCTCTTCCGATTCATCCTCCGGACAAATTGCAAACCGTGCGAAACAGGAGGTTAAAGGTGCTGATTGTCCAAGTGGGGAGATTGTCAGTAAAGCGGCTAGAATGGCAAACCCGAGCACCGGGAGATGAAAAATGAGGTGCGTTTTAGAGACCTTTCCCGATCATACAGTGTACCATCCTCTGGGTTTCCCGTGCATCTTGTAGCTGTAGGAAGATTCCCTTCAACCTGGAGAGTTGGGACCCATGAAATGGGAAGCACGCAGTATTACTTGAAAGGGTCTGCCTTTGCTCACCCAACCACACCAATCCGCTCAGCCCCAAGAGGTCCAGACTTATGTCTCATCCAGCTGTGGGTGTAGATGTGGTCAGTCCAGGTTGCATCACAGCCCCTGAACGAATTTTGTAAGAATTTCTCTCTTTCACTGTCTTTGTGTTTTGTGTTTGAAATTTATTTTTATAATGGGGCTTAGCTGAGTTTCACTGCTGTGTTTATGCCGCTTTACACACACTTGATTCACTTACAGAGAGATACAAATACATAGGTTTTAAGATTCTTACTAGTCAGATATATTGTTCTGCAGTGAATAGGGGATGTTGCATTCAGTTCATTGAGCAGGGAGCAGGTCTTGTCTATTACATATTTGGTTTATGGAACGGTATCTGTGCTAATTTAAAACTCTTGTTTTATGCATCACCCCACCTCATCTTTCCACTTAAGCAGCCATAAGTGTGTTTTCTAAATGTGTGACTCTGTTCTGGTTTGTAATTCAGTTCATGTGTAGCCATGTGTACATTCTCTCTCTAAGTGATATTTTATGCTAAGTTTATTTTTCTGTGTGACTTATTTCACTTAGAATCATGGTACCTAAATCCATTCATTATGCTGCTACTAGCCTTATGACGTTGATTTCATGGCTGAGTGATATTCCACTGTACATAATTACCATAATTTCATTATCCATTTTTGTCTTTCCTGGGATATTTAATGTGTACTGAAGTCGAGGTTCTTATAAACAGAGCAGCCCTAAACTTTGGAGTGCCTGTGTCTTGTTAATTTTTAGTTTTCCCAAGACAAATGCCCATGAATGGAAGTGCCCTATGCACTGTAGCTCTGTTTTTTAGATGTTTTAGGAAACACAATACTGGTCTCCAGAGTGGCTGTCAGCAATTTACATCCCGTCCATCAGCGCAACAAGGCTCCCTGTTCTCCATGGCCTGTCCTTCATTTCTGGTTTTTACACTTTTTTCCGATGGCCCTTTTGACCGGTGCGAAGTGACACTTCCTTGTAGTGCGGATTTGCCTTGCCCACTTGCTTGCTTGCCCAAAAATGGCACGTGCGTTTTTTACTGAATATATTCAGGAAAAAACGCATACACCGTTTTTGGCCAACTGCATCATTGTCGAAGTTCTGCCACTTTTCCTGTGCTTTAAAGGCGAGTCCAATGTACCTCTTGAAATCTGTTGCCTGCAATTCTGCCTTGCTTTCAAATCCTCTTCGTTGCCTTACCTCAATATATTTTTGGAAGACAGTTGTCCTTTAACTCTGCAGGTTTGTGAATTACAGTGCCCCTGAGCTCCATTTTTCAACTCGCTTTCTTGTGAGCTGGCTGCAAAACTGCAGGATTGCTTCAGGCCCTATTCTGGTTCCGGGGAGGCAGGCTGAGCCTTTGGTTAATTCTTCTCCCTGATGGGAAATTAGAGTGACATGTTCACGTCCAAACACCTACAGCTCGTCTCTCATTGGTTCCCCCTCTTCCAGTTCATTCTCCGCACAAATTGCAAACTGCGAAACTGGAGGTTAAAGGCACTGACTCTCCAAGTGGGGAGATTGTTAGTAAAGTGGCTGGAATGGTGACCCCGACCACCAGGAGAGGAAAAGTGAGGTGCGTTTTAGAAACCTTTTCCGATCACACGGTGTACCATCCTCTGGGTTTCCCATGCATGTTTTAGCTATAGGAAGATTCCCTTAAACCTGGAGAGTTGGGACCCATGGAATGGGTCGCACGCAGTATTGCTTTAAAGGGTCTCCATTTGCTTACCAAAACTCACCAATCCTCTCAGCCCCAAGTGTCCAGCCTTATGTCTCATCCAGCTGTGGGTGTAGATGTGGTCATTCCAGGTTGCATCACAGCCCCTGAACAAATTTTGTAAAAATTTCTTTCTCTTTCACTGTCGCTGTGTTTTGTGTTTGAAATTTATTTTTATAATGGGGTTTAGCTGAGTTTCAGTGCTGTGTTTATGCCGCTTTACACACACTTGATTCTCTTACAGAGAGATATCAATACATAGGTTTTAAGATTCTTACTAGTCCCATATAGTCTTCTGCGGTGAATAGGGGGTGTTGAGTCCAGTTCATTGAGCAAGGAGTAGGTTTTGTCTATTACATATTTGGTTTATGGAACGGTATCTGTGCTAATTTCAAACTCTGGTTTTATGTATCACCCCACCTCACCTTTCCCCTTAAGCAGGCATAAGTGTGTTTTCTAAATATGTGACTCTGTATGCTTTGTAATTCAGTTCATGTGTAGCCAAGTTTACATTCCGTGTATTAGTGATATCTTATGATAAGTTTCTTTTTTTGTGTGACTTATTTCACTTAGAATCATCGTGCCTAAATCCACTCATTATGCTGCTACTGGCCTTATGACATTGATTTCATGGCTTAGTGCTATTCCATTGTATATAAGTGCCAACATTTCTTTATCCATTATTCTCTTTCCTGGGATATTTAAGGTGTACCGAAGTCAAAGTTCTTGTAAACAGAGCAGCCCTAAATATTGGGGTGGCTGTGTCTTTTTGATTTTTAGTTTTCCCAAGACATATGCCCATGAGTGGAAGTGCCCTATGCTTTGTAGCTCTGTTTTTTAGGTATTTTTGTTTGTTTGTTTGTTTGTTTTCTGGTACGCGGGCCTCTCACTGTTGCGGCCTATCCCGTTGCGGAGCACATGCTCCGGAGGCGCAGGCTCAGTGGCCATGGCTCACGGGCCCAGGCGCTCCGCGGCATGTGGGATCTTCCCGCACTGGGGCACGAACCCATGTCCCTGCATTGGCAGGTGGACTCTCAACCACTGCGCCACCAGGGAAGCCCTCTGTTTTTCAGATATTTTAGGAAACACTATACACTCCTCCAAAGTCGCTGTTGGCAATTTACATCCCACCCATCAGCGTAACAGGTCTCCCTGTTCTCCATGGCCTGTCCAGCCTTTCTGATGTTTACACTTCTTTCCGATGGCCCTTTTGACCGGTGGGAAGTGAGACTTCTTTGTAGTGATGATTTGCATGGCCCATTTGCTTGGTTGTCCAAAAAGGGCGTAGGCGTTTTTTCCTTCAGGAAAAAACGCATACGCCCTTTTTGGCCAACGGCATCATTGTCGAAATTCTGCCGCTTTTCATGTGCTTTAAAAGCGACTCCAATTTACCTCTTGAAATCTGTTGCCTGCAATTCTGCCTTGCTTTCAAACCCTCTTCGTTGCCTTACCTCAATATATTTTTGGACGAGAGTTCTCCTTTATAACTGCAGGTTTGTGAATTGCAGTGCCCCTGCGCTCCATTTTTCAACTCGCTTTTTTGTGAGCTGGCCGCAAAACCGCAGGATTGCTTCAGGCCGTGTTCTGGCTCCAGGCGGCAGGCTGAGCCTTTGGTTAATTCTTCTTCCTGATGGGAATTTAGAGTGACCTGTGCCTGTCCAAACACCTACAGCTAGTCTCTCATTCGTTCCCCCTCTTCCCGTTCATCCTCGGCACAAATTGCAAACTGCAAAACAGGAGGTTAGAGGCACTGACTCTCCAAGTGGGGAGATTGTTAGTTAAGCGGCTAAAATGGCGAACCCGAGCTCCAAGAGAGGAAAAATGAGGTTCGTTTTAGAACCTCTCCTGATCACACGGTGTACCATCCTCTGGGTTTCCCATGCATGTTTTAGCTGTAGGAAGATTCCCTTGAACCTGGAGAGTTGGGACCCATGGAATGCGTAGCACGCAGTATTACTTTAAAGGGCCTGCATTTGCTCACCCAACCTCACCAATTCTCTCAGCCCCAAGACTGTCCAGCCTTATGTCTCATCCAGGTGTGGGTGTCGATGTGGTCAATATAGGTGGCATCACAGCCCCTGAACGAATTTTCTAATAATTTCTCTCTCTTTCACTGTCTTTGTGTTTTGTTATTGAAATTTATTTTTATAAATGGGTTTAGGTGATTTTCACTGCTGTGTTTATGCTGCTCTACACACACTTGATTCCCTTACGGGGACATATCAATACATAGGTTTTAAGTTTCTTACTAGTCAGATATATTCCTCTGAGGTGAATAGGGAGTGTTGAGTCTAGTTCATTGAGCAAGGAGTAGGTCTTGTCTATTACATATGTGGTTTATGGAATGGTATCTGTGTTAATTTCAAACTCTGTTTTTTTGCATCACCCCACCTCACCTTTCCCCTTAAGCAGGCATAAGTTTTTTATTCTAAATGTGAGACTCTTGTTCTGCTCTGTAATTCAGTTCATGTGTAGCCATGTGTACATTCCCTCTATAAATGATATCTTATGATAAGTTTCTTTTTTTGTGTGACTTATTTCGCTTAGAATCGTCGTACCTAAATCCACTCATTATGCTGCTACTAGACTTATAACATTGATTTCATGGCTGAGTGAAAATCCGTTGTACATAATTACTGCAACTTCTTTATCCATTTTTCTCTTTCCTGAAATATTTAAGGTGTACTGAACTTGAGGTTCTTGTAAACATAGCAGCCCTAAATTGTGGGGTGCCTGTGTCTTTTTGATTTTTATTTTTTGCAAGATATACGCCCATGGGGGAAGTGCCCTATGCTCTGTAGCTCTGTTTTTGAGATGTTTTAGGAAACACCATTCACTTCTCCAGAGTGGCTGTTGGCAATTTACATCCCGCCCATCAGGGTAACAAGGCTCCCTGTTCTCCATGGCCTGTCATTCCTTTCTGGTTTCTACACTTTTTTCGGATGGCCCTTTTGACCGGTGGGAAGTGAGACTTCTTAGTAGTAAGGATTTGCATTGCCCACTTGCTTGGATGGCCAAAAAGGGCGGATGCTTTTATTCCTGAATATATTCAGGAAAAACGCATCCGCCCTTTTTGGCCAATGTAATCATTGTCGAAGTTCTGCCACTATTCATGTGTTTTAAAGGCGACTCCAATCTACCTCTTGAAATCTGTTGCCTTCAATTCTGCCTTGCTTTCAAATCCTCTTCGTTGCCTTACCTCAATATATTTTTGGACGACAGTTGTCCTTTAACTCTGCAGGTTTGTGCATTACAGTGCCCCTGAGCTCCATTTTTGAACTTGCTTTTTTTGTGAGCTGACTGCAAAACAGTAGGGTTGCTTCAGGCTCTATTCTGGTTCCTTTGCGGCAGGCTGCGCCTTTGGTTAATTCTTCTTCCTGATGGGAAATTAGAGTGACATGTGCCTGTCCAAGCACCTACAGCTAGTCTCTCATTGGTTCCCCCTCGTCCAGTTCATCCTCCGCAGAAATTGCAAACTGCGAAACTGGAGGTTAAAGGCACTGACTCTCCAAGTGAGGAGATTGTTACTAAAGTGGCTGGAATGGCGACCCCGAGCACCAGGAGAGGGAAAGTGAGGTGCGTTTTAGAAACCTTTCCCGATCACACGGTGTACCATCCTCTGGGTTTCCCATGCTTGTTTTAGATATAGGAAGATTCCCTTAAACCTGGAGGGTTGGGACCCATGGAATGGGTAGTATGCAGTATTGCTTTAGAGGGTCTGCATTTGCTCAGCCAAACTCAACCGTCTTCTGAGCCCCAAGTGTCCAGCCTTATGTCTCATCCAGCTGTGGGTGTAGATGTGGTCATTCCAGGTTGCATCACAGCCCCTGAACAAATTTTGTAAGAATTTCTCTCTGCTTCCCTGACTTTGTGTTTTGTTTTTGAAATTTATTTTTATAATGGGGTTTAGCTGATTTTTACTGCTGTGTTTATGCTGCTCTACACACACTTGATTCACACTTGAGACATATCAATACATACGTTTAAGATTCTTACTAGTCAGATATATTCCTCTGCGGTGAATAGGGGGTGTTGAGTCCAGTTCATTGAGCAAGCAGTAGGTCTTGTCTATTACATATTTGGCTTATAGAATGGTATCTGTGCTAATTTCAAACTCTGGTTTTATGTATCACCCAACCTCACCTTTCCCCTTAAGCAGTCATAAGTGTGTTTTCTAAATGTGTGACTCTGTTCTGTTTTGTAATTCATTTCATGTGTATCCGTGTTTACATTCCCTCTATACATGATATCTTATGATAAGTTTCTTTTTCTGTGTGACTTATTTCACTTAGAATCATTGTACCTAAAACCACTCATTATGCTGCTACTGGCCTTATGACATTGATTTCATAGCTGAGTGATATTCCATTGTACATAAGTACCACAACTTCTTTATCCATTTTTCTCTTTCCTGGGATATTTAAGGTGTACCAAAGTCAAGTTTCTTGTAAACAGAGCAGCCCTAGACTTTGGGGTGCCTGTGTCTTTTTGATTTTTAGTTTTCCCAAGATATATGTGCATGAGTGGAAGTGTCCTATGCTCTGTAGCTCTGTTTTTTAGATATTTTAGGAAACACCATACGCTTCTCCAGATTGGCTGTTGTAAATTTACATCCCGCCCATCAGCGTAACAAGTCTCCCTGTTCTCCATGGCCTGGCCTGCCTTACTGGTTTTTATACTTTTATCGAATTGCCCTTTTGACCGGTGGGAAGTGAGACTTTTTGTAGTGCGGATCTGCCTTGCCCGCTTGCTTGGTTGGCCGAAAAGGGTCGTATGCGTTTTTTCCTGAATATATTCAGGAAAAAACGCATACGACCCTTTTCGGCCAACTGCATCATTGTTGAAGTTCTGCTGCTTTTCATGTGCTTTAAAGGTGACTCCAATCTACATCTTGAAATCTGTTTCCTGCAATTCTGCCTTGCCTTTAAATTCTCTTCGTTGCCTTACCTCAATATATTTTTGGATGATAATTGTCCTTTAAAACTCTGTAGGTTTGTGAATTGCAGTGCCCCTGAGCTCCATTATTCAACTCGCTTTTTTGTGAGCTGGCTGCAAAACCTCAGGATTGCTTCAGGCCCTATTCTGGGTCCAGGGCGGCAGGCTGATCCTTGGTTAATTCTTCTTCCTGATGGGAAATTAGAGTGACATGTTCACGTCCAAACACCTACAGCTAGTCTCTCATTCGTTCCCCCTCTTCCCGTTCATCCTCCGGACAAATTGCAAACTGTGCGAAACAGGAGGTTAGAGCTGCTGATTCTCCAAGTTGGGAGACTTTTAGTAAAGCAGCTGGAGTGGCGAACCCGATCTCCAGGAGATGAAAAATAATGTGCATTCTAGACACCTTACCCGATCACCTGGTGTACAGTCCTCTTGGTTTCCCATGCATGTTTTAGCTGTAGGAAGATTCCCTTGAACCTGCAGATTTGGTACCCATGGAATGGGTACCAGGCAGTATTACTTTAACGGATCGGCATTTCCTCACCCAACCTCACTAATTCTCTTAGCACGAATAGTTTCCAGACTTATGTCTCATCCTGCTGTGGGTCTAGATGTGTTCAATCCATGTTGCATCACAGCTCCTGAGCGAGAGTTGTAAGAATTTTTCTCTGTTTCACTGTCTTTTTTTTTTAATTTATTTTTACATGGGTTACAGTTGATTTTCAATGCTCTGTTTCTTGCTGCTGTACATCTACTTGATTCACGTACAGAGAGACATCAATAATTTTTTTTTCAGATTCTTACCAGTTGTATATATTCTTTTCCGGTGACTTGAGTGTGCTGAGTGCAGTTCTTTGAGGTACCGTGTAGGCCTTGTTGATTATCAATTTGGCATTTGGAACGGTGTCTTTGCTAATTTCAACCTCCTGGATAATGCCTCACCCCTCCCCACCTTTCCTGTTTAGCAGCCTTATGTGTGTTTTCTACATATTTGACTATGTTTCTGTTTTGTAATTTATTTCATCTGTAGCTACGTAACTCTTCCGGAGTTGTTGCAACTGGCCTTATTTCATTGATTTCCGGGCTGAGTAATATTCCACTCTACATAAGTACCACATCTCTCTTATCCATTTTTTCCTTCCAGGGTCATTTAGGTTATATCCAAATCGAGGCTCTTTTAAACAGAGGTGTGGTAAATGTTGGGGTGCCTGTGTCCTGTCGAGTTTTGTTTTTCCCAAGATATACGCCCATGAGTGCAAGTGCCCTATCCTCTGTAGCTCACTTTTTAGATGTTTAGTAAACACAATACACTTCTCCAGAGTGGCCGTTGGCAATTTACATTTCCACTATCAGCCTCACAGGGCTCCCTTTTCTCCTCGCCCTGTCCTGCATATCTGGTGTTTACACTTTATGAGGATGGCTCTTCTGACTGATGCAAAGTGATGCCTTTTGTAGTATTGATTTCCAGTGCCCACCTGTTTGGTTGGCTAAAAAGGGTGTATGCTCTTTTCTTGAATATATTCAGAAAAAACGCATATGCCCTTTTTGGCCAACTGCAGCGTTGGCGATGTTCAGCCCCTCTTCTTGTGCTTTTATGGCGAGTCATTTCTACCTCTTCAAATCCCTTTCCTGCCATTCTCCCTTGCTTACAAGTCCTTTTCGGTGACTTCCCTCAAGACATTTTTTGACGATAGATATTTTCAAATCTGCAGTTTCGTGAATTTTAGTGCCCCTGAGTTCCATTTTTCACCTTATGTTTTTGGGAACTGGCCACAAAGCAGCGTGATTTCCTCAAGCCCTCTTCTGTTTCCGTGGGCAATCCTAGCCTTTGGTCAATTCGTCTTCCTGATTGGAAATTAGAGTGACATGTGCCTGTCCGAACACTTAGGACTTGTCTCTCATTGTTTCTCCTCCTTCCGCTTCATCCTCTGGACAAATTCCAAACTGTGCACAACAGGATGTTGACGGTGCTGACGTCCCCAAGTGGGGAGATTGTTAGGAAAGATGCTGGAGGGGTGAACCTGAGCACCGGGAGATGTGGAGATGAGATGCCTTTTCCAAACTCTTCCCGATCAAACGGTGTACCATCCTCTGGGTGTGACAGGCATGTTTTAGCAGTAGGAAGGGTCCCGTGCATGTAAGGAGAACACCAGGATTTTTTCCAAATCAGTGTCTCCCCGAACCCCAAACTGGGGAATTTTTAAGCTACGGCTACACGTATGTTCATTAAGGGCCTTGGGGTGTAGGCAGAGTCCGAACTTTAGATGATTGAAGTCTTCAGGGTCAGAAGCGCTCACCATCGGCTTCCATTAGGTTACATTTTATCTGTAGTTGATAGATGATGTCGATAAAAATATTTATTCTTTTTCAGATTATTTCCCCTTATAGGTTATTGCAAAATATTGAGCGTATTTCCCTGTGCTATACAGTAGTTCCTTGTTGATGATCTATTTTATACATAGCAGTGTGTATGTGTTAATCCCAAACTGTTAATTTATCCCTCCTCCCACCTTTCCCCTTTGGTAATAATAAATTATAAGATTTTATACTTCTCAGAAATGGGGGAGCTGAAAGAGAGGTATCATTTTCAATGGAAAAGCATTCAAAACAAGATTGAAGCTTCAGCCAAGATTATTAGATGTACATCCTTGGAAAGAAATCACTTCATTTCTCTAATGTTGACCTGACAAATAAGACAAACCTCTTCACTGAACTTGCTTGTAATAAAGTGATGGAAATATCAAATGGAAGTGTTGGAAACATCTTATTTTACCGAGCCTTACACTCTGCTCTATGTTAATTACAGTTTGGCTCACACATCTGTTCATTGAAGTTACAATGTTCTCAAATTCTATTACTGATCCTCCAGAGTGGGCCCCAACAAGGGTCTCCCTGCCCAGTGTCATTGGAGCCAACAGATAGAGACAGCTTTTTCAGAAGCAAAGGAAACTTTATATTTTGATCAGAGAATGGAGAGGTGAGAGCACGTGCTCCTCCGCGGGCTGTGGGCCGGGCTGCTGTGTAGGGATCCGGGCAGCGTCAGCAGCAGGGAGGGGGCGGAGCTCTCAAGGGCCGTATTGGCTGCAGCTCAGGCTCTATGTCGCGGAGTCTGCACGGGGCCCTCGAGCTGAGGTGTCGACCCAGCCATTCTGCGCTAGGAAATCGGGTCTGAAGTGCCGGGTGTGGGACCTCTGCATGCGGAACCCTAGGAGCACGTGAGATTAGACAAAGCACAAAGGAAAAAAAGGTTAGACTTTATTTTATTGCCCAGATTCTATTTTTATCTCCCAGAAATTTTTAATGGGCTTTGCCGGTGACAAACCCCTCCTCTGTCTTTTGTCCCGTTCCTCATTCTTGGGGCGCTGAGGGTGCAGACCCCTCTACTGTAACTGCTTCGTGCTGAGTTGGGAGTCCTCCTACCCGGGTGGGAGGGGCAGAACTTCTCCCTAGCAGCCTCCAGGTGAAGTTGATTGTCACCAGGCCTCCTGCCTCACCGCTCGTCCACCTGAGCACCAGCATTGGAAGTGTTATACATTCTAATGACCTTTAAGGGTCCAGGAAAGAGATGCACAGAGACGCTGGGGGGGCCGGTTTAACCCCACCCCACATTTGTTCGGCCACCTTAGGCTGACGGTTTCTGCCAGCCTAGATGCTCTGACCAGTAGTTAGGCCCCTGAATTAATGTACAAACAGCACCAGGTGTCACAGCCCTGCCTGCTCAACTCCCAGACAGTCCAGGGTCGGTGGTGATCCAGGACCATGACGGCCACTGAGTCAACGGCCTTTTGAAGTAGCCAGGAGTCCAGCCGGTCTTATTGGCCGCTGTCACCGCGGTGTCTGTAGGCTCTTCTATGGTGACAGCATGATATACGGTTCCCCCGCCAAGCTTATTAGCTCCTCTCTGGGTGCAGTAAGTCCTGCAAGCAGCAGTCTGCTCTTTTGGGGCACACTCTTGTTGTTTTCTGAGAGAAACTCCAGGTTAAGTGATGGTCACACGAGTCGTCATGGGGGCCCATTGCCCCCAGTTGTCTCTCTGGTGGTTCGAGTTGGAGGGCCTCGTCACTCGAGGTCAGTGTGCCCACGGAGTGACCCCTGCAACTTCAGGGCATGGTGGGTGGTTAGGATCACCATGTGGGGTCCTTTTCCCTTAGGAGGGAGCTGGCCTTGTGGGCTGCTGATTTCCAGGTTTTTAGATACCCCCAGTATCCTGGCCGGATGGGGCGGCTGGCCAAGCCCTTGATGACCGTAGTTTATCCTACCTGGAGGGCATTCTTGCATTGTTCCATTTCAAGTGGTCCCAGTTTTTACAGTAATACTCCAAGGGCGATTCACCTTCGACCGGGAATGTAAAGGTCAAAGGGTTTAGCTAAATTAGGGAGTTCCAGGGCAAGGATCTGAATTAACTGCTCTTTCCATTCTTGAAAGGCCTCTTCTGGATTCTATTCAAAAGGATCATCATCTTTTCCTTTCAGTGTTTCATATAGAGGTTCAGCTATTAGACTGTAGTTAGGGATCCAGATGCAGCAAACCCCGGCCTCCCCAGGAACCCCTAAACTGTCTTCTAGTTTTAGAAGGGGTAAGGCTGCAAATGGCTTCTTCCCTTTCCTGGGATGCGCTTCTCTGACCTTCTGTGAGAATGAAGCCCAGGCAGGTCACCTTAGTCTGTGATATTTGAGCCTTTTCCTTGGACACCTTCTATCCTTTATTGTCTGGGTAGTTCAGAGGCCTCCTTAGTAGGGTTGGCGATCAGAATGTCATCTGCATATTGAAGGAGGGTTCCTTTTTCCAGAGGTGGAACTTCTAGGTCTTTAGCTAACGTTTCCCCAAAGATGGTGTGGGAATTTTTGAACCCTTGGGGCAGGACAGCCAGCAGTATTGTTTTTGTTGTATGTTGAGTCCTGCCACTCACAAGCCAAAATTTCTTGTGACTCTGGGACTAATGGAATACAGAAGAAGGCATCACTGAAGTCTAATACAGAATACCATGCCCTGGTGGATGGTAGAATGACCAGCAGGGTGTAGGAATTAGGAACTACTGGATGTCTATCCTCGGTGGCTTCACTGACTGTCCTGACATCCTTTACCACATCGCCAGCAGCCCACAGGGCTCTCGTGGTCAGGCCAATCCCAGGATATGGAGCTCACCTGGGCAGGTCCCCCGCAGCCCATGGGGCTCTCATGGTGAAGCCCCTCCCAGGATATTGAGTTCACCTGGGCAGGTCCTCAGCAGCCCACGGGGCTCTAGTGGTTAGGCCCCTCCCAGTATATGGGACTCACCTGGGCAGATCCCGAGCAGCCCGTGGGGCTCTCATGTTCAGGCCCCTCCCAGGGTATGGAGTTCACCTGTGCAGCTACCCAGCAGCCCATGGGGCTCTCGTGGTCAGGCCCCTCCCAGGATACGGAGCTCCCCTGGGCAGGTACCCCGGCAGGGCTGGGCACACAGGAACCGTGCACATAGCCCTCATTGCAGAGCACCCCCAGCTCACCTGTCGCTCAGAGATGACAAAGAGCACCACAGAGCAGGACTTGAACTAACAAACAGCAGCTCCAACAGGTCTGTGACCCTGGGCATCACTCTGTGCGGCCTCCCTCTGCCTGGTTTTCCAGAGACTTCCACTGCAGCCGGCGCACCAGGCCTCTGTCTCCACCCACCACCCCTCCTCTCCCTGACTCCTGGGTTCCTCTCATTAGGAGAGGGTCTTCTTGAAGTTGTCTCGCACTCATGGGCCAGATAAAATGATTAGAAAACAAGCCGGAGCTGCAGTCCCTTGTCTATCCTGACTCTCAGGAGCCCATACCTGTTCGTTGGACCTGGCCAGTTCAGCAAGGTCCATTTTCTGCAACTGTGAGCCCCTGAAGGGTGAAGATTGGCTGACCTGGGCAGCCTGACTCTGCCGGCCAGCCCTCCCCAGGTGTGCCTGGGTTGAGGTCAATATAAACACCCCTCCAGGCAGCAAGAGCCCCTGCAGCTGTGCCTGACGCCATATTCTCTGCTCCGTCAGCAGTCTCGGGGCTGTGCTGGTGGGAGGGAGTGAGGGGCCATGGCTTTGTGGGTGGCCCAGTGTGAGTGGGGCTCTGCTGGACTTTCTGCAGGAGTTGCCAGGCTGCCACCTCCTAAAGAAGAGGATGTGTCACCCATACCTGCCGCTGGAATTTCTCCCCGAGCAGAGGTGAGGAAGGAAAAAAGCAGTGGGGGCTGGGACAGGAGGGGTACCTCAGGGAAATGGAAAGCTTCCAGAAGAGCGGCCGGGGCCAGGACCATCCTGGCTGGCCTGCAGGCACCAAGTTGGCCGGCTTGCTGTCGCTGGTGTGGCTCCACGGCCCTTCCTCTAGGCTTTCAAGTCCTTGTACACATTCAGGTGTTTTACCTGGGAAGGGTGGGAACAGTTCAGCAGCATCTACTTGGGGCTCAGCTCACGTTTACTCAGAGACGCCTCAGCACGGTCCCCCAGCTTTGCAATGAGGACGCTTATTGGGGGGGGGGCTGCTGGCTGCATGGGAGATTTCCCCACCTCTGACCAACTTCAGAATTGTTTACCACTGGAGCAAGTGCCCTGATAGGGTTTTCCTTGTATAACTGGTGGGTTCTGTTGTTTTTTTTTTTTTTTTTCATTTTTGGTTCAAGGTAGATTTTATTCCTCTTTTTTGTATTTATAGATATAAGCATGGAAATAATTCATTCATATAAATACATCTATGTGAAGGGAAGAACTTCTTTTTCTGTTTTATTTTATTTTTTTTTTAATTTTTTAATTTTATTTTATTTATTTTTTTATACAGCAGGTTCTTATTTGTTATCTACTTTATACATATAAGTGTATACATGTCAATCCCAATCTCCCAACTCATCCCACCACCACACCCCCACGGCTTCCCCCCCTTGGTGTCCATACGTTTGTTCTCTACATCTGTGTCTCTATTTCTGCCCTGAAAACTGGTTCATCTGTACCATTTTTCTAGGTGCCACATATATGCCTTAATAAACAATATTTGTTTTTCTCTTTCTGACTTACTTCACTCTGTATGACAGTCTCTAGATCCATCGACATCTCTACAAATGACCCAATTTCATTCCTTTTTATGGCTGAGTAATATTCCATTTTATATATGTACCACATCTTTATCCATTCGTCTGTCTGTGGGCATTCAGGTTGCTTCCATTACCTGGCTATTGTAAATAGTGCTGCAATGAACATTGTGGTGAATGTATCTTTTTGATTTATGGTTTTCTCTGGGTATATGCCCAGTAGTGGGATTGCTGGATCATATGGTAATTCTATTTTTAGTTTTTTAAGGAACCTCCATACTGTTCTCCATAGTGACTGTATCAATTTACATTCCCACCAATAGTGGAAGAGGGTTCCTTTTCTCCACACCCTCTCCGGCATTTGTTGTTTGTAGATTTTCTGATGATGCCCATTTAACAGGTGTGAGGTGTTACCTCATTGTAGTTTTGATTTGCATTTCTCTAATAATTAGTGATGTTGAGCAGCTTTTCATGTGCTTCTTGGCACATGAAAAAATTCTTGCATCTTCTTGATCTTTGCCTACATTCTTTTCCCAAAGTCTTGGATCATCTTCACTATCATTATTCCAAATTCTTTTTCTGGAAGGTTACATATCCCCACATCATTTCATTGTTTTTCTGGGGATTTATCTCATTCCTTGATCTGGTATAAAGTCCTCTGCCTTTTCATATTCTCTATCTTTCTGTTAATGTGGTTTTCCTTCCACAGGCTGCAGAAATGTAGTTCTTGCTTCTGCTGTCTGCTCTCTGGTGGATGAGTCTATCTTAGAGGCTTGTGCAAGCTTCCTTATGGGAGGGACTGGTGGTGGGTAGAGCTGGGTGTTGCTCTGCTGGGCAGAGCTTTAATCTGCTTGTCTGTGGATTAAATAAAATGTAATAAAAAGTTTAATCCGCTTGTCTGCTGATGCATGGGGCTGGGTTCCCTTCCTGTTGTTTGTTTGGCCTGAGGCGACCCAGCACTGGAGCCTACCTTGCTCTTGGTGGGGCTAATGGCGGACTCTGGGAGGGCTCACGCCAAGGAGTATTTCCCAGAACTTCTGCTTCCAGTGTCGTTGTCCCCATGGTGAGCCACAGCCACTCCCCACCTCTGCAGGAGACCTCTAAAACTAGCAGGTAGGTCTGGTCATTCGCTTATGGGGTGACTGCTCCTTCCCCTGGGTCCTGATGTGCACACTACTTTGTGTGTGCCCTCCAAGAGTGGAGTCTCTGTTGAGACTCTGAGTCTCTGAGTGCAGTTGAGACTCTGAGACTCGGAGTGGAGTCGCACAGACTCTGGGTCCTGTGAAGCTTCGATGCTTTGTGGTTCTAGAAATCCTATAAGAGACGGTCCACAGCAGGTGAAGCTAATGCTGTCAGTAGAGGTGGTGAAGCCAAAGATCTGCAGTTCTGACTAGAGGTGCCGATGTACATACAGGGCAAAATCATCTCCTGTGAATATAGTTCAGGCACGTTTAAGATGAATGCAGTCATGTTAATGCCTAACATCTTCTATCTTGTGCCTCTCCTCAGGGACCCCATCCTCAGTTCCTGAGGCTCCTGTAAGTCATGTACAGGGGAATGGAGAGTGAGCTCTGTCCAGTCTGAGCCCTGAGTTACTTTGTGTGTATCTTAGGATACTTTGTATTTCTGTGGTGGCTGTTGTAACATCATCTCTTTCATTTCTGATTTATTTGGGCTCGCTCTTTTTAAAAAAACATACTACTGTTGTCTTTTACTCTTTACAGAAGTTGAATAAGTGTTTGATCTACTACCCTTACTCTATGTATACTTTTTGCAGTGTGATTTTTACTTTTGTTTGTTTTCTTGTTACTATCAATAATTAGTGAGACTTCTTTTAAGCTACCTTCAGCATTGCTTATAAAGCTGCTTTATTAGTGATGACAGAGCTTTAATGGAAGTTGTGTTCTGGTTGTAAAGTAGAATGCAATGTGCCAGCAAAAAGCCCCTTAAGTTTATGTCTCATTACTTCTTGTTCTTTTTTAAAATTAATTTTTATTTTTTATCAGAACAAATATGATTAAAATGTTTTGTTTGTTCTAGGTGTGCAAGACTTGGTTCTTTTACACATATTCATGTATCTATACTTCTTCAGATCGTTTTCTCATGTAGGTTATTACACAATGTTGAGTAGTCTTCTCTTGGTATTCCGTAGGTCTTTGGTGATTATATATTTAACACGTGTTTCTATGTCTGTGTTAACCCCAATACCCTAATGTATCCAATCCTCACACCTTTCCATTTGGTGAACCATAAGTCTGTTTAATGAATCTGTGATTGCCTTTCTCCGTGGAAATATCTTCATTGGTATCACTTTTAGCTAACACCTGTAAGTGATATTATAGGATATGTGCCTTTTGCTGTCTGACTTAGTACAATTTGCCTGATGACCTCTAGAATCATCTGTGGTGCTGAAAATGGCATTGTTTCATTTTTTTCCTTAGGTAATACTCCATCTGTACATGTACCGGTTCTTCTTTGTCCACTCACCACTTGATGAACTTTTTGGTTGCCTCCATGTCTTGGCTATTGTAATACTGCTGCAATGCACATTTGCCTGGCTGTGTCTTTCCAATTCTGTCTTCTTATGTTATTGGCCCAGGAGTGGGCCTCCTGTATCACATGGTATGTCAGGGTTTACCTTTTAAAGGCACCAAGTATCTGTTCTCACTACTGGCTATTTCCAGGTTACATCCCACTTACAGTTGAGGGTATGCATTTCTCCACATCACCTTCAGCATTTATTGTTTGTAGTTTTCTTGCTGATGGATATTCTGAATGGTGTGAGCTGATACTTCTTTGTGGTTGAATTTGCGTGTGACTCATAATCCATTGAAATTGAGCTTTAAGGCATGTCCTTTTTATTTTTCAAACTGTGATTACAGCTTAGTTCTTCTAAGTGTTTTCTTAAAGTATGTGTCACATTTTGAAATTTATTGGCCATTACCTCTCTCAAGACATTTTGAGGGCAGATTTCATTTACAGCCCTGCAGTACGTGTTCACATGAAGTGACCATTAGCACAGGCTTTAAAGTTGCTTTTGCAGGTAACGGCCAGAGTGCAGCAGCCTTTCTTCGTTCACCATGCTGGTAACTAGGGAAACAGACCTTCCGGCCAGTTGTCTTCCTCAGTTATAAATTAGAGCGGAATGTGCCCGGATAAACTCCCCAAAGCTGATGTCTCTTTACTTATGTTTGTTTTTTAATTTGAATTTATATATATACGTATATATATATGTGTATATATACATATATATATACTATATATATGTGTATATATATATATATATATATATATATATATATATATATATATATATATATATGTTTTTTCGATACGCGGGCCTCTCACTGTTGTGACCTCTCCCTTTGCGGAGCACAGGCTCCGGACGTGCAGGCTCAGCAGCCATGGATCACAGGCCTGGCCGCTCCGCGGCATGTGGGATCTTCCCGGACCAGGGCACGAACCCATGTCCCCTGCATCGGCAGGCGGACTCTCAACCACTGCGCCACCAGGGAAGCCCTGAATTTATATTTTTTATTGGAGTCACATGCCATTGTGTACATGGACCACTTCTTCTTTGTGCATTCCTCTGTTGATGGATATTTTCGCTGCTTCCAAGTGTTGGCTATATTATATATTGCTGGAGTGCAAGATTGCCAGCCTGTGATTTTTTGATTCTCATTTTCTCAGGTGATAGGCCCAGCAGTGGGTGTGACTGATTGACTAGTAGCTCAATGTTTACCTTTACAAAGCACCTCTATTGTGTTTTCATTTGTGGCTCTTACCACATCCCCCTTAGAACCGAGGGTATGCATTTCTCCACAATCCCTTCAGCATTTATTGTTTGCAGCATTTTTGCTAATGGCCATTCTGACTGCTGTGACCTGATAGGTTTTTGTAATTTCGGTTTGCATGTCTTTAAAAATTCCTAAAATTCATCATTTTCCACGCCTTTTTCTTTTATGTTAAAAAGAAAAACTGTGAGTACAATATATCTCTTCAAATTGTCTTCTTGGAATGTTGACCTCTTTTGAATTTTTGGTCGATATTCGACCCCAGGATTTTTTGGAGGGCAGCTGTCATTATAGAACTGCAAGTTTGGTGAATATTTAGTGACCTTTAGCACTGGGTTTAAAGCTGCTGCTGTGGGAAAGGGCCACAAGGAGGCAGCATTTCTCCATTCCCAAACCTGGGTACTAGGGCAGCAGAGCCTTTCTGGAAGTCGTGTTCCTAGGTTGTAAGTTAGAATGGAATGTGCCAGGAGAAACGCCCATAAGTTTATGTCTCATTACTTCTTCTTGGTTTTAAATTTTTTTAAATTGGGGTAATGATTACAATATTGTTTGTCCAGGTGTACACAATCTGGTTCATTTGTACAATATGTATGTCTATTCATGTTCAGATCCTCTTCCCATGTAAAATATTACAGAGTGTTCCGTAGACCTCCCTTGCTATATGGTCGGTCTTTTTGATATATGTTTATAATATGTATTTGTATATGTATGGTAACACTAATATTAATTTATCCATTCTGCCCTTTGCTTTTCGATAAGCATACTTAACTTCTAAGTCTGTGAGTATCTTTCTCTGTGGAAATATGTTCGTGTTAGTTATTAGATAACGCCTATAAGTGATATCATAGGATATAGGTCTTTTGCTTTTTGACTTACCTCATGTTCTGTGTTTATCTCCAAGCTCCTCTATGGTGCCTCAAATAGCAGTGTTTCATTGTTTTCCATGGCTAATATTCCATTGTGTATATGGACCATTTTTTCTTTAACCATTCATCTGTTGATGGACATTTTGGTTGCTTCACTCTTTTGGCTATTGTGAATAAGGCTGCAGTGCAGCTTTTGCAGCCCGGGTCTTCTCGATTCTGGTCTTCTCAGGTGAGAGGCCCAGTGGTGTGATTGCTGGATTGAATGGTACCTCAATTTTTACTTTTAAACGCAGCTCCTTTCTGTTCTCATTATTGGCTGTTACCACTTTACATCTCATCAGCAGCTAGAGGGTACACAGTTCCCTAAAACCCCTCCAGTATTTATTGTTTGTAGACTTTTTGCTGATGGTCATTTGACTGGTGTGAGTTGAAACCTTTTTGTAGATTAGATTTGCATGATTCTAATAATTCCTGAGGTTGAGCATTTATCCATTTTCCTTTTTTAAAAACACAGTGAGTAAAACTTGTCTTCATGCTATCTTCTTGAAAAATTTGCCTGTTTTGAATTTTTTCACCATTCCCTCCCTCAGCACAATATTTGAGGGCAGGTGTCCTTTACAGCCCTGAGTTCTTGTGAATGTTAAGTGACCATTAGCTGTGGGTTTAAAGCCGCTCTTGCGGGAAACGGCCACAAGGCGGCAGCATTTCTACATTTCCAATTCTGGGTTTTGGGGCAACAAAGCTTTCCTGGAAATCGTGTTAGTAGGCTTCAAATTAGAGTGGAATGTGCCAGTGCAAACCCCCAAGAGCTTATATCACCTTACTTGTTTGCTTTTTAAATTTAATTTTTATTAGGTATCAGAGAAAATTTAATAAAAATGTTGTTTCTCCTGGGTGTACAGAATCTGGTTCATCATATCAACGTATCTATCTATTCATCTTTGGATCCTTTCCCGTGTAGGTTATTACAGAGTGTTGAGTAGACCTCTCTTGGTATTCCATAGGTATTTTGTGATTATATATTTCATATGTATTAATACATGTCTGTTAACCCCCATATCCTAACTCATGCATTCCTTACACCTTTCCATTTGGTTAAACATAATATTTTTTTCTTAATCCATGCTTTTTCTTCTCTTGGAAATATGTTCATGTGTATCAATTTTTAGGTAACACCTAGAAGTAATGTCATAGGATATCTGTTTTTCAGTTTCTTTCTTACATCAAGTTGGGTGATTATCTCTAGGTCCTTATACGGTGGTGCCAACGGCACTGTTTCATTGTTTTCCATGGCTAACATTCCATTGTTTACATGGACCACTTCCTCTGTGCATTTTTCTGTTGATGGACATTTTGGTTTCTTCCAAGTCTTTGCTATGTTAAATGTTCCTGCAGTTCTGGTTTGGCAGCCTGTGTCTTTTCCATTCTGCTCTGCTCAGGTGATAGGTGCATCCAAGGACCTACCAGATCACATGGTAGCTCAATTGTTACCCTTAAATGCACCTCCATTATGTTCTCAATACTGGCTGTTACCAGTTTACAACCCCCCAGCAGCTAGAGGGTACACAGTTCTCTGAAACCCCTTCAGTATTTACTCTTTGTAGACTTTTTGCTGAATAACATTCTGATGGCTGTGAGGTGAACATTTCTCTAGTTGGATTTGCATGGCTTTATTAATTGCTGATGTTGAGCATTTTTCAATTCCATTTCATTTTAAAGAAAAAAAAAGAAAAGACAAAATGCGTAAAATATGCCTCTTGAAATTGTCTTCTTGAAATGTTGACGTCTTTTGAATTTTCTGGTCGATTTTACGACCCCAGGATTTTTTGTGATGGCAGGTGTCATTTACAGGCCTGCAATTATTTTGAATATTAAGTGACCATTAGCACTGTTGTGTGAAATGGCCAGAAGGCGGCAGCACTTCTCCTTACCAAATCTGGTTCCTAGGGCAACAGAGCCATAATGGAAGTAGTGTTGTAGGTTGTAAATTAGAATCAAATGTGCCAGGAAAAGCCCCTTAAGATTATGTCTCATTACTTCTTGTTCGTTTTTTTAATTTAATTTTTATTTTTTATCACAACAAGTTTGATTACAATGTTTTGCTTGTTCTAGGTGTACAACATGTGGCTCTTTTACACACACACACACACACACACACACACATATATATATATTCTTCAGATCCTTTTCCCATGTAGGTTATGACACAGTGTTGAGTAGCCTTCTCTTGGTATGCCGTAGGTCTTTGGTGATTATATATTTCACATGTGTTTGTATATCTCTGTTAACCCCAATATTGTAATGTATCCAATCCTCACACCTTTCCATTTGTTGAGCCATATGTTTGTTTAATGAATCTGTGATTGCCTTTCTCTGTGGAAATATCTTCACTGGTATCAATTTTTAGGTAACACCTATAAGTGATATGATAGGATATTTGTCTTTCGCTTTCTCACTTACTACAAGTTGCATGATTACCTCTAGACTCCTCTATGGTCCTGCAAATGGCATTGTTTCATTTTGGCCAATATTCCATCTGTACATGTACCAGTTCTTCTTTGTCCACTCATCTCTCTCTTTTTTTTTTTTTTTTGCGGTACACGGGCCTCTCACTGTTGTGGCCTCTCCCATTGTGGAGCACAGGCTCTGGACGCGCAGGCTCAGCGGCCATGGCTCACGGGCCCAGCCGCTCCACGGCATGTAGGATCCTCCCGGACCGGGGCACGAACCTGTGACCCCTGCATGGGCAGGCGGACTCTCAACCACTGCACCACCAGGGAAGCCCTGTTCACTCATCTCTTGATGGATGTTTTGGTTGCTTCCATGTCTTGGCTATTGTAATGCTTCTACAGTACAGATTTGCCTGCCTGTGTATTTCCAATTCTGTCTTAGGATATAGCCTGAGGAGTGGGCCTGCTGGATCATATCGTAGCTCAAGGTTGACCTTTTAAAGGCACCTCCATTCTGTTCCCATTAGTGGCTCTTACCAGGTTACGTCCCACTTCAAATTGAGGTTATGCATTTCTCCACAACCTCTTCAGCATTGATCATATGTAGTTTTTTTGCTGATGGTTATTCTGAGTGGTGTGAGCTGATACCTCTTTGTGGTTGGATTTTCATGTGTCTCATAATCCCTTGAAATTGAGCTCTCAGGCATGTCCTTTTATTTTTCAAACTGTTATTACAGCTGACTTCTTCAAATTGTTTTCTTGAAGTATGTGCCATATTTTGAAATTTTTTGGCCTTTACCTGCGTCAAGACATTTTAAGGGCAGGTTTCATTTGCAACCCTGCAGTACTTGTGCATATGAAGTGCCCATTAGCACAGATTTCAAAGCTGCTTTTGCACGTATCGGCCAGACGGCGACTGCATTTCTGCGTTCCCCACTCTGGTACCTAGGGAAACAGACCTTCCTGCCAGTGGTGTTCCTCAGTTATAAATTAGACTGCAGTGTGCCCTGATATACCCCCAAAAGCTTATGTCTCCTTACTTACGTTTGTTTTTTAAATTTAATTTATATTTTTTAGTGGAGTAATATCCCATTGTGTACATGGACCACTTCTTCTTTGTGCATTCCTGTGTTGATGGACATTTTCGTTGCTTCCAAGTGTTGGCTATGGTAAATATTGCTGGAGTGCAGTATTGCCAGCCTGTGACTTTTGATTCTCATTTTCTCAGGTGATAGGCCCAATAGTGGGTATGATTCATTGACTGGTAGCTCAATGTTTACCTTTTCAAAACACCTCCATTGTGTTCTCACTAGTGGCTCTTACCACGTCCATTTAACACCGAGCGTACGCATTTTTCCACAACCCCTTCAGCATTTATTGTTTGCAGAATGTTTTCTCATGGCCACTCTGACTGGTGTGAGCTGATAGGCTTTTGTAATTTGGATTTGCATGTCTTTAATAATTCCTAATATTCAGCATTTTTCCACACCTTTCTCTTTTCTTTAGAAAAAAAAAGTGTGAGTACAATTTACCTCTTGAAATTGTCTTCTTGGAGGGTTGCCCTCTTTTGAATTTTGTGGTCTACTTTCAACCCCAGGAATTTTTTTGAGAGCAGGTGTCATTTACATGCCTGCAATGATTGTGAATATTTAGTGACCATTAGTACTGGGTTTAAAGCTGGTGTTGTGGGAAACGGCCACAAGGCGGCAGCATTTCTCCATCCCCAAATCTGGTTACTAGGGCATCAGAGCCTTTTTGGAAGTCCTGTTACTAGGTTGTAAATTAGAATGCAATGTGCCAGGAAAAAGTCCCTGAAGTTTATATCTCATTACTTCTTGTTCATTCTTTTAATTGTTTTAATCGGGGTAATGATTAGGATACAGTTTGTTCTATGTGTACACAATCTGGCTCATTTGTACATCATATATATCTATTCATGTACAGATCAGTTTCCCATGTAAAGGATTGCAGAGTGTTCTGTAGGCGTCTCTTGCTATGTGCTCGGGCTTTTCGATATATGTACTTAATCTGTATTTGTATAGGTATGGTAAACCTAATCTTAATTTATACATTGCCACCACCTTTCCTTTTAGATACACATAGTTTGTTTTTTAAGTCTGTGTGTGTGTTTCTCTGTGTAAATATGTCCATTTTTGTCAGTTGTTAGGTAACACCTATAAGTGATATCATAGGATATATGTCTTTAGCTTTCCAACTTACCGCATGTTCTGTGATTATCTCTAGGCTTATCTATGGTACCTCAAAGAGCAGTGTTTCATTGTTTTCCATGGCTAATATTGCATTGTGTACATGGACCACTTCTTTATCCATTCATCTGTTGATGGACATTTAGGTTGCTTCCATGTCTTGGCTATTGTGAATAAGGCTGTAGTGCAGCTTTTGCAGCCTGTGTCTTCTGGATTCTGGTCTTCTCATGTGAGAGGCCCAGCGGTGGGCCTGCTGCATTCAATGGTAGCTCAATTTTTACTTTTAAATACAGCTCCTTTCTGTTCTCATTATTGGCTGTTACCACTTTACATCTCACCAGCAGCTAGAGGGTACACAGTTCTCAAAAACCACTTCAGCATTCATTATTTGTAGACTTTTTGCTGATGGTCAGTCGACCTGCGTGAGTTGAAACCTTTTTGTAGATTAGATTTGCATGAGTGTAATAATTCCTGAGGTTAAGCTTTTATCCATTTTCCTTTTTTAAAAAAGACAGTGAGTAAAACTTACGTCTTCATACCATCTTCTTGAAAAATTTGCCTGTTTTGAATTTTTTTAGCCATTCCCTCCCTCAGCACAATTTTTTAGGGCAGGTGTTCTTTACAGCCCTGAGGCCTTGTGAATGTTCAGTGACCATCAGCTGTGGGTTTAAAGCTGCTCTTGCGGGAAACGGCCGCAAGGCGGCAGCATTTCTACATTTCCAACTCTGGGTTTTGGGCAACAGAACTTTCCTGGAAATCGTGTTAGTAGGCTTCAAATTAGAGTGGAATGTGCCAGCGCAAACCCCCAAGAGCTTATATCTCCTTACTTGTTTTTTAAATTTAATTTTTATTAGGTATCAGAGAAAATTTGATAAAAATGTTGTTTTTCCTAGGTATACAGAATCTGGTTCATCATATCAATATATCTTTCTATTCATATTTGGATCCTTTCCTGTGTAGGTTATTACAGAGTGTTGAATAGAACTCTCTTGGTATTCCATAGGTATTTTGTGATTATATATTTAATATATGTTAGTACATGTCTGTTAACTGCCATATCTTAATTCATTCATTCCTTACACCTTTCCATTTGGTGAAACATAATTTTATTTTCTTAGTCCATGCTTTTCCTTCTCTTGGAAATAAGTTCATGGGTATCAATTTTTAGGTAACACCTAGAAGTGATGTCATAGGATATCTGTCTTTCGGTTTCTTTCTGACTTCAAGTTGGGTGATTATCTCTAGGTCCTTATATGGTGGTGCAAACGGCACTGTTTCATTGTTTTCCATGGCTAATATTCCATTGTGTACATGGACCACTTCTTCTTTGTGCATTTTTCTGTTCATGGACATTTTGGTTTCTTCCAAGTCTTGGCTATGTTAAATGTTCCTGCAGTGCAGGATTGCCAGCCTGTGTCTTTTTCATTCTGGTCTGCTCAGGTGATAGGTGCATCAAAGGACCTACCAGTTCACGTGGTAGCTCAATTTTTACCTTTAAACACACCTCCATTATGTTCTCACTACTGACTGTTACCAGTTTACATCCCCCCAGCAGTTAGAGGGTACACAGTTCTCTAAAACCCCTTCAGCATTTATTCTTTGTAGACGTTTTTCTGATGGTCAGTCGACTAGTGTGAGTTGAAACTTTTTTGTAGATTAGATTTGCATGAGTATAATAATTCTTGAGGTTGAGCTTCTATCCATTTTCTTTTTTTGAGAAGAGAGTAAGTCAAACTTACCTCTTCATAGTACCTTCTTGAAAATTTTTTCTTTTTTGAATTTTTTTGGCCGTTTCTCACCTCAGGATATTTTTTGAGGGCAGGTGTCCTTTACACCCCTGAGTCCTTGTGAATGTTAAGTGACCATTAGCTGTGGGTTTAAAACCGCTCTTGCAGTAAACGGCCACAAGGCGGCACATTTCCACATTGCCAACTCGGGTTTGGGGCAACAGAGCCTTCCTGGAAGTCGTGTTAGTAGGCAGCAAATTAGAGTGGAATGTGCCAGGGCAAACCCCCAAGCGCTTATATCTCCTTACCTCTTGTTTGTTTTTTAAATTTAATTTTTATTATCAGAGCAAATTTGATTAAAATGTTGTGTTTGTTCTAGGTGTACAGAATCTGGTTCATTATATCTGTGTATCTATCTATTCATCTTTAGTTCCTTTCCCGTGTAGGTTATTACAGAGTGGTGAGCTCAATTTTTTTTTTTTTTTTTGCAGTACGCTGGCCTCTCACCGTTGTGGCCTCTCCCATTGCAGAGCACAGGCTCCAGACGCACAGGCTCATCGGCCATGGCTCACGGTCTTAGTTGCTCCGCGGCATGTGGGATCTTCCCGGACCGGGGCAAGAACCCGTGTCCCCTGCATCGGCAGGCGGACTCTCAACCACTGCGCCACCAGGGAAGCACGGTGAGCTCAATTTTTAACTTTTAACACACCGCCGTTCTCTTTTCACTACTGGCTGTTACCATTTTACGTCCCACTAGCAGCTAGAGGGGTCACAGGTCTCTAAAACCCTTTCAGCATTCATGTTTTGTAGACTATTTTGCTGATGATCATTCTGAAGGTTGTAAGGTGAACATTTTTGTAGATTGAATTTGCATGACTTTATTAGTTCCTGTTATTGAGCATTATTCCATCATATTTTTTAAACAAAAAGAAAAAGAAAGAAAAGACAAAATGTGTGTAAAATATGCCTCTTGATATTGTCTTTTTGAAATGTTGACGTCTTTTGAATTTTCTGGTCGATTTACGACCCCCGGAATATTTTGAGGCCCGGTGTCCTTTACAGTCCTGCACATATTTTGAAAATTAAGTGACCATTAGCGTTTGGTTTAAAGCTGCTGTTGTGTGAAACAGCTACAAGGTGGCAGCATTTCTCCTTTACCAAATCTGGTTACCAGGGCAACGGAGCCTTAATGGAAGTCCTGTTCTACGTTGTAAATTAGAATGGAATGTGCCAGGAAAAATTCCTTTAAGTTTATGTCTCATTATTTCTTGTTCATATTTTTAATTTAATTTTTATTTTTTATCGCAGCAAATTTGATTACAATGTTTTGTTTGTTCTAGGTGTGCAAGATGTGGTTCTTTCACACATATACATATATCTATTCTTCTTTGGATCCTTTTCCCATGTAGGTTATGACACAATGCTAATAACACCTTTCGATTTGGGGAACCATAAGTTTGTTTAATGCATCTGTGATTGCCTTTCTCTGTGGAAATATCTTCATTGTTATCAATTTTTAGGTAACACCTATAAGTGATATCATACGATAGGTGTCTTTCGCTTTCACACTTACTACAAGTTGCGTGATTACCTCTAGACTCATCTATGGTGCAGCAAATGGCATTGTTTCACTTTTTCCTTGGCTAATATTCCATCTCTACATGTAGCAGTTCTTCTTTGTCCACTCATCTGTTGATGGACTTTTTGGTTGCTTCCTTGTCTTGGCTATTGTAATACTGCTGCAATGCAGATTTGCCTGCCTGGTCTTTCCAATTCTGTCTTCTTAGGTTATAGGCCCAGGAGTGGGCCTGCTGGATCGTATAGTAGCTCAATGTTTACCTTTTAAAGGCAACTGCATTCTGTTCCTATTAGTGGCTCTTACCAGTTTACGTCCCACTTCAAATTAAGGGTATGCATTTCTCCAAACCTCTTCAGCATTGATCGTTTGTAGTTTCTTTGCTGATGGTTATTCTGAGTGGTGTGAGCTGATATCTCTGTGTGGTTGGATTTGCATGTGTCTCATAATCCCTTGAAATTGAGCTTTCAGGCATGTCCTTTTATTTTTCAAACTTTTATTACAGCTTACTTCTTCAAATGGTTTTCTTGAAATATGTGCCACATTTTGAAATATTTTGGCCTTTACCTCCCTCAAGACATTATGAGGGCAGGTTTCCTTTACAGCACTGCAGTACTTGTTCATATGAAATGACCATTGGCACAGGTTTTGAGCTGCTTTTGCAGGTAACAGCCAGAGGGCAGCAGCATTTCATAATTCTCTGAAATGTAATTAAACACACAATATATATATATTTTCTTTTAAATTTCCATTTTTATTTTTTTAAAGTATAATTATAATTTGAGTTCTTTGTAACAAGTGAAATTTTAAAAGATTAAAGGAAAAGATAATATTTTACCACTTGCCATCCTTTCCCATTCCCTGAAACGATCAGCATAATATGTAGATTTCTCACTTTATCCAGGTGTTCTATTCATCTGTAACATCATGTTTCTCACGGTAGAAAAACAGATTTAGCTCTCACACTTTTTATAGGCTACAAAAGAGTCCATAGAACAGAAGTACCAAGCATTTCAGACTTATATATATATATATTTTTAGATGTTGGGGGTAGGAGTTTATTAATTAATTAATTTATTTTTGCTGTGTTGGGTCTTCGTTTCTGTGCGAGGGCCTTCTCTAGCTGCGGCAAGCGGGGGCTGCTCTTCATCACGGTGCGCGGGCCTCTCACTATCGCGGCCTCTCTTGTTGTGGAGCACAGGCTCCAGACGCGCAGGCTCAGTAGTTGTGGCTCACGGGCCTAGTTGCTCCGCGGCATATGGGATCCTCCCAGATGAGGGCTCGAACCCGTGTCCCCTGCATTAGCAGGCAGATTCTCAACCGCTGCGCCACCAGGGAAGCCCTCAGACTTATATTTTTGAGGGACACTCATTTACTTTCTGTTTTATTTTGTTGTTCTGCTAATTTGTTTTCAACCCAGAAAAATATTTTTTAAAAAACAAAAAACCAAAATTTAGTTAGGGGTAAGGATTAGGGTTTAGGGTATGGGTTAGGGTACAGTTTAGGATTAGGGTACAGGTTAGGGATAGGGTACGGGTTAGGGTTACGGTACGGGTAGGGTACAGGTTAGCGTAAGGGTTAGGGTTAGGGTATGGGTTAGGGTATGGCTATGGGTTAGGGTGCAGGTTAGGGTTAGGGTACGGGTTACAGTACAGTTTAGGGTATGGCTATGGGTTAGGATTAGGGTATGGGTTAGGCTACGGGTTATGGTTATGGTACGGGTTAGGGTATGGGTTAGGGTTAGGATACAGGTTAGGATTAGGGTACAGGTTAGGGTTAGAGTACAGGTTAGAGTACCGTTACAGGTTAGGGTTAAGGTGTGGGTTACAGTGTGTGTTAGTCTTAGCGTACGGGTTAGGGCTTGGGTCTGGGTTAGGTTATGGGTCAGGGTTAGGGTACGAGTTAGTATTAGGGTCCGGGTTAGCTTTAGGGTACGGGTTAGGGTACAGGTTAGGGTACGGCTATGGGTTAGGTTTAGGGTTAGGTTATGGGTTAGTGTTAGGGTACGGGTTAGGTTTCAGTTACGGGTTAGGGTTAGGGTATGGGTTAGGGTTAGGGTACAGATTAGGGTTAGGTTAGGGGTAGGGTTAGGGTACGGTTTAGGGTACGGGTTAGGTTTAGGGTATGTGTTAGGGTTAGGGTATGGGTTAGGGTTAGGGTTAGGGTAAGCTTTACGGTTAAGGTATTTATTAAACCTCTACCACTCTCCAGATATCACTTAGCACGTAAAGGAATATTATGTTTGGTCCAGCCATGGAGAACACTTTAGACACTAGGATAAGACAAAGAACACACACATTATAAATCACATTAGGATTTTGTTTTTAACCTGTACATTAAAACACTAGTGCTTAGGAAATCTAATGGAGGCAGAAGCAGTAAAGGATAGTTTTATGGGAATAAAATAACACATTTTCTGTAGAATCCACAGATTTTGACTGGTTAGAAAGTCAAAGAGGAATGCTTTTATTCTGAAGATGGAAACCCTCTTCTAAACTGAACTGTTATTGGAAGTTAGAAATTTTTTGTTGCTGTTGTATCGCTTTGTGTTTTCATGATTATTCTGCTTGCATCTCCCTTGTTAAACCTTTGATTTGGGGAAGAGTGCCATTACTGGAAATAAGTTTACAGAATTATTCTCAAAAACAGAAGGAAATGGTTCTCACCTAAATATTAAGAAATAATCTCTAAACTGGTGTACTAACAGAATTATAATTTAGGGATAATAATTCTATGAAATGTAATTAAACACACAATGTATATTTTTTCTTTTAAATTTACATTGTTATTTTTTAAAAATACAATTATAATTCAGGTTCTTTGTAACAAGTGAAATTTAAAAAGATTAAAGGAAAAAATAATATTTTACCACTTGCCATCCTTTCCCACTCCCTGAAACGACCAGCATAATGTGTAGCTTTCTCATTTTATCCAGGTGTTCCTTACATCTGGAGCATCATATTTCTCACTGTAGAAAAACAGATTTAGCTCTCACACTTTTTATAGGCTACATAACAGTCCATAGAACAGAAGTATCAAGTATTTCAGACTTAGCTTTTTGAGAGACACTCAGGTTACTTTCTGTTTTATTTTGTTGTTCTGGTAATTTGTTTAAACCCCAGAAAAATAGTTTTTAAAATACAAAAAGAAATAAGTTAGGGATAAGGATTAGGGTTTAGCATATGTGTTAGAGTACGGGTTAGGGTTACTGTTAGGGTTAGGGTACGGGATAGGGTTAGGGTACAGGTTAGGGTACGCCTATGGGTTAGGGTTAGGGTACAGGTTAGTGTATGGGTTAACGTTAGGGTATGGGTTAGGGTTAGGGTATTCATTATGGTTAGGTTTAGGGGACGGATTAGGTTTAGGGTTAGGGTATGCTTTAGCGTTAGGGTATTTATTAAACCTCTCCAACTCTCCAGATATCACATAGCACGTAAAGGAATATTATATGGGGTCCAAGCCATGGAGAACAATTTGACACTAAGGTAAGACAAAGAACACACACAGTATGAATAAATCACATTATGATTTTGTTTTTAACCTGTATATTAAAACACTAGAGCTCAGGAAATCTAATGGAGGCAGAAGCAGTAAAGGGTAATTTTATGGGAATAACATCACAGATTTTCTATAGAATACACAGGATTTTACTGGTTAGAAAGTCAAGGAGGAATGCTTTTATTCTGAAGATATAAACACTCTTCGAAAGTGAGCTGTTATTGGAAGTTAGATTTTATTTTTTGCTGTGGTATTGCTTTGTATTTTCATGATTATTCTGCTTGCATCTCCCTTGTTAAACCTTTGATTTGGGGAAGAGTGCCATTACTGGAAATGAGTTTACAGAATTATTCTCAAAAACAGAAGGAAATGGTTCTCACCTAAATATTAAGGAATAATCTCTATACTGGTGTACTAACAGAATTATGATTCAGAGATAATAATTCTATGAAGTGTATTTACACACACTATACTTATTTTTTTCTTTTAAATTTCCATTGATACTTTTTTTAAAGTACAATTATAATTCCAGTTCTTTGTAACAAGTGAAATTTAAAAAGATTAAAGAAAAAGATAATATTTTACCACTTGCCATCCTTTCCCACTCCCTGAAACGACCAGCATAATGTGTAGCTTTCTTATTTTATCCAGGTGTTCCTTACATCTGGAGCATCATATTTCTCACTGTAGAAAAACAGATTTAGCTCTCACACTTTTTATAGGCTACATAACAGTCCATAGAACAGAAGTACCAAGTATTTCAGACTTAGCTTTTTGAGGGACACTCAGGTTACTTTCTGTTTTATTTTGTTGTTCTGCTAATTCGTTTTAAGTCAGAAAAATATTTTTTAAAATACAAAAAGAAATAAGTTAGGGATAAGGATTAGGGTTTCGGGTACGGGTTAGGGTACGGGATAGGGTATGGGTTAGGGTTAGGGTACAGGCTGGATTAGGGTACAGTAGGGTTAGGGTATGGGTTAGAGTTACAGTACGGGTTAGGGTTAGGGTAAAGTTTAGGGTATGGTTACGTAAGGGTTAGGGTAAGGGTACGAGTTAGGGTATGGGTTAGGGTTAGGGTTAGGGTACAGGTTAGGGTAAGGATAGGGGTTAGTGTTAGGGTATGGGTTAGTGTACGGGTTATGGTTTGGGAACGGTTTAGGGTTAGGGTATGGGTTAGGGTTAGGCTTAGGGTACAGGTAAGGGTTAGGGTACAGTTTAGGGTACATCTGCGGGTTAGGGTTAGGGTACGTGTTAGAGTATGGTTTAGGGTTAGCGTACAGGTTAGGGTTATGTTATTGTTTAGGTGTATGGTTAGGGTTCGGGTTAGGTTTAGGGTACGGGTTAGGGTTAGGTTATGGGTTAGGTTTTGGATTAGGGTACACTTTAGGGTTAGGGTACAAGTTAGGGTTAGGGTACGAATTAGCATACAGGTTAGGGTACGGCTAGGGGTTGGGTTAGGTTATGGGTTAGGATATGGTTTAGGGTTAGCTTATGGGTTAGGGTTATTTTATGGGTTAGGGTACGGGTTAATGTTAGGGTACGGGTTAGGACTAGGGTAAGGGTTAGGGTATGAGTTAGGGTTAGGTTTAGTGTACGGTTTAGGGTACAGGTTAGGGTACGGCTACAGGTTAGGTTTAGGGTACAGGTTAGGGTATAGTATGGGTTAGGGTTAGGGTATGGGTTAGGGTTAGGGTAGGTTTAGGGTTAGGGTACGCTTTAGGGTTAGGGTATTTATTAAACCTCTTCCACTCTCCAAATATCACTTACCATGTAAAGGAATATTATTTGGGGTCTAGCCCTGGAGAAACTTTAGACACTAGTATAGGACAAAGAACACACACATTATAAATAAATCACATTAGGATTTTTTTCAACCTCTGCATTAAAACACTAGTGCTTAGGAAATCTAATGAAGGCAGAAGCAGTAAAGGGTAGTTTTATGGGAGTAACATCACAGATTTTCTGTAGAATCCACAGATTTTGACTGGTTAGAAAGTCAAGGCAGAATGCTTTTTTTCTGAAGATATAAACCCTCTTCTAAATTGAGCTGTTATTGGAAGTTAGAAATTTTTTGTTGTTTTGTATTGCTTTGTGTTTTCATGATTATTCTGCTTGCATCTCCCTTGTTAAACCTTTGATTTGGGGAAGAGTGCCATTACTGGAAATGAGTTTACAGAATTATTCTCAAAAACAGAAGGAAATGGTTCTCACCTAAATAATAAGAAATAATCTCTATACTGGTGTACTAACAGAATTATGATTTAGGGATAATAATTCTATGAAATGTAATTAAACACACAATATATATATTTTTCTTTAAATTTCCTTTTTGTTTTTTTACAGCTTTATTGGAGTATAATTGCTTTACAATGATGTGTTAGTTTCTGCTTTATAACAAAGTGAATCAGTTATACATGTAGATATGTTCCCATATCTCTTCCCTCTTGTGTCTCCCTCCCTCCCACTCTCCCTATCCCACCCCTCTAGGTGGTCACAAATCACCGAGCTGATCTCCCTGTGCTATGTGGCTGCTTCCCACTAGCTATGTAATTTACGTTTGGTAGTGTATATGTGTCCATGCCACTCTCTGTTTGTCACAGCTTACCCTTCCCCTTCCCCTTATCCTCAAGTCCATTCTCTAGTAGGTCTTTGTCTTTATTCCTATCTTACCCCTAGGTTCTTTATGACATTTTTCTTAAATTCTATATATATGTGTTAGCATACGGTATTTGTCTCTCTCTTTCTGACTTACTTCACTCTGTATGACACACTCGAGGTCCATCCACCTCATTACAAATAGCTCAATTTCGTTTCTTTTTGTGGCTGAGTCATATTCCATTGTATATATGTGCCACATCTTCTTTATCCATTCATCCGATGATGGGCACTTAGGTTGTTTCCATCTCTGGGCTATTGTAAATAGAGCTGCAATGAACATTTTGGGACATGACTCTTTTTGAATTTTGGTTTTCTCAGGGTATATGCCCAGTAGTGGGATTGCTGGGTCATATGATAGTTCTATTTGTAGTTTTTTAAGGAACCTCCATACTGTTCTCCATAGTGACTGAACCAATTCACATTCCCCCCAGCAGTGCAAGAGTGTTCCCTTTTCTCCACACCCTCTCCAGCATTTATTGTTTCTAGATTTTTTGATGATGGCCATTCTGACTGGTGTGAGATGATATCTCATTGTAGTTTTTCCTGTTTCTTAAGGTAGGATTTTATTGCTATAAACTTCCGTCTTAGAGCTGCTTTTGCTGCATCCCATAGGTTTTGGGCCGTCGTGTCTCCGTTGTCATTTGTCTCTAGGTATTTTTTGATTTCCTCTTTGATTTCTTCATTGATCGCTTCATTATTAAGTAGTGCATTGTTTAGCCTCCATGTGTTTGTATTTTTTACAGATCTTTTCCTGTAATTGATATCTAGTCTTATAGCGCTGTGGTCAGAAAAGATACTTGATACAATTTCAGTTTTCTTAAATTTACCAAGGCTTGATTTGTGACCCAAGATATGATGTATCCTGGATAATGTTCCCTGAGCACTTGAGAAAAATGTGTATTCTGTTGTTTTTGGATGGTATGTCCTATAAATATCAATTAAGTCCATCTTCTTTAATGTATCATTTAAAGCTTGTGTTTCCTTATTTATTTTCATTTTGGATGATCTGTCCATTGGTGACAGTGGCATGTTAAAGTCCCCAACTATGAATGTGTTACTGTCGATTTCGCCTTTTATGGCTGTTAGTATTTGCCTTGTATACTGAGGTGCTCCTATGTTGGGTGCATAAATATTTACAATTGTTATATCTTCTTCTTGGATCGATCCCTTGATCATTATGTAGTGTCCTTCTTTGTCTCTTCTAACAGTCTTTATTTTAAAGTCTGTTTTGTCTGATATGAGAATTGCTACTCTGGCTTTATTTTGGTTTCCATTTGCATGGAATATCTTTTTCCATCCCCTCACTTACAGTCTGTATGTGTCTCTAGGTCTAAAGTGGGTCTCTTGTAGACAGCATATATATGGGTCTTGTTTTTGTATCCATTCAGCCAGTCTGTGTCTTTTGGTGGGAGCATTTAATCCATTTACATTTAAGGTAATTATCGATATGTATGTTCCTATTCCCATTTTCTAAATTGTTTTGGGTTTGTTATTGTAGGTCTTTTCCTTCTCTTGTGTTTCTTGCATATAGAAGATCCTTTAGCATTTGTTGTAAAGCTGGATTGGTGGTGCTGAACTCTCAGCTCTTGCTTGTCTGTAAAGGTTTTAATTTCTCCATCAAATCTGAATGAGATCGTGCTGGGTAGAGTAATCTTGGTTGTAGGTTTTTCTCCTTCATCACTTTAAATATGTCCTTCCATTCCCTTCTGGCTTGCAGAGTTTCTGCTGAAAGATCAACTGTTAACCTTATGGGGATTCCCTTGTGTGTTATTTGTTGTTTTTCCCTTGCTGCTTTTAATATGTTTTCTTTGTATTTAATTTTTTACAGTTTGATTGATATGTGTCTTGGCCTGTTTCTCCTTGGATTTATCCTGTATGGGACTCTCTGTGCTTCCTGGACTTGATTAACTATTTCCTTTCCCATATTAGGGACGTTTTCAACTATAATCTCTTCAAATGTTTTCTCAGTCCCTTTCTTTTTCTCTTCTTCTTCTGGAACCCCTGTAATTCGAATGTTGGTGCATTTAATGTTGTCCCAGAGGTCTCTGAGACAGTCCTCAGTTCTTTTCATTGTTTTTCTTTATTCTGCTTGCAGTAGTTATTTCCACTATTTTTTTTTCCAGGTCACTTATCCGTTCTTCTGCCTCAGTTATTCTGCTATTGATCCTTTCTAGACCATTTTTAATTTCATTTATTGTGTTGTTCATTGTTGCTTGTTTCATCTTTAGTTCTTCTGGGTCCTTGTTAAATGTTTCTTGCATTTTCTCTATTCTATTTCCAAGATTTTGGATCATCTTTACTATCATTATTCTGAATTATTTTTCAGGTAGACTGTCTATTTCCTCTTCATTTGATAGGTCTGGTGGGTTTTTATCTTGCTCCTTCATCTGGTGTGTGTTTTTTTGTCTTCTCATTTTGCTTATCTTACTGTATTTGGGGTCTCCTTTTTGCAGGCTGCAGGTTCGTAGTTCCCGTTGTTTTTGGTGTCTGTCCCCAGTGGCTAAAGTTGGTTCAGTGGGTTGTGTAGGCTTCCTGGTGGCGGGGACTAGTGCCTGTGTTTTGGTGGATTAGGCTGGATCTTGTCTCTCTGGTGGGCAGGTCCACATCTGGTGGTGTGTTTTGGGGTGTCTGTGGACTTATTATGATTTTAGGCAGCCTCTCTGCTAATGGGTGGGGTTGTGTTCCTGTCTTGCTAGTTGTTTGGCATAGGGTGTCCAGCACTGTAGCTTGCTGGCCATTGAGTGAAGCTGGGTGTTGGTGTTGGTATGGAGATCTCTGGGAGATTTTCGCCGTTTTATATTATGTGGAGCTGGGAGGTCTCTTGTGGACCAGTGTCCTGAAGTTGGCTTTCCCAACTCAGAGGCACAGCACTGACTCCTGGCTGCAGCACCAAGAGCCTTTCATCCACATGGCTCAAAATAAAAAGGAGAAAGGTAGAAAGAAAGAAAGAGGATAAAAGAAAAGAAAATAAAGTAAAATAAAGTTATTAAAATAAAAAAATTATTAAGAAAAATCAAATTTTTAAATTAAAAAAAAAAAAACAAGCAGACAGAACCCTAGGACAAATGGTGAAAGCAAAGCTATACAGACAAAATCTCACACAGAAGCATACACATACACACTTACAAAAAGAGGAAAAGGGGAAAACATAATAAATCTTGCTCTCGAAGTCCACCTCCTCGATTTGGGGTGAATGGTTATCTATTCAGGTATTCCACAGATGCAGGTACATCAGGTTGATTTTGGAGATTTAATCCGCTGCTCCTGAGGCTGCTGGGAGAAATTTCCCTTTTTCTTCTTTGTTCGCACAGCTCCCGGGGTTCAACTTTGGATTTGGCCCTACCTCTGCATGTAGGTCGCCAGAGGGTGTCTGTTCTTCACTCAGACAGGACGGGGTTAAAGGAGCCGCTGATTCGTGGGCTCCGGCTCACTCAGGCTGGGGGGAGGGAGGGGTATGGAGTTCAGTGCGAGCCTGCGGCAGCAGAGGCCAGCATGACATTGCACCACATTGCACCAGCCTAAGGCACCCCGTGTGTTCTCCTGGGGAAGTTGTCCCTGGATCCTGGGACCGTGGCAGTGGTGGGCTGCACAGGCTCCCCGGAAGGGAGGTGTGGATAGTGACCTGTGGTCGCACACAGGCTTGGTGATGACAGCAGCAGCCTTAGCGTCTCATGCCCGTCTCTGGGGTCTGCGCTGTTCGCCACGGCTCGCGCCCGTCTCTGGAGCTCCTTTAAGCAGTGCTCTTAATCCCCTCTCCTTGCACACCAGAAAACAAAGAGGGAAGAAAAAGTCTCTTGCCTCTTCGGCAGGTCCAGATTTTTACCAGACTTCCTTCCGGCTAGCCGTGGTGCACTAACTCTTTCAGGCTGTGTTCATGCCGCCAGTCCTCTCCCTGCGCTCCGACCGAAGCCCGAGCCTCAGATCCCAGCCCCGCCCACCCCGGCAGGTGAGCAAACAAGCCTTTCTGGCTGATGATTGCCAGTCGGCACCGATCCTCTGTGCGGGAATCTCTCCGCTTTGCCCTCCGAACCCTGTGGCTGTGCTCTCCTCCGTGGCTCTGAAGCTTTCCTGCTCCGCCACCCTCAGTTTCTGGCGGCGAAGGGGCTTCTAGTGTGTGGAAACCTTTCCTCCTCCTCAGCTCCCTCCCACTGGTGCAGGTCCTGTCCCTATTCATTTGTCTCTGTTTTTTCTTTTGCCCTACCCAGGTACGTGTGGAGTTTCTTGCCTTTTGGGAGGTCCGAGGTCTTCTGCCAGCATTCAGTAGGTGTTCTGTAGGAGTTCTTCCACATGTAGATGTATTTTTGATGTATCTATGGGGAGGAAGTTAATCTTCGCGTCTTACTCTTTCGCCATCTTCCCCTAGATACTCATTTTTCCTCTCCTGGTGCTCGGGTTTGCCATTCCAGCAACGTTACTAACAATCTCCCCACTTGGAGGGTCAGGGCCTTTAATCTCCTATTTCGCACAGTTTGCAATTAGTGCGGATGATGAACGGGAAGAGGGGGAACCAATGAAGACTACCATTGTTACTTTTTAAAAGCACAATTATAATTCAAGTTCTTTGTAACAAGTGAAATATAAAAAGATTAAAGGAAAGAAAATATTTTACCACTTGCCATCCTTTCCCACTCCCTTAAACGACCAGCATAATGTGTAGCTTTCTCATTTTATCCAGGTGTTCCTTATA
Organism: Phocoena sinus; assembly: GCF_008692025.1. Classification (NCBI taxonomy): domain Eukaryota; kingdom Metazoa; phylum Chordata; class Mammalia; order Artiodactyla; family Phocoenidae; genus Phocoena; species Phocoena sinus. The sequence goes on along the minus strand of NC_045764.1, from coordinate 39,040,042 downwards.
TCTGGAACATCATGTTTCTGACTGGAGAAAAACAGATTTAGCTCTCACACTGTTTATAGGCTACATAACAGTCTATAGAACAGAAGTACCAGGTATTTCAGACTTGGCTTTTTGAGGGACACTCAGGCTAGTTTTTGTTTTATTTTGTTCTTCTGCTAATTTGTTTTAACCCCCAAAAAATATTTTTTAAAATACAAAAAAAACACAAGTTAGGGATAAGGATTAGGGTTTAGGGTATGGGTTATGGTACGGGTTAGGGTATGGGTTAGGGTACAGGATAGGGTATGGGTTAGGGTTAGGATACGGGTTAGGTTTAGGGATAGTGTATGCTTTAGGGTACAAGTTAGGGTACGGCTACGGGTTAGGGTACCGGTTATTGTACGGTTTAGTGTTAGGGGACGGGAAAGGATTAGGGTATGGTTTAGGGTTAGGTTTGGGGTATGGGTTAGGGTATGGCTACGGTTTAGGGTTAGGGTACGGGTTAGGATACGGGTTATTGTTAGGCTACCGGTTGGGATTAGGTTACGGTTTAGGGTACTGGTTAGGGTTAAGGGACTGGTTAGAATTAGGGTACAGGTTAGGGTTAGGTTTAGGGTTAGTGTATGGTTTACAGTACAGGTTAGGATAGGGCTACAGGTTAGGGTTAGGATATCGGTTAGGGTACAGTTTACTGTTAGGGTACAGGTTAGGGTAAAGGTAGAGTTTAGGGTATGGCTATGCGTTAAGTGTAGCATATGGGTTAGGGTTAGGGTTAGTGTTAGGGTACGGATTAGGATTAGGGTACGGGCTAGGGTACTGTTTAGGGTTAGGGTTAGTGTATGGGCTATGGTTAGGGTACGGGTTAGGGGTAGGGTACGCTTTAGGGTTAGGGTATTTATTAAACCTCTCCAACTCTCCATATATCACTTAGCACGTAAAGGAATATTATTTGGGGTCCAGCCAGGGAGAAGGCTTTAACACTAGGATAAGACAGAGAATACACACATTATAAATAAATCACATTAGGATTTTGTTTTTAACCTGTACATTAAAACACTAGTGCTTAGGAAATCTAATGGAGGCAGAAGCAGTAAAGGGTAGTTTTATGCGAATAACATCACAGATTTTCTGTAGAATACACAGATTTTTACTGGTTAGAAAGTCAAAGAGGAATGCTTTTGTTCTGAAGATATAAACCCTCTTCTCTATTGAGATGTTATTGGAAGTTAGAAAATTTTTGTTGCTGTTGTATTGTTTTGTGTTTTCATGATTATTCTGCTTGCATCTCCCTTGTTAAACCTTTAATTTGGGGAAGAGTGCCATTACTGGGAATGAGTTTATAGAATTATTCTCAAAAACAGAAAGAAATGGTTCTCACCTAAATATTAAGGAATAATCTCTATACTGGTATACTAACAGAATTATGATTTAGGGATAATAATTCTATGAAATGTAATTAAACACACAATATATATATTTTTTCTTTTAAATTTCGATTGTTACTTTTTTAAAGTACAATTATAATTCAAGTTCTTTGTAACAAGTGAAATTTAAAAAGATTAAAGGAAAAGAAAATATTTTACCACTTGCCATCCTTTCCCACTCCCTCAATCGACCAGCATAATGTGTAGCTTTCTCATTTTATCCAGGTGTTCCTTACATCTGGAACATCATGTTTCTCATTGTAGCAAAACAGACTTAGCTCTCACACTGTTTATAGGTTACATAACAGTCCATAGAACAGAAGTACCAAGTATTTCAGACTTAGCATTTTTTTAACATCTTTATTGGAGTATAATTGCTTTACAATGGTGTGTTAGTTTCTGCTTTGCAACAAAATGAATCAGTTATGTATATACATATGTTCCCATATCTCTTCCCTCTTGCATCTCCCTCCCTCCAACCCTCCCTATCCCACCCCTCCAGGCGGAAACAAAGCACGAGCTGACCTCCCTGTGCTATGCGGCTGCTTCCCACTAGCTATCGACCTTACGTTTGGTAGTGTATATATATCCATGCCTCTCTCTCGCTTTGTTATAGCTTACCCTTCCCCCTCCCCATATCCTCAAGTTCATTCTCTAGTAGGTCTGTGTCTTTATTCCTGTCTTACCCCTAGGTTATTCATGACATTTTTTTCTTAAATTCCATATATGTGTTAGCATACGGTATTTGTCTCTCTCTTTCTGACCTACTTCACTCTGTATGACAGACTCTAGGTCTATCCACCTCATTACAAATAGCTCAATTTCGTTTCTTTTTATGGCTGAGTAATATTCCATTGTATATATGTGCCACATCTTCTTTATCCATTCATCCGATGATGGACACTTAGGTTGTTTCCATCTCCAGGCTATTGTAAATAGAGCTGCAATGAACATTTTGGTACATGACTCTTTTTGAATGATGGTTTTCTCAGGGTATATGCCCAGTAGTGGGATTGCTGGGTCATGTGGTAGTTCTATTTGTAGTTTTTTAAGGAACCTCCATACTGTTCTCCACAGTGACTGTATCAATTTACATTCCCACCAACAGTGCAAGAGTGTTCCCTTTTCTCCACACCCTCTCCAGCATTATTTGTTTCTAGATATTTTGATGGCCATTCTAACTGGTGTGAGATGATATCTCATTGTAGTTTTGATTTGCATTTCTCTAATGATTAGTGATGTTGAGCATTCTTTCATGTGTTTGTTGGCAGTCTGTATATCTTCTTTGGAGAAATGTCTATTTAGGTCTTCTGCCCATTTTTGGATTGGGTTGTTTGTTTTTTTTGTTATTAAGCTGCATGACCTGCTTATAAATTTTGGAGATTAATCCTTTGTCAGTTGCTTCATTTGCAAATGTTTTCTCCCATTCTGAGGGTTGTCTTTTGGTCTTGTTTATGGTTTTCTTTGCTGTGCAAAAGCTTTGAAGTTTCATTAGGTCCCATTTGTTTATTTTTGTTTTTATTTCCATTACTCTAGGAGGTGGGTCAGAAAGGATCTTGCTGTGATTTATGTCATAGAGTGTTCTGCCTATATTTTCCTCTAAGAGTTTGATAGTTTCTGGCCTTACACTTAGGTCTTTAATCCATTTTGAGCTTATTTTTGTGTATGGTGTTAGGGAGTGATCTAATCTCATACTTTTACATGTACCTGTCCACTTTTCCCAGCACCACTTATTGAAGAGGCTGTCCTTTCTCCACTGTACCTTCCTGCCTCCTTTATCAAAGATAAGGTGACCATATGTGCGTGGGTTTATCTCTGGGCTTTCTATCCTGTTCCATTGATCTATATTTCTGTTTTTGTGCCAGTACCGTACTGTCTTGATTACTGTAGCTTTGTAGTATAGTCTGAAATCAGGGAGCCTGATTCCTCCAGCTCTGTTTTTCGTTCTCAAGATTGCTTTGGCTATTCAGGGTCTTCTGTGTTTCCATACAAATTGTGAAATTTTTTATTCTAGTTCTGTGAGAAATGCCAGTGGTAGTTTGATAGGGATTGCACTGAATCTGTAGATTGCTTTGGGTAGTAGAGTCATCTTCAAAATGTTGATTCTTCTAATCCAAGAACATGGTATATCTCTTCATCTATTTGTATCATCTTTAATTTCTTTCATCAGTGTCTTATAATTTTCTGCATAGAGGTCTTTTTTCTCCTTAGGTAGGTTTATTCCTAGATATTTTCTTTTTGTTGCAATGGTAAATGGGAGTGTTTTCTTGATTTCACTTTCAGATTTCTCATCATTAGTGTATAGGAATGCCAGAGATTTCTGTGCATTAACTTTGTATCCTGCTACTTTACCAAATTCATTGATTAACTCTAGTAGCTTTCTGGTAGCATCTTTAGGATTCTCTATGTGTAGTATCATGTCATCTGCAAACAGTGACAGCTTTACTTCTTCTTTTCCGATTTGGATTCCTTTTATTTCCTTTCCTTCTCTGATTGCTGTGGCTAAAACTTCCAAAACTATGTTAAATAAGAGTGCTGAGAGTGGACAACCTTGTCTTTCTCCTGATCTTAGTGGAAATGCTTTCAGTTTTTCACCATTGAGGATGATGTTGGCTGTGGGTTTGTCATATATGGCCTTTATTACGTTGAGGAAAGTTCCCTCTATTCCTACTTTCTGCAGGGTTTTTATCATAAATGGGTGTTGAATTTTGTCGAAAGCTTTCTCTGCATCTATTGAGATGACCATATGGTTTTTCTCCTTCAATTTGTTAATATGGTGTATCACATTGATTGATTTGCGTATATTGAAGAATGCTTGCATTCCTGGAATAAACCCCACTTGATCATGGCATATGATCCATTTAATGTGCTGTTGGATTCTGTTTGCTAGTATTTTGTTGAGGATTTTTGCATCTATGTTCATCAGTGATATTGGCCTGTAGTTTTCTTTCTTTGTGATATCCTTGTCTGGTTTTGGTATCAGGGTGATGGTGGCCTCATAGAATGAGTTTGGGAGTGTTCCTCTCTCTGCTATATTTTGGAAGAGTTTGAGAAAGATAGGTATTAGCTCTTCTCTAAATGTTTGATAGAATTCGCCTATGAAGCCATCTGGTCCTGGGCTTTTGTTTGCTGGAAGATTTTTAATCACAGTTTCAATTTCAGTGCTTGTGATTGGTCTGTTCATATTTTCTATTTCTTCCTGATTCAGTCTTGGCAGGTTGTGCGTTTCTAAGAATTTGTCAATTTCTTCCAGGTTGTCCATTTTATTGGCATAGAGTTGCTTGTAGTAATCTCTCTTGATATTTTATATTTCTGCAGTGTCGGTTGTTACTTCTCCTTTTTCATTTATAATTCTATTGATTTGAGTCTTCTCCCTTTTTTTCTTGATGTGTGGTTAATGGTTTATCTATTTTGTTTATCTCCTGAAAGAACCAGCTTTTAGCTTTATTGATCTTTCCTATCATTTCCTTCATTTCTTTCTGATCTTATTTTTATTATTTCTTCTGCTAACTTTGGGGTTTTTTTGTTCTTCTTTCTCTAATTTCTTTAGGTGCAAGTTTAGGTTGTTTATTCGAGATGTTTCCTGTTTCTTAAGGTAGGATTGTATTGCTATAAAATTCCCTCTTAGAACTGCTTTGGCTGCATCCCATAGATTTTGGGTCGTCGTGTCTCCATTGTCATTTGTTTCTACGTATTTTTTGATTTCCTCTGTGATTTCTTGATTGATCACTTCGTTATTAAGTAGTGTATTGTTTAGCCTCCATGTGTTTGTATTTTTTACAGATCTTTTCCTGTAATTGATATCTAGTCTCAAAGCACTGTGGTCGGAAAAGATACTTGATACAATTTCAATTTTCTTAAATTTACCAAGGCTTGATTTGTGACCCAAGATATGATGTATCCTGGATAATGTTCCCTGAGCACTTGAGAAAAATGTGTATTCTGTTGTTTTTGGATGGTATGTCCTATAAATATCAATTAAGTCCATCTTCTTTAATGTATCATTTAAAGCTTGTGTTTCCTTATTTATTTTCATTTTGGATGATATGTCCATTGGTGAAAGTGGCGTGTTAAAGTCCCCTACTATGAATGTGTTACTGTCGATTTCCCCATTTATGGCTGTTAGTATTTGCCTTATGTATTGAGGTGTTCCTATGTTGGGTGCATAAATATTTACAATTGTTATATCTTCTTCTTGAATTGATCCCTTGATTATTATGTAGTGTCCTTCCTTGTCTCTTCTAATAGTGTTTATTTTAAAGTCTATTTGTCTGCTATGAGAATTGCTACTCCTGATTTCTTTTGGTTTCCATTTGTATGGAATATCTTTTCCCATCCCCTTACTTTCAGTCTGTATGTGTCTCTAGGTCTAAAGTGGGTCTCTTGTAGACAGCATATATATGGGTCTTGTTTTTGTATTCATTCAGCCAACCTGTGTCTTTTTGTGGGAGCATTTACATTTAAGGTAAGTATCGATATGTATGTTCCTATTCCCGTTTTCTAAATTGTTTTGGGTTCGTTATTGTAGGTCTTTTCCTTCTCTTGTGTTTCTTGCCTAGAGAAGTTCCTTTAGCATTTGTTGAAAAGCTGGTTTGGTGGGGCTGAACTCTCTCAGCTCTTGCTTGTCTGGAAAGGTTTTAATTTCTCCATCAAATCTGAATGAGATCCTTGCTGGCTAATCTTGGTTGCAAGTTTTTCCCCTTCATCACTTTAAATATGTCCTGCCACTCCCTTCTGGCTTGCAGAGTTTCTGCTGAAGATCAGCTATTTACCTTATGGGGATTCCCTTGGGTGTTATTTGTTGTTTTACCCTTGCTGCTTTTAATATGCTTTCTTTGTATTTAATTTTTGACAGTTTGATTAATACGTGTCTTGGCGTATTTCTCATTGGATTTATCCTGTATGGGACTCTCTGTGCTTCCTGGACTTGATTAACTATTTCCTTTCGCATATTAGGGACGTTTTCAACTATAATCTCTTCAAATATTTTCTCAGTCCCTTTCTTTTTCTCTTCTTCTTCTGGAACCCCTGTAATTCAAATGTTGGTGCATTTACTGTTGTCCCAGAGGTCTCTGAGACTGTCCTCAGTTCTTTTCATTCTTTTTTCTTTACTCTACAGTAGTTATTTCCACTATTTTATTTTCCAGGTCACTTATCCGTTCTTCTGCCTCAGTTATTCTGCTATTGATCCTTTCTAGGCCATTTTAAATTTCATTTATTGTGTTGTTTATGGTTGTTTGTTTCATCTTTAGTTCTTCTAGGTCCTTGTTAAATGTTTCTTGCATTTTCTCTATTCTATTTCCAAGATTTTGCATCATCTTTACTATCATTATTCTGAATTCTTTTTCAGGTAGACTGCCTATTTCCTCTTCATTTGTTAGGTCTGGTGGGTTTTTATCTTGCTCTTTCATCTGCTGTGTGTTTTTCTGTCTTCTCATTTTGCTTATCTTACTGTGTTTGGGGTCTCCTTTTTGCAGGCTGCAGGTTCATAGTTCCTGTTGTTTTTGGTGTCTGTCCCCAGTGGCTAAGGTTGGTTCAGTGGGTTGTGTAGGCTTCCTGGTGGTGGGGACTAGTGCCTGTGTTCTGGTGGATTAGGCTGGATCTTGTCCCTCTGGTGGGCAGGTCCACATCTGGTGGTGTGTTTTGGGGTGTCTGTGGACTTATTATGATTTTAGGCAGCCTCTCTGCTAATGGGTGGGGTTGTGTTCCTGTCTTGCTAGTTGTTTGGCATAGGGTGTCCAGCACTGTAGCTTGCTGGTCGTTGAGTGAAGCTGGGTGTTGGTGTTGGGATGGAGATCTCTGGGAGATTTTCACCATTTGATATTATGTGAAGCTGTGAGGTCTCCTGTTGACCAGTGTCCTGAAGTTGGCTCTCCCAACTCAGAGGCACAGCACTGACTCCTGGCTGCAGCGCCAAGAGCCTTTCATCCACACGGCTCAGAATAAAAGGGAGAAAAAGTAGAGAGAAAGAATTAGTATAAGTAGCAAGAAAGAAAGGAAGGAAGGAAGGAATAAAGATAGAAGAAAAGAAGGAAAGAAAGGAGAGAGGGAGGGAGGGAGGGAGGGATGGTGAGAAGAAGGAAGAAAGGAAGGAGGGAAGGAAGGAAAAATGAAAGAATATAAAGTAAAATATTAATAGTTATTAAATTAAATAATAATTATTAAGAAAAAAATTTTTTTAAAAAAACATATTGAACCTTAGGACATATGGTGGAAGCAAAGCTATACAGACAAAATCTCATACAGAAGCATACACACTCACAAAAAGAGGAAACGTCCCTCTCAAAGTCCACCTCCTGAATTTGGGATGATTCGCTGTCGGAAGGGAGGGAGGGAGGGAGGGAGGGAGGAAGGAAGGAAGGAAGATAAAGCAAAATAAAATAAAAAATAATTATTAAGAAGAAAATTTAAAAAAAACAGATGGATAGAACCCTAGGACAAATGGTGGAAGCAAAGCTATACAGACAAAATCTCACACAAAGCATACGCATACCCACTCACAAAAAGAGGAAAATGGGAAAAAATCATAAATCTTGCTCTCAAAGTCCACCTCCTTAATTTGGGATGATTCGTTGTCTATTCATGTATTCCACAGATGCAGGGTACATCAAGTTGATCGTGGAGCTTTAATCCACTGCTCCTGAGACTGCTGGGAGAGATATCCCTTTCTCTTCTTTGTTCTCACAGCTCCCAGGGGCTCAGCTTTGGATTTGGCCCCGCCTCTGCGTGTAGGTCGCCGGAGGGCGTCTGTTCTTCGCTCAGAGTTAAAGGAGCCGCTGATTCGGGGGCTCTGGCTCACTCAGGCCGGGGAGAGGGAGGGGCATGGAGTGTGGGGCGAGCCTGTGGTGGCAGAGACCAGCGTAACGTTGCACCAGCCTGAGGCACGCTGTGCGTTCTCCCGGGGGAGTTGTCCTTGGATCCCGGGACCCTGGCAGTGGCGGGCTGCACAGGCTCCCCGGAAGGGGGCTGTGGATAGTGACCTGGGCTCGCACACAGGCTTCTTGGTGGCGGCAGCAGCGGCCTTAGCGTCTCATGCCCATCTCTGGGGTCTGCGCTTTTAGCCGCGGCTCACGCCCGTCTCTGGAGCTCCTTTAAGCAGCGTTCTTAATCCCCTCTCCTCGCACACCAGGAAACGAAGAGGGAAGAAAAAGTCTCTTGCCTCTTCGGCAGGTCCAGACTTTACCCCGGACTCCCTCCTGGCCAGCCGTGTTGCACTAACCCCCTGCAGGTTGTGTTCACGCCGCCAATCCCAGTCCTCTACCTGCGCTCCGAACAAAGCCCGAGCCTCAGCTGCCAGCCCCACCCGCCCCGGCGGGGGAGCAGACAAGCCTCTTGGGCTGGTGAGTGCCGCTCGGCACCGATCCTCTGTGAGGGAATCTCTCCGCTTTGCCCCCTGCACCCATGTTGCTGTGCTTTCCTCCGTGGCTCCGAAGCTTTCCCCTTCCACCACCTGCAGTCTCCGCCCCGAAGGGGCTTCCTAGTGTGTGGAAACTTTTCCTCCTTCACAGCTCCCTCCCACGGGTGCTGGTCCCATCCCTATCCTTTTGTCTCTCTTTATTCTTTTTTCTTTTGCCTTACCCAGGCATGTGGGGAGTTTCTTGCCTTTTGGGAGGTCTGAGGTCTTCTGCCAGCATTCAGTAGGTGTTCTGTAGGAGCTGTTCCATGTGTAGATGTATTTCTGGTGGATCTGTGGGGAGGAAGGTGATCTCCGTCAGACTTAGTTTTTGAGAGACACTCAGGTTAGTTTCTGTTTTATTCTGTTGTTCTGCTAAATTGTTTTAACCCCAGAAAAATATTTTTTAAAATAGAAAAAAAATTAAGTTATGGGTAAGGATTAGGTTTTAGGGTATGGGTTAGGTACCGGTTAGGGTTAAGGTACAGGTAAGGATTAGGGTACAGGTTAGGGTTAGGGTACGGGTTAGTGTATGGGTTAGGGTTAGGATTAGGGTAAGGGTTAGTTTAGGGTTAGCGTACAGTTTAGGGTACATGGTAGTGTACGGCTACGGTTTAGGCTTAGGATATGGGTTAAGGTATGGTTTAGTGTTACTGTACGGGAAAGGATTAGGGTAGAGATTAGGGTATGGTTTAGGGTTAAGTTTAGGGTTAGGGTATAATTTGGGGTATGGCTATGGTTTAGGGTTAGTGTACGGCTTAGGGTATGGTTTAGGGTTAGGGTTAGGGTTAGGATACTGGATAGGGTTAGGGTACAGTTTAGGGTATGGTTACGGGTTAGGGTTAGGGTACTTTTTAGGGTACGGTTTATTGTTAGTGTATGGGTTAGGATTAGGGTATGGGTTAGGGTAAGGGTTAGAATTAGGGCACGGGTACAGTTTAGGGTACAGGTTAGGGTATGGCAGCGGGTTAGGGTTAGGGTACGTGTTAGGGTATGGGTTAGTGTTAGCATACGGGTTAGGATTAGGGTACGGTTTAGCATTAGGATTAGGGTTACGGTATCGGTTAGGGTTAGGGTACAGTTTTGGGTATGGGTATGGTTTAGGGTTAGGGTACGGGTTAGGGTATGGGCTAGTGTTAGGGTACGGGTTAGTGTTAGTGTACAGGTTAGGATTAGGGTATGAGTTAGGGTAAGGGTTAGGGTTAGGGTGATGGAACGGGTATGGTTTAGGGTAAAGGTTAGGGTCAACAACAGGTTAGGGTATGGGTATGTGTTAGGGTATGGGTTAGTATTAGCGTACGGGTTAGGATTAGGGTACGGGTTAGGGTTAGGGTTACGGTACGGGTTAAGGTTAGGGTACAGTTTAGGGTATGGCTACAGGTTAGGGTAAGTTTTAGGGTACGGTTTATTTGTGTATGGGTTAGGATTTAGGGTATGGGTTAGGGTAAGGGTTAGGGCACGGATACAGTTTAGGGTACAGGTTAGGGTATGGCAACAGGTTAGGGTTAGGGTACGTGTTAGGGTATGGGTTAGTATTAGCGTATGGGTTAGGATTAGGGTACGGTTCAGTGTACAGGTTAGGGTTAGGATTAGGGTTATGGTATTGGTTAGGGTTAGTGTACAGTTTCGGGTATGGGTACGGTTTAGGGTTAGGGTATGGGTTAGGGTATGGGATAGGGTTAGGGTACAGTCTAGGGTATGGCTACGGGTTAGAGTTAGGGTACATGTTAGGCTACTGGTTAGTGTTAGTGTACGGGTTAGGATTAGGGTACAGGCTAGGGAAAGGATTAGGGTTAGGCTTAGGGTGATGTCATGGGTATGGTTTAGGGTAAAGGCTAGGGTCAGCAATGGGTTAGGGTTAGGGTACGAGTTAGTGTTAGCGTACAGGTTAGGATTCGTTTATGGTTTAGGGTATGGGTTAGGTTTAGGGTTACGGTACGGGTTAGTGTTAAGGTATGGATTAGGGTTTGGGTACGGCTACGATTTAGGGTTTGTGTACGGGTTAGTGTTAGGGTATGGATTAGGGTTAGAGTTAGGGTACATGTTAGGGTACGGGTTAGTGTTAGTGTACGGGTTAGGATTAGGTTACAGGTTAGGGTAAGGATTAGGGTTAGGCTTAGGGTGATGTCACGGGTATGGTTTAGGGTAAAGGCGAGGGTCAGCAACGGGTTAGGGTAAGGGTTAGGGTATGGGTTAGTGTTAGCGTACGGGTTAGGATTAGGGTATAGTTTAGGGTACGGGTTAGGGTTACAGTGCGGGTTACGGTACAGTTTAGGGTATGGCTATGGTTTAGGGTATGGGTTAGTGTTAGGGTACGGGTTAGGATTAGGGTTAGCATTAGGGTACTGGATAGGGTTAGGGTACAGTTCAGGGTATGGCTACAAGTTAGGATTAGGGTATGTGTTAGGGTACCCGTTAGTGTTAGTGTATGGGTTAGGATTAGGGTACAGGTTAGGTTAAAGTTAGGGTTAGGGCATGGGTACGTTTCAGGGTTCAGGTTAGGCTATGACAATGGATTAGGGTTAGGGTACATGTTATGGTACCAGTTATTGTTAGGTTACGGGTTAGGATTAGGGAACGGTTTAGGGCACGGGTTAGGGTATGGGTTAGGGTTAGGGTACGGGTTAGGGTAGAGGTTAGTGTTAGGGTATGGTTTAGGATTAGGGTACATGTTAGGGTCCAGTTTAGGGTTAGGATATGGGTTAGGGTTAGGGTACAGTTT